>NW_027141885.1:880000-1232500 GCF_036365525.1 Heterodontus francisci
TAGAACATATGAGCAGGGACGCTATGCTGGAAATGTACAAGTCATTGGTTAGGCCACAACTTGAGTATGGTGTGCAGTTCTGGTCAGGTAATTACAGAAATAATGGAATTTCATTACAGAGCGTTCAGAGGAGATTCCGAGCATGTTGCCAGGACTGAGAAATGCAGCTATGAAGAAAGACTTGATAGGCTGGGGTTGTTTTCCTCGGAACACAGAAAGCTGAAGGGAGATCAGATTGAAATGGATAGAAGTTTTACGAGCCTGGATAGAGTGCACGTTAAGGGTCTATTTACCTTAGCAGGGAGGTCAGTGACCTGGGGGGCACAGATTTAAAGGGATGGTAGAAAAATTACAGGGGATATGAGGAAAAGCTTTGTCACCCAGAAGGTGTTGATGGCCTGGAACTCACTGCCTGAAAGGGTAGTTAAGGCAGAGATCCTCAACTAATGCAAAAGGAGTCCGGATATACACCTCATGTGCCGTAATCTGCAGGGCTGCGGACCAAATGCTGGGATTATAACTGGTAGATCATATATTGGCCGGCACAGACACAATGGGCCAAGTGGCCTCTTTCCATGCCTTAGATGTTCTATGATTCTGTGATTTTAAGGCACACCAAATTGAAACCATGCACCAGGACATACCTCTCACTTAATGAACCACCAGCTCGTTCTTGAAAAATTCAAAATACAGTGTCCAACATGAGATGTGATTCTATAAGTGAACAACATTTGATAAATATTCTGTAAGATTGCTCTGACAGCCAATGGAAGATTGTCAACAGGGATCGCAGTGTGGCACATTTGCACGTGCTCTAAGCTACACATATCAATACAGAGACCCTGTTCTTTGCAGATAGAAAAAATACGTACACACATTGTGCCTGTTTCAGCTAAGCATAAGTGACAGCCATCCGCTGTTCATTCCTTAGGGCAATGCTTTGAAAAATTAGAGTCCAGCTGCCTGGTTTAAATTTCGAACAAGACTTGGCAGTTAACTGTCAGTTACCGTGAACTGGTGCATTCTCCATGGCAATGCCTCTACCATTCAGAGTTCACTTGCAATCCAATCAGCACTCTCTTATCATGCAGTATAAGTTGTTGTTTTCCCTTAAATTGGTTATTCTTGCACATTGTCCTGATCAGTGCTAGACCAAAAGCTTCGACAACATGTCTCTATTTGCAGCAATGATCTAGACTCTTGGTGCACAGGGCACAATTTCAAACTTTGCAGATGATTCGAAACTTGGACACATTAAGAACTGTGAGGAGGATAGTGTAGAACTTCAATAGGACATAGAAAAGTTGATGGAATGGGCAGACAGGTGGCTAATGAAGTTCAATGCAGGGAAATGTGAAGTGATTCATTTTGGTCGGAAGAACATATGAGACAGGATAAAATAAAGGGAAAGATGCTAAAAGGGCTGCAGGAGCAGAGGGACCTGGGTGTTTATGTGCATGAATAATTGAAGGTGGTAGGAGAGGTTGAGAGAGCAGGTAATAAATCATATAGTATCCAGGGCTTTATTAATAGAGGCAGAGTACAAGAGCAAGGAAGTTATGTTGAACTTGTATAAAACACTAGTTCAACCTCAGCTGGAATATTGTGTCCAGTTCTGGGCGCCTTAGTTGAAGAAAGATATGAGGGCATTGGAGAGAGCAGAAAAGATTCACGAGATTAGTTTCCGGGATAAGGAATTTCAGCTTGAAGAGAAGGTGAAGAAGTTCGGACTGTTTTCATTGGAGAAGAAAAGGCTGCAACGTGATTTTATAGAGGCATTCAAAATCATGAGGGGTTTTGACAGACTAGAGAGAGAGAAACTGTTCCCACTCGTGAAAGGCTCAAGAACGAGAGGGCACAGATTTAAAGTATTTTGTAAGACAAACGAAGGTGGTGACATTCCCATGAATTTGCTGCCTTTGATCTTCTAGTTGGTAGAGGTCGGAGATTTAGAAGGTTCTGTCGAAGGAGCCTTGGTGCGTTGCTGTGGAACATATTGCAGATGGTACACACTGCTGCCACTGTGCGTCGGTGGTAAAGGGAGTGTATAGAAACATAGAAAATTGGAGCAGCAGTCGGCCATTCGGCCCTTCGAGCCTGCTCTGCCATTCATCATGATCATGCAGATCATCCAACGAAGTAACCTGTTCCGGCTTTCCCCGCATATCCCTTGATCCCTTTCGCCCGAAGAGCTCCATCTAACTCCTTTTTGAAAACATATAATGTTTTGGCCTCAACTGCTTTCTGTGGTAGCGAATTTCAGGGGCTCACCACTTTCTGGGTGAAGAAACTTCCCCTCATTTCAGTCCTGAAAGGTTTACCCCGTACCCTTAGATTATAACTCCTCGTTCTGGACTCCCCCACCATCGAAAACATCCTTCCAAGTCTACCCCGCCAAGTACTGTTAAAATGTTATAGGTCTCTATGAGATCCCCCCCACCCCCCACCCCCCGACTCTTCTGTACTCCAGCGAATAATATCCTCGTATGTCAGTCCCGCCATCCCAGGAATCAGACCAGTAAACCTTCGCTGCACTCCCTCCATTGCAATAACATGTTTCTTCAGATAAGGAGACCAAAACTGACCACAATATTGCAGGTGTGGCCTCACCAAGCCCGATATAATTGCAGCAAGACATACCTGGTCCTATAGACGAATCCTCTTGCTGTGAAGGCCAACATACTATTTGCCCTTTTTGCTGCCTGTTGCACCTGCATGCTTACATTCAGTGACTGGTGTACGAAAACACCCAGGTCTCGTTGTACCTCCCTCAGTTTATTGCCATTCAGATGACAACCTGCCTTCCTGTTTTTGCTACCAAAGTGGATAATCTCACATTTACCCACATTATACTGTATCTGCCATGCATTTCCCCACTCACTCAACTTGTACAGATCACCCTGAAGCCTCTTAGCATCGGCCTCACAACTCACACTCTCACCCATTTTTGTGTCATCTGCAAATTTGGAGATATTAGTTTTAGTTCCCTCATCTAAATCATTAATATATTGTGAATAGTAATGTGAATAATATTATAGTACTGAAGACCAGAACTTGCCGAGCCCTGAGCCAACCTGTTCTAGTACATCTACAATACTGGCATCTACCCTGCAATGTGGAAAATTGCCCAGGTATGTCCTGTACACAAAAAGCAGGACAAGTACAACCCGGCCAATTACCGCCCCATCAGCCTACTCTCAATCATCAGTAAAGTGATGGAAGGTGTCATCAAAAGTGCCATCAAGCGGCACTTGCTTAGCAATAACATGCTCAGTGATGCTCAGCTTTGGTTCCGCCAGGGCCACGCAGCTCCTGACCTCATTACAGCCTTGGTTCAAACATGGACAACAGAGTTGAACTCAAGGCAGCATTTGACCGAGTATGACATCAAGGAGCCCTAGCAAAACTGAAGTCAATGGGAATTAGGGGGGAGACACTCCGCTGGCTGGTTGGAGTCACACCTAGCGCAAAGGAAGATGGTTGTGGTTGCTGGATGTCAATCACCTGAGCTCCAGAACATGACTGCAGGAGTTTTGCAGGGTAGTGTCCTAGGCCCAACCATTTTCCAATGCTTCACCAATGACCTTCCGTCAAGCATAAGGTCAGAAGTGGGGTCTTTCGCTGATGATTACACAATGTTCAGCACCATTCATGACTCCTCAGATACTGAAGCAGACCGTGTAGAAATGCAGCAAGACCTGGACAATATCCAGGCTTGGTTTGATAAGTGGCAAGTAACATTCACGCCACATAAGTGCCAGGCAATGACTATCTCCAACAAGAGAGAATCTAACCATCTCCCCTTGACAGTCAATGGTATCGCGATCTCTGAATCCCACACTATCAACATCCTCGGGGCTACCTTAGGAGACCAGAAACTGAAACTGGTGTAGCCATATAAATACCGTGGCTGCAAGAGCAGGTCAGAGGCTAGGAATCCTGCGTCGAGTAACTCACCTCCTGACTTACCAAAGTCTGTCCACCATCTACAAGGCACAAGTCAGGAGTGTGATGGAATACTCTCCACTTGCCTGGATGGGTGCAGCTCCAACAACACTCAAGAAGCTCGACACCATCCAGGACAAAGCAGCCCGCTTGATTGGCACCCCATCCACAAACATGCACTCCCTCCACCGCCGATGCACAGTGGCAGCAGTGTGTACCATCTACGCACCAAAGCTCCTTAGACAGCATCTTCCAAACCCGCGAACACTGCCAACTAGAAGGACAAGGGCAGCAAATACATGGGAACACCACCACCTGCAAGTTCCGCTTCAAGTCACACGCCATCCTGACTTGAAACTGTATCACCGTTCCTTCACTGTCGCTGGGTCAAAATCCTGGAATTCCCTTCCTAACAGCACTGTTGGTGTACCTACCCCACAGGGACAGCAGCGGTTATGAAGGTCGCTCAGCACTACCTTCTCAAGGGCAATTAGGGATGGGTAATAAATGCTGGCCTGGTCAGCGACGCTCACATCCCATGAATGAATAATAAAAAAGGAGTATTTTGGGTCCTAGCACCGATCCCTGTGGTACCCCACTAGTCAATACCTGCCATTCGGAAAAAAAGACCCATTTAGTCCTATTCTTTGTTTCCTGTCTGCCAACCAATTTTCTGTGCCTCACAATGCACTAAACCCAATCCCATGTACTTTTAATTTACACGCTAACCTCCGATGTGCGACTTTGTCGAAAGCCTTCTGAGGTTCCAGAGGAATGGAGAGTAACCAACGTTGTTCCTTTGTTTAAAAAGGGTAGCAAGATAATCCAGGAAATTATAGGCTGGTGAGCCTTACGTCAGTGAGAGGGAAATTACTGGAGAGGATTATTTGGGACAGGATTTACTCCCATTTGGAAACAAATGAACTTATTAGCGATTGGCATCATGGTTTTGTGAAGGGGAGGTCGTGTCTCACTAACATGATCGAGTTTTTTGAGGAAGTGATGAAGAAGACTGATGAAGGAAGGGCAGTGGATGTTGTCGACAAGGACTTCGGTAAAGCCTTTGACAAGGTCGTCATGGCAGAATGGTACAAAAGGTGAATTCACACGGGATCAGAGGTGAGGTGGCAAGATTGGGACAGAAATGGCTCGGTCATAGCACTGGAAGGGTGCTTTTCTGAATGGAGGGCTGTGTCTAGTGGTCTTCTGCAGGGATCAGTACTGGGACCTTTGCTATTTGTTGCATATTTTATTTGATGATAAAGCACTGAAACAGGCCATTCGGCCCACCGAGTCTGTGCCGACCAACAACCACCCATTTATACGAATCCTGCAGTAATCCCATATTCCCTAACATCTGCCTACACGAAGGACAAGTTACAACGGCCAATTTTACCGATCACCTGCAAGTCTTTACCTGTGGGAGGAAACCGGAGCACCTGGCGAAAACCAACGTGGTCACAGGGAGAACTTGCAAACTCCACACAGGCAGTACCCAGAATCGAACCTGGGACCCTCGAGCTGTGAGGCTGCGGTGCCAACCACTGAGTCACTGTGCCTCATATGTAAATGAATTGGAGGAAACTGTAGCCGGTCTGATTGGTAAGTTTGCAGACCACATAAAGGTTTGTGGAGCTGTGGATAGTGATGCGGATTGTCAGAGGATCCAGCAGGATGTAGATCGGTTGGAGACTTGGGCAGAGAAATGGCAGATGGAGTTTAATCCGGAAAAATGTGAGGTAATGGAATTTGGAAGATCTAATACAGGTGGGAAGTATACAGAAAATGGCTGAACTATTAGGAGTATTGACAGGCAGAGAGTTCTGGGCGTACAGGTCCACAGATCATTGAAAGTGGCAATGCAGGTGGATAAAGTAGTCAAGAAGGCATACGGCATCCTTGCCTTCATCGGTCGAGGCATAGAGTATAAAAATAGGCATGTCATGCTGCAGCTGTACAGAACTTTAGTTAGGCCACACTTAGAATATTGCATGCAATTCTGGTCGCCACACTACCAGAAGAACATGGAGGCTTTGGAGAAGGTACAGAAGAGGTTTACCAGGATGTTGCCTGGTCTGGAGGGCATTAGCTAGAAGGAGAGGTTGAATAAACCCGGATAGTTTTCCCTGGAACGACGGAGGTGGAGGGGTTACATGATAGAGGTTTACAAAATTATAAGCGGCATGGACAGAGTGGATAGTCAGAAGCTTTTTCCCAGGGTGGAAGAGTCTGTTACTAGGGGACATTGGTTTAAGGTGAAAGGGGCAACGTTTGGAGGGGATGTATGAGGCAAGTTCTTTACACAGAAGTTGGTGAGTGCCTGGAACTTTTTGCTGGCGGAGGTGGTGGAAGCCATTGAGACGTTTATGAGGCATCTTGACAAATACATGAATAGGATGGGAATAGAGGGATATGGACCCCGGAAGTGCAGAAGGTTTTAGTTTAGACAGGCATCAAGATCGGCGCAGGCTTGGAGGGCCGAATGGCCTGTTCATGTGCTGTACTGTTCTTTGTTCTTAGTGTTTTTCAAGACGCCCAACAGCTCCTCCATTTTGATATCGACATGACCCAGACAATCTGCACACCCTTCCCTGAACTCATTGTCCACTAAGTCCTTCTCTTTGGTGAATACTGATGCAAAATATGCATTTAGCACCTCGCCCACTTCCTCTGGTTCCACGCACAGATTCCATTCCTCTGTCCTTGAGAGGGCCAACCCTTTTCCTGGCTACCCTCTTGCTCTTTATATACGTATATAAAGCCTTGAGATTCTCCTTAAACCTCTTTGCCAATGACTTTTCATGACCCCTTTTAGCCCTCCTGACTTTTTTCTAATGATCCTTAATATCCTTATATTCCTCAAGAGAAGTCTGTTCCCAGCCTTCTGGCCCTTCCGAATGCTTCTTTTTTGATTTTGACGAGGCTCACAATATCCCTCGTTATCCAAGGTTCCCTACATTAGCCAAAGTTATCCTTCATCCTCGCAGCAACATTCCGGTCCTGGATTCTAATCAACTTACGTTTGAAAGACTCCCACATGTCAGAAATTCATTTTCACTCAAACAGCCGCACCCAATTGAAATTCTTCAGTTCCTGCCTAATATTGTTATAATTAGCCTTCCCCCAATTTAGCACGTTCACCCGAGGACTAATCTTACCCTTGTCCAGAATTACCTTAAAACTTACGGAATTATGGTCACTGTTCCCGAAATGCTCCCCCACTGAGACTTCGACCACCTGGCCGGGCTGATTCCCAAATATCAGGTCCAGTACGGCCCCATCCCACTTTGGATTAGAGAAAAGAACATAGAACAGTACAGCACAGTGCAGGCCCTTCGGCCCACGATGTTGTGCCGAACCTTTAACCTACTCTAAGATCAAATTAACTACCTACCCTTCATTCTACTATCATCCATGTACCTCTCCAAGAGACGCTTAAATGTCCCTCATGTATCTGCTTCTAGTACCACCGCTGGAAGCGCATTCCACGCACCCACCACTCTCTGTGTAAAGAACCTACCTCTGACATCTCTCCGAAACCATCCTCCAATCACGTTAAAATTATGCCCCCTGGTGATAGCCCTTTCCACCCTGGTAAAAGGTCTCTGGCTATCCACTCTATCTATGCCTCTCATCATCTTGTACCCCTCTATCAAGTCACCTCTCATCCTTCTTCGCTCCAATGAGAAAAGCCCTAGCTCCCTCAATCTTTCTTCGTAAGACATGCCCGCCAGTCCAGGCAGCATCCTGGTAAATCTCCTCTGCACCCTCTCTAAAGCTTCCACATCCTTCCTATAATGAGGCGACTACAACAGAACACAATATTCCAAGTGTGGTCGAACCAGGTCCTTATAGAGCTGCAGCATAACCTCGCGGCTCTTAAACTCAATCCCCCTGTTAATGAAAGCCAACACACCATACGCATTCTTAACAACCCTATCAACTTGGGTGGCAACTTTGAGCGATCGATGGACATGGACCCCAAGATCCCTCTGTTCCTCCACACTATCAAGAATCTGTCTTGAAGCCTGTATTCTGCTTTCAAATTCGACCTTCCAAAATGAATCACTTCACACTTTTCCAGGTTGAACTCCATCTGTCAATTCTCAGCCCAGCTGCGCATCGTGTCAATGTCCCTTTACAACCTACAACAGCCTTCCACACTATCCACAACTCCAACAGCCTTCGTGTCATCGGCAAACTTGCTAACCCAGCCTTCCATTTCCTCATCCAAGTCATTTATAAAAATCACAAAGAGCAGCGGTCCCAGAACAGATCCCTGCGGAACACCACTGATCACCGAGCTCCATGCTGAATACTTTCCATCTACTACCACCCTCTGTCTTCTGTGGGCCAGACAATTTTGTATCCAGACAGCCAACATTCCCTGTATCCCATGCCTCCTCACTTTCTGAATGAGCCTACCATGGGAACCTTATCAAACGCCTTGCTAAAATCCATATACACCACGTCCACTGCTCTTCCTTCATCAATGTGTTTTGTCACATCTTCAAAGAATTCAATAAGGCTTGTGAGGCATGACCTGCCACTCACAATGCCATGCTGACTGTCTCTAATCAAACCATGCTTTTCCAAATAATCATAAATCCTGTCTCTCAGAATCCTCTCCAATAATTTGCCCACTACCGACGTAAGACTGACTGGTCTATAATTCCCAGGGTTATCCCTATTCCCTTTCTTGAACACGGGAACAACATTTGCCACCCTCCAATCATCCGGTACTACTCCTGTGGACAGTGAGGACGCAAAGATCATCGCCAAAGGCGCGGCAATCTCTTCTCTCGCTTCCCGTAATATCCTTGGGTATATCCCATCTGGCCCCGGGGACCTATCTGTCCTCATATCATTCAAAATTTCCAGCACATCCTCCCTCTTAACCTCAACATGTTCGAGCATATCAGCCTGTTCCAGCTGTTCTCACAAACGACCAGGTCCCTCTCACTAGTGAATACTGAAGCAAAGTATTCATTTAGGACCTCCCCTACCTCTTCCGATTCCAGGCCCAAGTTCCCTCCACTATCCCTGATCGGCCCTACTCTCACTCCGACCAGCCTCTTGTTCCTCACATAAGTGTAGAACGTCTTGGGATTTTCCTTAATCCTACCCGCCCAGACTTTTTCATATCCCCTTCTAGCTCTCCTAAGTCTATTCTTCAGTTCCTTCCAGGCTACCTTGTAACCCTCTAGAGCCGTGTCAGATCCTTGCTTCCTGAACCTTAAGTAAGCTTCATTCTTCCTCTTGACTAGCTGTTCCACATCTCTTGTCATCCAAGGTTCCTTCACCCTACCATCCCTTCTTTGCCTCATCGGGGCAAACCTATCCAGCAGTCGCAGCAAGTGCTCCCTAAACATCCCTAAACATCTGTTCCCAGTTTGTGCTCCCCAGTTCCTGCCTAATAGCATTGTAATTCCCCCCCAACTAATTAAATATTTTCCCATCCCGTCTGCTCCTGTCCCTCTCCATGACTATAGTAAATGTCAGGGAGTTGTGATCACTCTCACCGAAATGCTCTCCCACCGAGAGATCTGCCACTCGGCCTGGTTCGTTGCCAAGCACCAAGTCCAACATAGCCTCCCCTCTAGTCGGCCTATCTACATATTGAGTCAGGGAACCTTCCTGGACACATCTGACAAAAACTGCTCCATCCAAACTATTTGCACTAAGGAGGTTCCAATCAATATTAGGGAAGTTGAAGTCACCCATGACAACAACCCTGTTACTTCTGCACTTTTCCAAAATCTGCCTCCCAATCTGTTCCTCCGTGTCTCTGTTGCTATTGGGGGGTCTATAGAAAACTCCCAGCAAAGTGAGTGCTCCTTTCCTGTTTCTGACTTGCCCCCATAATGACTCAGTGGACAAACCCTCCTCGACGACGTCCCTTTCTGCAGCTGTGATACTATCCCTGATGAGCAATGCCACTCCCCCACCTCTTTAACTTCCCTCCCTATTCCTTTTGAAACATCTAAAGCCCGGAACATCCAACATCCATTCCTGCCCCTGTGATATCCAAAACTCTGTCATGGCCACAACATCGTAGCTCCAAGTATTGATCCATGCTCTAAAATCATCACCCTTATTTCTGACACTTCATGGATTATCTCCATATTGTTTCAAGAAGCCCTTCTGCATGCTCCTTACAAATTCTGCCACATCCAAGCCCCTAGCACTAAGTGAGTCCCAGTCAATAATGGGGCAGTTAAAATCACCACCACCACAACCTTTATGCTTTCACATCTTTCCAAAATCTGTCTACATATCTACTCCTCTATCTCCCGCTGGCTGTTGGGAGGCCTGTAATAAGCACCCAACATTGCGACTGCACCCTTCCTATTCCTGAGCTCTACCCATATTGCCTCACTGCATGAGCCCCCCCGATGTGCCCTCCCGCAGTACAGCTGTGATATTCTCCTTAACCAGTAATGCATCTCCTTCAATCTCTCCGCACTGCACATCTCCTTCAATCCCTCCGCACAGCACATCTCCTTCAATCCCTCCGTACTGCATATTTCCTTCAATCCCTGCGTCATACAGATCTCCTTCAATTTCTGCGTTCTGTACAATTCCTTCAATCCCTCCATACTGCATACCTGCTTCAATCTCTCCACACTGCACATCTTCTTCAATACCTCCATACTGCACAGCTCCTTCAATCCCTCCTTGTACTCTTGCACTCATCAGGACAATCCTCAAGAACACCAATGTAAGGGATATCAACAACTTGATACTGTATGAGAATAGAGTGCTGATTGGTTGGCAAGTGATCTCTGATTGGTAGAGGTGTTGCCATGGAGATTGCACCAGTTTATGGTGACTGACAGTTAACAGCCAGGCAGTTTGACTCTGGTTAGTCAAGTCATTACCTTAAGGAATAAACCAGAGAATGCCTGTCACTTATTTTGTTTAGAAGCTGCTTGTACTGGAAGTCACACGTATCAATACACAGCGCCCCGTTCTTTGTAGTCAGAAAGAACAGGTGCACACATCGCCCCTGTTCCAGCTAAACAGAATATGTGCAGCCATTCTCTTTTAGTCATTCATTGCTGACGTGTTCATATTTTGTCCGATCTTCTGACCTGAAACCCATATTTTCACAATTATGTGCTTTTTCTTTAAGTTTGATGCTATCTTTTTCATTTTTTTTATTAACTTCGCATGGAGGGTCCTCCCCTTAGAATTTTTCTTTCCGTTGGGCTATATCTATTCTATGTATTCTGCAATATCTCCTTCATTGTCTGCCACTGTATCTGTATTGACCTATCCCTCAACCTAGGTTTCCATTTCGCTTTCGCTAGCCTTGCTTTCATGCCCTCACAATTGCCTTTGTTTAAGTTGTTACAACTGAGACGGGAGTAATGCATTGTCAATTCGGTCCCAATACTCCACAGGTCGCAGCATATTATGTAGGTTTCCCACCTACCGGAAATCAGCCATATTAAACACTTTAATAACCCACAGAATAAGACAGACCAAACCATGTATCTTTAAACAAAAAAAATACTGTTTATTAATAAACTAAATCTTAAACAATATTGAGATAAATTTGTGGCTGAAGCCCTTATAAACTTCTTCTTTCTCTGAACGTCCATGCACACACACATAAATTCAAAAAACCAACAGCTCACCTTTTTTAATCATGCTTTTTTTTAAAGAGAGCTGTTTCTTAGGAATACATAAATAGCTGGGTTGTAAGTCCTGGTGAGTTACGTTCCTGATTAGTGAGATGTCCCTGAGTTGAATGGTCAGATGTGACTCAAATTCTCCAGGCGAATTTGATGAGCAGTCTTTACTAGATGGGCAGTAAAAGCACTTCGGTGTCAGCAGGTATTACACAGTTCTTTCAACAAGGAGTATAGCAACATGTCTGTTAGGATTTTAAAATTGGTAGTCTTTTACAATAAATTTTCCTGAGAATTCCAGCAAACACAAGCAGACAGCAGAGAGTCACTCTTGAAGCAGAGAATTCTTAGAGTTTCGAAGTGAAAAGGAATTTACTAATTTGAACAATGCTAATGATCTTTTTCCCGGGTTTCTTTTCTCTCCTTAGGCAACACAAAGCCTGACGAAAAATGTAGGTTTTCCTGCTGAGAGAGGAAGGGGCATCCTTCTTTTCAGTAAGCACGCTTCGCTGGTTTCCAGTTCAGACTGCTTTTAGCTGCTTTTTTACACACAGTCAAAAGTTACAAAACAACACGTGAGCTTTTCTCTCTCCTGTTGTTGCCTAGGAAACAGGAGCAGCTGCTGCCACACTATTGTTAATCCGAGTTTTAAAGGAACACTGTTTTAAACAGAGGACAGAAAAACAGTTCTGTGACACCTCTGCCCTTGGCGGAATGAAACGCCATTCTTAAACGTGAATTTCATTACTATACAAAACAGAAACTAGAAAAAAAAAAACACTCGAAATAGATTTTCACATTCATGCCCTCATTTACTCTACTGATAATTTACAGAACTTTGTTTTGTACCATCGACATTCATGTAACTGAACAAGGTTAAATTTGTGATAAAGCGTCAGCAATAACATTATTTTGCCCTGAAATACGTGCAATCTTCAAATGATAAGGCTGTAACAATAAACTCAATCTAAATACCTCAGCATTTCGGATTTTACATTTTTCCCCAAATATTGATAGATTATGGTCAGTGCATATTAATGTTTGTTTGTAGTCTTTCTGGAAAAATACTTCGAAATGTTTGAGAGCCAGTAAAATTCTTAATATTTCTTTTTCCACAGTGGAATAGTTTTTTGGTGGCAGTTTAGTTTTCTTGAAAAGTACCCTGCAGGTTTTTCTATGCCCGATTCGTCATCCTGCAAAGGACTGCACCAACCCCAGGTTGCTGGCATCGAGCGCTATTTTAAAGGGTTTAGCAAATTTTGGAGCAGCCAACACGGGTTCACCAGTTAAGATTGCCTTTAGCTTTTCAAAAGCTGCCTGGCATTCATCTGACCATAGTTCATTGTTTTGCTTTTCATGTAGCAAATCTGTTAATGGAGCAGCTACTGTTCTAAACTTCTGTACAAATTTCCTATAAAAAACCGTACATCCCTAAAAAACTTATTACTTCCAGCTTTTTCCCAGGGTGGAAGAGTCAGTTACTAGGGGACATAGGTGAGAGGGGCAAAGTTTAGAGGGGATGTGCGAGGCAAGTTCTTTACACAGAGGGTGGTGAGTGCCTGGAACTTGCTGCCGGGGGTGGCGGTGGAAGCAGGTATGATAGCGACGTTTAAGAGGAACTTGACAAACACATGAATAGGATGGGAATAGAGGGATACGGTCTCTGAAAATGCAGAAGGTTTTAGTTTCGGCAGGCATCAAGATCGGTGCAGGCTTGGAGGGCCGAATGGCCTATTCCTGTGCTGTACTGTTATTTGTTCTTTTTTCTTTGTTCACGTTTAGATTTAGGGATAAGAAACTCCAATGAGGCTTGTACTTCTGCTGTTTTTGGCAATACCTGTCCTTGCTCTACTTTTTTGCCAGTTTTACCACTATGTGGCACAGTGGCGCAGTGGTTAGCACCGCAGCATCACAGCTCCAGCGACGCGGGTTCAATTCCAGGTACTGCCTGTGTGGAGTTGGCAAGTTCTCCCTGTGTCTGCGTGGGTTTCCTCCTGGTACTCCGGTTTCCTCCCACATGCCAAAGACTTGCAGGTTGATAGGTAAATTGGCCATTATAAATTGCCCCTCGTATAGGTAGGTGGTAGGGAAATATATAGGGATAGGTGGGGATGTGATAGGAATATGGGATTAGCGGAGGATTAGTGTAAACGGGTGGTTGATGGTCGGCACAGACTCGGTGGGCCGAAGGGCCTGTTTCAATGCTGTATCTCTAAACTAAACTAAAAACTATGCACTGCTTTCAATTTTTCCAAACAGAGTTTAAGTATTCTTCCAAGTGTTGCTGTATATTAGTACATCATCGAGATACACTGCACAGTTGGGAACACAGGCTTCCACCTGATTCATTAATCTTTGAAAAATAACTGGGGCATTTTTTTTATCCCAAA
Source organism: Heterodontus francisci (assembly GCF_036365525.1). Classification (NCBI taxonomy): domain Eukaryota; kingdom Metazoa; phylum Chordata; class Chondrichthyes; order Heterodontiformes; family Heterodontidae; genus Heterodontus; species Heterodontus francisci. The sequence goes on from NW_027141885.1 coordinate 893,973, forward strand.
TGACATCACCCAGCACTGATAATGACTTTCAGGTGTGACAAAAGCTGATATTTCTTTGGCTCGAAGAATCAAAGGAACTTGTCAATATCTCTTCAACAAGTCAATTTTGGTAAGAAACTTCCGACTCTGTTAGTACAGTCTTTTAAACGCAGAACTGGCTCGGAGTCTGCCTTCGGTACTGCATTAAAATTTCTGTAGTCTATGCAAAGGCGGGTTGACCCGTCAGCTTTAGGTAGCAGGACTAGTGGTTAACTACAGCTGCATTGACTTGGTTCGATTAAGTTGCTTTCCAGCATGTATTGGATTTCTGCTTTTGCTTGGGCCTGTTTGTCTGGACTTAAGCCTTAAGGATGTTGCTTTAAAGGAACGGTTTCCCCTACAGCGACATCATGTGTGGCTAAGGTTGTACTCCTGGCGTATCCCTACAGACTCTTTTAAATGCTGTGCAAAGCCTGGTTAGGCCTTCAGGTTGTTTTGCATTTAAGTTCAAAAGCATGTTGTCCAATTTTCCTAGCCATTCTGCATTCCCTAAATGGATAGTTGGAGGTTAATTCTGGAAATTGTATCGGCTTTGTTCTGCCTCATCCTTACTATCCCTTTCCTACTCAACAGTCTCCATGACCTGGCATACCTGCGTTGGTGTATCCTGCTCCCTGCAATAATATTGCTTTAACATATTGGTGTGCGCAACCAGTTCATCTTCCGGTGGTCAGGGGTATCAATGAACCTTACCCACTCTTTTAATTATTTTACATGGGCCACTGAACCGTGTTTTTACTTGTTCCCCCGTAACTGTAAAAAACACCAATACTCCATGCCCTGGTTGAAAATTGAAGCTGTTTGCATTCTTGTCTGCCCATTTTTTTCATTTGACTTGGGATGTTTCAAGGTGCTCCTGAGCCACACAACCTGCGTCACGTCATTTGTATGGCCTGACCAATAGTAATGTTGACGTACTCGTGCTTTAGTCTTCCAAATTCCCCTATGTCCTGCAAAAGAAATGTCATGTGCTACCGTTAATAATTCCTGGAAATATTTAGGTGGTTCCGTTATCTGTTTAACAACAGTCCAGACTTAGTCTGCAGGCCTTTGAGGCGTTCTCCATTTCCTCCTCAAAACCTGGTTTTCTATATAATAGCATTCTGGAACTCCTTTCGCTTCAGCTTCATTAGAGCTGTCTGTGCTATTCGGTGTAACATTGGATAAGCTTGCTGTGCTGCAATTATAGAAGTACTGTAAAACATCTCATTTGGATGATCTAATCCCCAACAGTGGCCTCCAGGTGATTCCCTCATTCCATTGATTTCAAGAGGCTTTCCCTTTCTTTACAACTATTTCACTGTCCATCTATGGTCGGGCTTGTGACTTCCACAGTTCGACTAATCCATCAAGTTCCATCTTATGACCCTGAGGCCAACAAGTTTATCTAATTTTAGGACATTTATGGCCATCCAGTTCCTGAACAGATTTCTGAGCAGTACTGTTTCCAGAATTCTGATCTCACTAACATCCTGCACGTGTCTGAGCAAGTAGTGGTTAACGACCATGACTCATGGCCCTCCTGCCTTGGGCGCAATGGCATTGGAAGGATGAATGAGAATGGACAGAGACTGCTTGAGTTGTGTACCTATCATAACCTCTGCATCACCAACTCGTTCTTTCACAATAAACCCTGTCACCAGGTTTCTTGGAGGCACCCAAGATCACGTCATTGGTACCAATTGGACCTCATCGTCACAAGGTGAGCCTCTTTAAACAGTGTCCAAATCACACGCAGCTTCCACAGTGCAGACTGCGACCCTGACCACTCCCTGATGTGCAGCAAGGTTGGACTCAAAGCAAAGAAGCTGCATCACTCCAAGCAGAAGGGCCGCCCGCGCATCAACACTAGCAGACTTTCTTACACAGAGCTGTTTCATAAGTTTCAAAATTCACTTGAAAAAGCCCTTCACAACACTCCTACAGGGGATGCAGAGACCACGTCGCCCACATCAACGGCGCCATCTATGACTCAGCAGTGACCACCTAAGGCAAACGTATGAAGCAGAATGCAGACTGGTTTCTATCTCACCTTGAAGAGCTTGAACCTGTCATAGCCGCTAAGCGCATTGCACTGCTGAACTACAAGAAAGCCCCCAGCGAATTAACATCTGTAGCACTTAAAGCAGCCAGAAGTGCTGCACAAAGAACAGCCAGGCACTGTGCAAATGACTGCTGGCAACATCTATGCAGTCATATTCAGCAGGCCTCTCACACCCGAAATTTCAGAGGAATGCATGATGGCATTAAGAGAGCTTTTGGGCCAACCATCAGGAAGATCGTCCCCCTCAAGTCTAAATCAGGGGACACAATCACTGAACAACGCAAGCAAATAGACCGCAGGGTGGAGCACTACATCGAACTGTACTCCAGGGAAAATGTTGTCACTTAGACCGCCCTCAATGCAGCCCAGTCTCTGCCAGTCATGGATGAACTGGACGTACAGCCAACAAAACAGGAACTCAGTGATGCCATTGATTCTCTTGCCAGCGGAAAGGCCCCTGGGAAGGACGGCAATAGCCCTGAAATAATCAAGAGTGCTAAGCCTGCTGTACTTTCAGCACTCCACGAACTGCTTTGCCTGTGCTGGGATGAGGGAGCAGTACCTCAGGACATGCGCGATGCCAATGTCATCACCCTCTATAAGAACAAGGGTGACCACGGTGACTGCAACAACTACCGTGGAATCTCCCTGCTCAGCATAGTGGGGAAAGTCTTCACTCGAGTCGCTTTAAACAGGCTCCAGAAGCTGGCCGAGCGCGTCTACCTTGAGGCACAGTGTGGCTTTTGCGCAGAGAGATCCACCATTGACATGCTGTTCTCCCTTCGTCAGCAACAGGAGAAATGCTGCAAACAACAGATTCCCCTCTACATTGCTTTTATTGATCTCACCAAAGCCTTTGACCTCGTCAGCAGACGTGGTCTCTTCAGACAACTAGAAAAGATCGGATGTCCATCAAAGCTAAGATCACCTCATTCCATGACAATATGAAAGGCACAATTCAGCATAGCGGTGCCTCATCAGACCCCTTTCCTATCCTGAGTGGTGTGAAACAGGGTTGTGTTCTCGCACCAAAACTTTTTGGGGTTTTCTTCTCCCTGCTGCTTTCACAAGTGTTCAAGTCTTCTGAAGAAGGAATTATCCTCCACACAAGATCAGGTGATATGTTGTTCAACCTTGCCCGTCTAAGAGCGAAGATCAAAGTACGGAAAGTCCTCATCAGGGAACTCCTCTTTGCTGACGATGCTGCATTAACATCTCACACTGAAGAGTGCCTGCAGCGACACATCGACAGGATTGTGGCAGCCTGCAACGAATTTGGCCTAACCATCAGCCTCAAGAAAACGAGCATCAGGGGACAGGACGTCAGTAATGGTCCATCCGTCAATATCGTCGACCACGCTCTGGAGATGGTTCAAGAGTTCACCTACCTAGGCTCAACTATCGACAGTAACTTGTCTCTCGATGCAGAAATCAACAAGCACATGGGAAAGGCTTCCACCGATATATCCAGACTGACCACGAGAGTGTGAGAAAATGGCACACTGACATTGAACATAAAAGTCCGAGTGTATCAAGCCTGTGTCCTCAGTACCTTGCTCTATGGCAGTGAGGCCTGGACAATGTATGTCAGCCAAAAGCGACGTCTCAATTCATTCCATCTTCGCTGCCTCCAGAGAATCCTTGGCATCAGGTGGCAGGACCGTATCTCCAAAACAGAAGTCCTCGAGTTGGCCAACACCCCCAGCATACACACCCTACTGACTCAGCGGCGCTTGAGATGGCTTGGCCATGTGAGCCGAATGGAAGATGGCAGGATCCCCAAGGACGCATTGTATAGCGAGCACGTCATTGGTATCAGACCCACCGGCCGTCCATGTCTCCACTTTAAAGAAGTCTGAAAACGCGACATGAAGTCCTGTGACATTGATCACAAGTCCTGGGAATCAGTTGCTAGTGATTACCAGAGCTGGTGGGTAGCCTTAAAGGCGGGGCTGAAGTGTGGCGAGTCGAAGTGATTTAGTAGTTGGCATGGAAAAAGATAGAAACGCAAGGGGAGAGCCAACTGTGTAACAGCCACGACAACCAATTTTATCTGCAGCACCTGTGGAGAGTCTGTCACTCTAGAATTGGCCTTTATCGCCACTCCAGGCGCTGCTTCACAAACCACTGACCGCCCACAGGCACTTACACATTGTCTCTAGAGACACGGAGGCCAAAGAATAATCCCCAAGTACCTTTCAAATTCTCGGCTATTTATTTGTGGTGCCACTTTTACCTTCGACAATGGAACCTGTTTAACTATTGCTCGCATTACTACACACATAGGAAATATTCCTGGAATTCGTTCCTGTTATTCCTCCGTTTCTTTAACTTCACTTGGCTTCTCAGTGATTATAGGAGAAAATGATACTTTTTATCCACCCAAATCATTTCCTGGGAGTACCTCAGTACCCTCAACTGTCAAACTGTGAACAACGTCTGCAGTCAGCATCCCAGATATGCGGTCGCACCTTAAGTGCACTTTGTATAAATGTACTGTTGAAGTGTATTCCCAGGGCAAAGGCACCTGCAATAGATATTATACGAAGAACCAATAACATATAATTCTAGCCTGCAATGAAATGTCTGCAAGGCACCATGGGACTCAGCAAATTTGACCACATTCCTTGCAAGGGATGATTCGCACAGATGCAGCAGAGTCTAATCAAGTGGCCTCTAGCAGATGCCTTATGGAATGCTGACAAAGATACCAGCCTGTAACAAGGTTAAGATAAGATGTTATGTATACATAAGGCCCAAGGACGGTGAGTGGGGAGATCTGGAAGACATCATGAACGCATGAGTAACCCCCTAGCTGACCATGAGCTGACAACGCAGTCCCCCAATGTCTAATAACCCATTTCATTGGCTCTATTAATCAATGTATGTAATCTATAATCACTACAATTGGACCGTGTCCAGCCGGGATGGGCTGAGTAATTATTTGAAACTTTATAAATATTGATGATTTTCCTTTGTTCAGTGGAGAGGTATCTGGGCTGCCCAGTGACCTACTCCCCACCAGCGTAACCCGATAAACTGTTTGACATTTTGAACAGAGCCGAGGGTCGAGCGATACGTTCAGAATTATTCCCACTAACATGTATTCCCCGCCAATTACATTAACTAAAACTTTAGCATTCATGGCGTTCTCTGGTGGAAATGTTATATCTTTCCCCAGCAAAAGTGTTTGGGTTGCTCCTGTTTCCCTGAGTATATCGATAGGCATTTCTGTGCATGAACCACAAAATGTTAGCATGAGGTACAGCAAGTAACTAGGAAAGCAAATGGAATGTTGGCCTTTATTGCTAGGGGATTAGAGTTTAAAAAATAACGAAGTCTTGTTACAACTGTACAGGGTGTTGGTGAGGCCACACCTCAAATACTGCGTACAGTTTTGGTTCCCGTATTTAAGGAAGGATGTACTAGCATTGAAGGCAGTTCAGAAACTGTTCACTCGGCTGATTCCTGGGATAGATGGGTTGCCCTAACAAGAACGGCTAAGCAGGTTAGGCCTTTATTCATTGGAATTTAGAAGAATGAGATGTAACCTTATTGAAGCAGATAAGATTCTAAGGGGGCTTGACAGGGTAGATGTTGAGAATATGTTGCAACTGGTGGGGGAATCTCGAACTAAGGGACATCGGCACAGAATAAGGGTTCACATTTTAAAACTGAGATGTAAAGGAATTTATTCTGTCAGAGGGTGGTGAATCTCTGGAATTCTCTACCTCAGAGAGTTGTGGAGGCTAGTTCCGTAAATGCATTTAAGGAGGAGGTGGAGAGATTTTTGAAATCTCGGGGAGTAGAGGGTTTTGCGGAGCAGGCTCGAAAGAGGAGTTGAAGTCTGGAACAGATCAGCCATGATCTCATTGAATGGCAAGGCAGGCTCGAGGGGCTGAATGGCCTACCCCTGCTCCTATTTCTTAAGTTATTATGTTATCATGCCTCACTTTAAAGGATATGGAGTTACTTTCCCCGGGAAGATAAATCCATTATAACTTTTGGGTATCTTATTGTTAACCTCTCCACTCACTTTAGTTGTTGTATCTGGTTTTACAGCTGCTGTTAAAGCTATAGCCTGCTCTGCTATACTCTCAGTCAGACTCTTTTGCTCTGCATTAGCTTTGCGTACTGCAACCAGTCCTATGGGTCTAACTCACAACTTCCAGCATTCTGAATGAAGATGACCTGTTTTGCAGCAATGATAACACTTCAGCTTGCAGATCTCACTTCCACCCTCAGCACCTTCCTTCCTGGCCTTAGGAGATGATGTTGGGGCATTGCCAGCTGTTCCTTTTTGTCCCCGGCTAATTGCCTTCCTTTCACTCTCCCATTTTCGCCCATTCTTGGATTTATGGGGGTGATGGACAAAAGGTTTTGGTTTAATCACTAGCCCAAAATCATCATCAATTTCCACTGCTTGCCTAACTTTCAAACCTTTCTTGTTAGCTACATGAGTTCTCATTGCTGAAAGAATTGAATTTGAAAATTCTTCCAAGAGAATCAATTCTCCAAGGTTCTGATATGTGGTTTCCATTTTGAATGCCCGTATCCAACGATCAAAATTTAATTTGCTTCACTTTCGCAAATATTACATACGTCTATCCAGCCAATCTATGTAAATTTGAAAACTTCTGACAGTAGGCTTCAGGGACTAACTCATATGCGACTAGAATGGCCTTTTTTGCCATCTCATAATCTGCAGAAGCCACCTCCAAAATTTGGCATAAGCTTCATGAGCTCTGCCTACCAGCCTGCTCTGAATTATCAATGTTCAACTTTCCTTTGGCCATTTCATTTATTTGGCTATTTTTTCAAAAGATATGAAAAATGCCTCTATGTCCCATTCCTCAAACGTACGAAAAGCTTAAAAAAATAGAACCACAGAAATATTACGGCACAATAGGAGGCCATTCATCCCATCCTGTCCGTGCCAGCTGAAACAAAATAGCCCATCTAATCACTCATTCCAGCACCTGGTACATGGCCTTTTTTGAAATTTAAAATCTTTTCACTGGGTCCTGGGCTGAATTCAGATTCTCCATGACTAGAACTTTCCCTGAATTCAAGACTACCCCTTTGTCTTAGTTCCATCTCTTTTAACCTAAATTCTCTCTCTTCTCTTTCACTTCCTCTCTGATGTGCTCTCTCTTTCTCCCTTTCCTCTTTTTCCAAGTCACGTTTTCGTAATTGTTTTGCAGCCTCAAGTTTTTTCTTTCTAACTGAATCCTTACCAAAACAACTGCATCACGTTCTGACTTATTTTCGTCTTGTTCCTCGTCATCTTTTTCCTCTTCTCTTCTTCTAATTTTTAATGTTGGCTTATTATGTCAATTATATCTCTGCTTTTTAGCACCTGATTTCAATTCGAACCCAATTGTGCTTCCAATTGTTTTCGTTTATTCTTAGTTAAAGTTATCAATTTACTGAGGCACACATTCTCCTTTCCCATAAAATTTGTTGCAACTCCTAATGCCATTCCAATGATACAGCCTTTATCCCATTACACAAGAAACCTGGTTCCTTATAGTTTTCTCTTACAAATTATTACTCTCCTTATAGCTAACATAATTGGCATTGGATTCGGTTTGGATCCCAGACACAAGAGAAATTAACATGGTCCCAGATGTGAGAGCAATTAATATGATTCCCGACGAGGCCTCATTTAATATGCTACGACAGTAATGCACTGTTAATTCAGTCACAATACTACAAAGGTCGCACCATATTATTAAAATTTTCCCACCTACCAGAAATTAGCCATATTAAACATTTTAGTAACCTCCAAAATAAAACAGACCAAGCCAGGTATCTTTAAGGAACAAATTAACAATTTATTAACTAACTAAACCTTAAACATCTTTGAGATAAATTCATGTCTAATAACTTAAAACTTCTTATTTTTCTTACCCCCATACATAAAAATATAAATTCAAAACCAACAGTTAACCGTTTTATTTTAATGGTGACTTTTTTTTTAAAGAGAAATGTCTTAGGAATAAATAAATAGCTGGGTTGTAACTCTTGGTGAGTTACATTCCCGATTGGTGAGGTGTCCCAGAGTTGATTCGTCAGATGTGACTCGAAGTCTCCAGGCGAATTTGATGAACAGTCTTTACTGGATAGACGTTCAAAGCACTTCGGTTGCAGCAGATGTCACACAGTTCCTTTAACAAGGAGTATAGCAAAAGGTCCATTTGGATTTTAAAATTGATATTCTTTTAGTAGCAACTTCACTGAGAATTCCAGCAAATACAGACAACAGAGAGTCACTCGTGAAGCAGAGAATTATAGTCATAGAGTCATAGACTAACACAGCACAGAAACAGGCCCATAGGCCGAACGCATCCACGCCGACCATCATGCACCCATCCAATCTAATCCCATTTTCCTACAGTCTTGTATGCTGTGGCGTTTCAAGTGCTCATCTAAATACTTCTTAAATGTTGTGAGGTTCTTACCTCTACCACCACTACAGGTAATGCATTCCCGAATACAACCACCCTCTGGGTGAATTGTTTTCCCCTCAAATGCCCTCTGAACCTCCTGTCGCTTACCATAAATCTATTCCCCCTGGCTATTGACCCCACCACTAAGGGAAAGTGTTTATTTCTATATATACTATCAATACCCCTCATAATTTTGTATACCTCAATCAGGTTGCCTCTCAACCTTCTCCACTCCAAAGAAAACAACACCAGCCTATCCAGTCTCTCCACATAGCTGAAATGCTCCAGCCCAGGAAACATCCTGGTGAATCTCCTCTGCACCCTCTCCAGTGCAATCACATCCTTCCTATAATGTGATGATCAGAACTGTACACAGTACTCCAGCTGTGGCCTTACCAGCGTTCGATACAGCTCCATCATAACCTCCCTGCTCTTATATTCTATGCCGCAGCTAATAAAGGCACGTATCCCGTATGCTTTCCAAACCACCTTTTCATCTATACTTCAGTGATCTATGGAAAAGTACACCAAGGTCCCACGACCCTCTGTACTTCCCAGGGCTCCACCATGCATTGTATATTCCCTTGCCTTGTTAGTCCTCCCAACATGCATCACCTCACACTTCTCAGGATTTAATTCCATTTGCCACAGCTACGCCCATTTTACCAGCCCATTATAATTGCCCTGTAATCTAAGGCTTTCCTTCTCACTATTTAAGACACCACCAATTTTCATGTCATCTGCGAACTTACTAATCATACCTCCTATATTCACGTCGAAATCATTAAAGTACACTACAAACAGCAAGGATCAAAGCACCGATCCCTGTGGTACACCACTGGTCACAGACTTCCACTCGCAAAAGCAACCCTCGACCATCACCCTCTGTTTCCTGCCACGAAGCCAATTTTGGATCCAATTTTCCAAGTTGCCCTGGATCCCATAGACTGTTACCTTTTTAACCAATCTCCAAGGCGGCACTGTATCAAAAGCCTTACTGAAGTCCAACAGGGCAACAGGAGACAGAGAGTAGCAGTGGAAGGGAGTTTCTCAAAATGGAGACGTGTGACCAGTGGTGTTCAACAGGGATCCGTGCTGGGACCACTGATGTTTGTGATATACATAAATGATTAGGGGGAAAGTATAGGTGGTCTGATTAGCAAGTTTGCAGACGACACTAAGATTGGTGGGGTAGCAGATAGTGAAGGGGACTGTCAGAAAATACAGGAGAATATAGATAGATTGGAGAGTTGGGCAGGGAAATGGCAGATGGAGTTCAATCAGGGCAACTGCGAGGTGATGCATTTTGGAAGATCCAATTGAAGAGTGAACTATACAGTAAATGGAAAAGTCCTGGGGAAAATTGATGTACAGAGATATTTGGGTGTTCAGGTCCATTGTTCCCTGAAGGTGGCAACGCAGGTCAATAGAGTGGTCAAGAAGGCATACGGCATGCTTTCCTTCATCGGATGGGGTATTGAGTACAAGAGTAGGCAGGTCATGTTACAGTTGTATAGGACTTTGGTTCGGCCACATTTGGAATACTGCGTGCAGTTCTGTTTGCCACATTACCAAAAGGATGTGGCTGCTTTGGAGAGGGTGCAGAGGAGGTTCACCAGGATGTTGCCTGGTATGGAGGGCGCTAGCAAGAAGAGAGGTTGAGAAGATTAGGATTATTTTCATTAGAAAGACGGAGGTTGAGGGTGGACCTGATTGAGGTGTACAAAATCATGAGAGGTATAGACAGGTTGGATAGTAAGAAGCATTTTCCCAGAGTCGGGGATTCAATTACTAGGGATCATGAGTTCAAAGTGAAAGGGGAAAAGTTTAGGGGGTATATGCGTGGAATGTTCTTTACACAGAGGGTGGTGGGTGCCTGGAACGCGTTGCCAGCGGAGGTCGTAGACGCGGGCACGATAGCGTCTTTTAAGATGTATCCAGACAGATACATGAATGGGCAGGAAGTGAAGAAATACAGACCCTTAGAAAATAGGCAACATGTTTAGATAGAGGATCTGGATCGGCGCAGGCTTGGAGGGCCGAAGGGCCTGTTCCTGTGCTGTAATGTTCTTTGTTCTTTGTTCCACATAGACTACATCAACTGCTTTACCCTCATCTACACATCTAGACATCTCCTCTAAAAATTCAACTTAGTTAGAATTAGAACATTACAGCGCAGTACAGGCCCTTCGGCCCTCGATGTTGCGCCGATCATCTGACCTACACTATTCCATTTTCATCCATATGTCTATCCAATGTCCACTTAAATGCCCTTAAAGTTGGCGAGTCTACTACTGTTGCAGGCAGGGCGTTCCACGCCCCTACTACTCTCTGCGTAAAGAAACTACCTCTGACATCTGTCCTATATCTTTCACCCCTCAACTTAAAGCTATGTCCCCTCGTGTTTGCCATCATCATCCGAGGAAAAAGACTCTAGTTAGACACGATCTCCCCCTGACAAAGCCGTGCTGACTATTCCTGATTATGTCCTGCCTCTCCAAGTGGAGATTAATCCTGTCCCTCAGAATGTTTTCCAATAGTTTCCCAACCACCAACGTTAGACTCACCGGCCTGTAAAGAGGAAATAGCAATGGTTCAGAGCAAGCATGTACCCGTTTAGGTGAAGGGTAAGACCATCAAGTCCAGTAAACTCTGGATGTCATGTGATATAGAGTATTGGATCCTGAACAAAAAGGAGGTTTATGGCAGATTCCGAGCGCTGAAAACAGCGGTGAACTTACAGGAGTATAGAAAGTGTAGAGGGGTACTTAAAAATAATAATTAGGAGAGCGAAGAGCGGACATGAAAAAACATTGCATGACAAGATAAAGTAAAATCCTAAGGCGTTTTATAAGTATATTCAGGGCAAGAGGATAACCAGAGAAACAGTAGGGCCCATTAGGGACCAAAGTGGCAATCTGTGGCTTGCGGCCAGGCCACAGAGAAAGGATAGCTTGTGTGTCAGCTCACCAGAGAGTGAGGTCGTAAACAAGTTTTGATACAGGGAACTCAGATGAGAACTGCAATGGGGCAGCATACAGGAGGTCGCTGATGGGCATGCCCACTGAGATGTTCTATGCATTGGTAAGCCATTGAGACAGTCTGTCGCCACTGTCAAGGAGCCTGCAGGAGTTTGGCTCCAAACAATGACAGAGCGCAATATTGTCCCTGTGATAGTGGTACCTAAGTCAATGACAGCACCAATGGACTCAACCATGATAAAGCATCTAGTTGCCATTGTCTCAACTCCCACTGCAGCACAGGTGGATGCCAATTAAGTCTCAGTCCTGCGGTAGAAGCTCAGCCAGAGGTCATCAGATGCATGGCAGTGCTGCCATGCAGGCTCAGACTGTTGCCATCATGGCTGCAGATCTTAGTGCTCAAAGGCGTTTGCAGATTCAGCAGTCCGGCGATCAGTGCTCTAGAGATTACTAGAATTGCTAAAATGTTGCCCCAGTGATTCAGTGATAAAGAAAACTGTTGTCCTCTCTCAGTATGACAACATTTGTGCTCCCACGAAACCTACTCTGCTGTTTCCCAGTGGACAGCCCATATGGTTGCTTTTCATGTCGAGGTGATGCAGTCCATATCCAGGCCCTCAAGCCCCATCGCGGCTTGAGGGCATCTGGTAAGCCCTACCCCAGTTTTCCCCGGTGAAAGTCAGGAGCCTTCCACTGACCATGCTGGAGCCACTATGGAAATACAATATTGGAAAATAAGCTAATAGCAGTACCTGCAAGACAGACATTAAGGGAATACAAAAAATGAATAGTTGGTTTGGAGAATTAGATGTGCTGTTGGATAAAGTTGATAACGAAATGCTTTTGCTTGTGGTTTTTATTGCAGGATGGAGGTCAAGGGGACGGTGTCATGGGGAGTCTCAGATGGAGGTAATGGTGAAGAGTGGAGGATACAAGGTGGTAAAGGAACGTTGTCCTTTGCGAACTGGCCTGTCAAAGACATCCAGGAAATATCTTGCCCACTTCATCCTCCTCCTGGAAAATAAAGGGTGGTACAGCCAAATCTAGATCCGCCTGCTTATTTCAAGCATATAAGTAAGATAATGCAGGAAAAGAAAGCTTATGACAGTCACAAAACGTAATACTTTAGAAAGCTGAGAGGACTATAGAAAGTGTAGGGCTGGAGGAAAAAAGGAAATTAGGAAAGCAAAGAGAGAGCATGAAAAATTATTAACAGGTAAAATCAAGGAAACCCAAAGATTGCCTAAAATAGAGGCATGTTGTTGAAGCTTTTCGTCTTGCACTCATCAGGACAATCTGAAAGAATAACCAATGTAATGGAAAACAACAACTTATACTGCATGAGAAGAGAGTGCTGATTAGTTGGCAAGTGAACTCTGATTGTTAGAGGCTTTGCCATGGAAAATGAACCAGTTTATGGTGACTGTTGGTTTACTGCCAAGCCCTGTACAGACGGAAAGGATATGTGCAAACATCGTGCCTGTTTCAGCTGAACAAAATAGGTGACAGCCATTCGTTGGTTCTTTCCTCAGGGCAACGCCTTGACCAATCAGACTCAAGCTGCCTCGTTTAAATTTCAAACAATGCTTGGCAGCTCAACATGACAGGACAGCCTTGTTTAAAAGTAAGCTTAAATAAAACGCTTGCAGGAATTGTGCAAGAGCAATGAGCTGTTGGATCATATATATGGCAGGGTTCATCCTCACATTTCGCTGCCTCCACGTATGCATGGCTGCCCAAGATATACACAATTAATGTCCTTCTATGCTCTATCTTAACTATGACCGGTTCTGCACAACATGAATTGGCCAAATGGTTGGGCGAATTGTTCCAATCAGTTTTGAGCAAGTTCCCCACATACACAGTGAAGGATTCCATCACATTTGCGAAGACCATACAGAACTTGCAGATCGATAGCAATTCCATTTCCGTGTGCTAATTTGACATTACTAGCCTATTCAACAATGTGCCACTTAAGAAAGCCATAGATATTTGCGCTGAAGCACTATATCACGATGATCCAGACTCACCACCATTGCATGATTCAATATTTATTGAACTTAAGTTGTGTTCAGTTTTAACGACACCATATATGCCCGAATAGATGGTGTTGCCATGGTATCCCTTCTAGGCCCAACAATGGCAAACATCTTTGTTGGGTTCCATGAGAAGTGTGTTTTTAATGGAATGACGCCTAACTTCCTACCTCCCGAATATTTCTGATATGTAGATTAAACGTTTGTTATACTTGAATACGCATCAATAATTTCCTTACATGTCGGAATATGCTCCATCCTGCGTTCAAATTCACCTTTGAAATGGAGCATGCAAATGAGCTCCTATTCACAGAGAGATACAGCACTGAAACTGGCCCGTCGGCCCACCGAGTCTGCGCCTTAACGTACGAGTTGAGAAATCTGTTAAGGGTTCTCTACCACAGTCTATCGTAAACATACCTTCACTGGTCAATACCCGAGTTAGGATTCTAACAGTTCCACAGGCTATAAGATTGGGCTAATCGGCAACATCGTAAATCGGGCTCAAGTCATTTGCTCACCATGCAAGCTTGATGCTGAAATAGGGCGAATCAAAGATGAATATACTGGCGAATATACAATGGATGGTAAAGCCCAAGGAAGTATAGAGGGTGAGAGGGACCTTGGTGTAAGTGTCCACAGATCACTGAAGGCAGCAGCACAGGTAGATTGCTTTTTTACACAGTCATGGGATGTGATCGTCGTTGGTCAGGCCAGCATTTATTGTCCATCCCTAACTGTCCTTGAGAAGGTGGTGGTGAGCTGCATTCTTGAACAGCTGCAGTCCGTGTGAGGTAGGTAAACCCACAGTGTTGTTAGGCAGGGTGTTCCAGGATTTTGACCCAGCGACACTGAAGGAATGGCGATGTAGTCTCAAGTCAGGATAGTGTGTGACTTGAAGGGAACTTGCAGGTGATGGTATTTCCATGCATTTTGTGCCCATTGAACAATGAACGAAGAACAAAGAAAATTACAGCACAGGAACAGGCCCTTCGGCCCTCCAAGCCTGCGCCGATCCAGATCCTCTATCTAAACCTGTCCCCTATTTTCTAAGGGTCTGTATCTCTTTGCTTCCTGCCCATTCATGTATCTGTCCAGATACATCTTAAAATACACTATCATGCCCGCGTCTACCACCTCCACTGGCAACGCATTCCAGGCACCCACCATACTCTGCGTAAAGAACTTTCCACGCATATCCCCCCTAAACTTTTCCCCTCTCACTTTGAACTCGTGACCCCTAGTAATTGAATCCCCCCACTCTGGGAAAAAGCTTCTTGCTATCCACCCTTTCTATACCTCTCATGATTTTGTACACCTCAATCAGGACCCCCTCAACCTCCGTCTTTCTAATGAAAATAATCCTAATCTACTCAAATACTCTTCATATCTAGCGCCCTCCATATAAGGCAACATCCTGGTGAACCTCTTCTGCACCCTCTCCAAAGCATCTGCATCCTTTTGCTAATGTGGCGACCTGAAATGCACGCAGTATTCCAAATGTGGCCGAACGAAAGTCTTATACAACTGTAACATGACCTGCCAACCCTTGTACTCAATACCCCGTCCGATGAAGGAAAGCATACCGTATGCCTTCTTGACCACTCTATTGACCTGCGTTGCCACCTTCAGGGAACAATGGACCTGAACACCCAAATCTCTCGGTACATCAATTTTCCCCAGGACTTTTCCATTTATTGTATAGTTCACTCTTGAATTGGATCTTCCAAAATGCATCACCTCGCATTTGCCCTGATTGAACTCCATCTGCCATTTCTCTGCCCAAATCTCCAATCTATCTCTATTCTGCTGTATTCGCTGACAGTCCCCTTCACTATCTGCTACTCCACCAATCTTAGTGTCGTCTGCAAACTTGCTAATCAGACCACCTATACATTCCTCCAAATCATTTATGTATATCACAAACAACGGTGATCCCAGCACGGATCCCTGTGGAACACGTCTCCATTTTGAGAAACTCCCTTCCACTGCTACTCTCTGTCTCCTGTTGTCCAGCCAGTTCTTTATCCATTTAGCTAGTACACCCTGGACCCCATGCGACTTCATTTTCTCCATCAACCTACCATGGGGAACCTTATCAAACGCCTTACTGAAGTCCATGTATATGACATCTACAGCCCTTCCCTCATCAATCAACTTTGTCACTTCCTCAAAGAATTCTAGTAAGTTGGTAAGACATGACCTTCCCTGCACAAAACCATGTTGCCTATCACTGATAAGCCCATTTTCTTCCAAATGGGAATAGATCCTATCCCTCAGTATCTTCTCCAGCAGCTTCCCTACCACTGACGTCAGGCTCACCGGTCTATAATTACCTGGATTATCCCTGCTACCCTTCTTTATCAAGAGGACAACATTAGCAATCCTCCAGTCCTCCGGGACCTCACCCGTGTTTAAGGATGCTGCAAAGATATCTGTTAAGGCCCCAGATATTTCCTCTCTTGCTTCCCTCAGTAACCTGGGATCGATCCCATCCGGACCTGGGGACTTGTCCACCTTAATGCCTTTTAGAATACCCAACACTTCCTCCCTCCTTATGCCGACTTGACCTAGAGTAATCAAACATCTATCCCTAACCTCAACATCCGTCATGTCCCTCTCCTCGGTGAATACTGATGCAAAGTACTCGTTTAGAATCTCACCCATTTTCTCTGACTCCACGCATAATTTTCCTCCTTTGTCTTTGAGTGGGTCAATCCTTTCTCTAGTTACCCCCTTGCTCCTTATATATGAAAGAAAGGCTTTGGGATTTTCCTTAACCCTGTTTGCGAAAGATATTTCATGACCCCTTTTAGCCCTCTTAATTCCTCGTTTCAGATTGGTCCTACATTCCCAATATTCTTCCAAAGCTTCGTCTTTCTTCAGCCGCCTAGACCTGATGTATGCTTCCTTTTTCCTCTTAGCTAGTTTCACAATTTCAACTGTCATCCATGGTTTCCTAATCTTGCCATTTCTGTCCCTCATTTTCACAGGAATATGTCTCTCCTGCACGCTAATCAACCTCTCTTTAAAAGCCTCCCACATATCAAATGTGGATTTATCTTCAAACAGCTGCTCCCAATCTACATTCCCAGCTCCTGCTGAATTTTGGTATATTTGGCCTTCCCCCAATTTAGCACTCTTCCTTTCGCACCACTCTTGTCTTTGTCCATGAGTATTCTAAAGCTTAAGGAATTGTGATCACTATTCCCAAAGTAGTCCCCTACTGAAACTTCAAACACCTGGCCGGGCTCATTCCCCAACACCAGGTCCAGTATGGCCCCTTCCCGAGTTGGACTATTTACATACTGCTCTATAAAAACCCTCCTGGATGCTCCTTACAAATATTGCTCCATCTGGACCTCTAACACTAAGTGAATGCCAGTCAATGTTGGGAAAATTAAAATCTCCTATCACTACCACCCTGTTGCTCCTACATCTTTCCATAATCTGTTTACATATTTGTACCTCTATCTCACGCTCGCTGTTGGGAGGCCTGTAGTACAGCCCCAACATTGTTACCGCACCCTTCCTATTTCTCAGTTGTGCCCATATAGCCTCACTGCTCGAGTCCTCCATAGTGCCCTCGTTCAGCACAGCTGTGATATCCTATTTGACCAGTAATGCAACTCCTCCACCCCTTTTACCTCCCTCTCTATCCCGCCTGAAGCATCGATATCCTGGGATATTTAGCTGCCAATCGTGCCCTTCCTTCAACCAAGTCTCAGTAATAGCAATAACATCATATTCCCAGGTACTAATCCAAGTCCTAAGTTCATCTGCCTTACCTACTACACTTCTTGCATTAAAACAAATGCACTTCTGATCACCAGTCCCTTTGCTTTCATCATCTGCTCCCTGCCTACACTTCCCCTTAGTCACGCTGACTTCATTATCTAGTTCCTTACAGTCTTTAGTTACTACCTCCTTACTGTCTACTGACCTCCTCATTTGGTTCCCATCCCCCTGCCACATTAGTTTAAACCCTCCCCAACAGCGTTAGCAAAAGCACCCCCAAGGACATTGGTTCCAGTCCGGCCCAGGTGTAGACCGTCCAATTTGTAATAGTCCCACCTCCCCCAGAACCGGTCCCAATGTCCCAAAAATCTGAACCCCTCCCTCCTGCACCATCTCTCTAGCCACGCATTTATCCTGACCAATTTTTCATTTCTGCTCTGACTAGCACGTGGCACTGGTAACAATCCTGAGATTACTACCTCTGAGGTCCTACATTTTAACTAGTTTTCTTTCTAGTTTGTAGAGGTCGCGGATTTGGAAGGAGCTGTCTAAGAAGCCTTGGTGCATTGCTGCAGTGTATCTTGTAGATGGTACACACTGCTGCCACTGTGCGTCGGTGATGTGAGTGAATGTTTGCGCATGGAGTGCCTATCAAGCGGGCTACTTTGTCCTGGATGGTGTCGAGCTTCTAGAGAGTTGTGGGAGCTGCACCCATTCCAGGCAAATGGAAAGTATTCCATCATACTCCTGACATATGCCTTGTCAATGGTGGGCAAGATTTGGGGAGTCAGGAGATGAGTTGCACGCCGCAGGATTCCTAGTCACTGACCTGCTCTTGTAGCCACGGTATTTATATGGCTACGCCAGTTTAGCTTCTGGTCAATTGTGGCCCCTTGGATGCTGATAGTGGGGGTACAGCGATGGTAATGCCATTGAATGTCAAGGGGAGATGTTTAGATTCTCTCTTGTTGGAAATGGTCATTGCCTGGCACTTGTGTGGCGCGAATGTTACTTGTCACTTTTCAGCCCGAGCATGAATATTATCCCGGTCTTGTTGCATTTCTACACAGGCTGCTTCAGTATCTGAGGAGTCGTGAATGGTGCAGTACATTGCGCAATCATCAGCGAACATCCCCACTTCTGACCTTATTTATTGATGAAGCAGCTGAAGATGGTTGGGCCTGGGACATTACCCTGAGGAACTCCCGTAGTGATGTCCTGGAACTCAGATAATTGACCTCCAACAACCATAACAATTTTCCTTTGCGCTATGTATGACTCCAACCAGCAGTGGTTTCTCCCTGATTCCCATTTACTTCAGTTTTGCTGGGGCTACTTGATGCCATACTCGGTCAAATGCTGCTTTGCTGTCAAGGACAGTCATTGTAATCTCACCTTTTGTGATCAGCTCTTTTGTCCATGTGTGAACCATGGCTGTAATGCGGTCAGGAGCTAAGTGGCCCTGGCGGAACTCAAACTGAGCGTCTCTCAACAGGTAATTGCGAAGCAAATGTTGCTTGATCGCACTGTTGATGACACCTTCCATCACTTTACTGATGATTGAGAGTAGACTGATGAGTGGTAGATGGCCTGGTTGGCCTTGTCCTGTATTATGTGTTCAGGACCGACCTGGGCAATTTTCCACCTTGTTGGGTAGATGCCAGTGTCGTAGCTGTACTGGAACAGCTTTGCTAGGGGTGTGGCAAGTTCTGGAGCAAAGGTCTTCAGTAATATTGCCAGAAAATTGTCAGGACCCATAGCCTTTGCAGCATTAACTGCCTTCAGTCGTTTCTAGATAGCGGACGTAGTGAATCGATATGGCTGACGTCTGGCATCTGACATATTGGGGACTTCAGGAGGAGGCCCAGATGGATCATCAACTCGGCACTTCTGGCTGAAGAATGTTGTAAATGGGATCACTGAGGTGGTGAACAGTCTTGCTCAGCCTCAAACATTGCCCAAAGATAGTGTTGCTGGAGTGGGAACGGAAATTGTGATGGGGACCGACGACAATGGACTTGGTCTTCACAATGTATGCCTAACAGGAACCGTAATACAGTGAAATGTGGTTTACAGATGGAGAAGCTGGAAAATGAAAGTAAACAGGGACAACAAAAGCAGAAAAGATGAGAGAGTAAATTACAAAATGTTTAATACAGGTCGCAAAATGTTGTGGAGGTAGAACTGGATACAGGGACGTACCAGGAACAACAACAGCGGCGAGGAAGGGAGAGTAAATGACAAGGACAATACGACAATTAAACATGTTTTATAAAATTAATAGCTGATGGAGAGACTTACCAGGGACGCCAACAATAACGAGGATAAGAAAGTAAATTCTTTGAATAATTAGAAATATGTTAAAGAACCACATTTCTAATGAATGAGTCCCATGATATCTGGGAATATAGTCAAATTCCAAGGAGAAACTCCTGCTCATTGATGTAACATTCCAATCCACTGTTTTCAGCTTCTGATCAGTTGATGCAACATTCAAATCTATTGTTCTCAATTTCGAAACCATCGTTGCAATATTCCGATCTTCTCTTTTCAGATTAAATCTCGCCTCTTTCTCTGGAGTTTCAGATCTCTGTTAATGCTGGCGGTTTTGCTCCCGCTGACACTATGTGATATTACGTTCAAACGAGTCCCTTATTAATAGAAGGGAGCAACACTCCAGTGGCACAATTTGGATCCTTGGAGACTGACGTTAATTACAGACACTGAACAAACAGGTTCACTTAACCCATTTCAATTCAGTACTTCTTGTCCCGCAATAAAGTAGAACATTTACTCAGTCTGAATGAGATGTATGAGGAGTATGGGATATTAAAGGATATGGGCCAAAGGTAGGTATTTGGAGTTAGGCCGCAGATCAGCTATGATCTCATTGCATGGCAGGTCAGGCTCGAGGCTTGAATGACCTACTCCTGTTCTTATCTCCCTATGTTCCAATGAATGGGATGTATGAGCAGTAGTGGAGATAAGGAATGGGGAAAATAGCTGATGTACAGGCCAGAATCTGTCACTGTATATTGACACTTTATATATCTGTGCGGCATGGACAGAGTGGATAGTCAGAAGCTTTTTCCCAGGGTGGAAGTGTCAGTTACTAGGTTTAAGGTGAGAGGGGCAAAGTTTAGAGGGGATGTGCGAGGCAAGTTTTTTACACAGAGGGTGGTGAGTGCCTGGAACATGCTGCCAGGGGAGGTGGTGGAAGCAGATACGATAGCGACGGTTAAGAGAAATCTTGACAAATATATGAATAGGAAGGGAATAGAGGGATATGGGCCCCGGAATTGCAGAAGGTGTTAGTTTCGGCAGGCATCCAGATCGGCACAGGCTTGGAGGGCCGAATGGCCTGTTCCTGTGCTGTACTGTTCTTTGTTCTTTGTTCTTTGTTCTTTGTACTCCTCCTATATAGGAGTGGCGCCGGAGGACTGGAGGTTTGTAAACGTTGCACCCCGTTTAAAAAAAGGAGAGATGGGTAAAACCTGTCAGCGTAACATCGGCGGTGAAGAGCTTCAAAAGGTCATAGTATAGAAGAAAAATAGCTGCTGCTTGGAAAGAAATGTGTTGATAAATGACAACCAGCATGGATATATTAATAGCAAAGCATTTCTGGCAAACCTGATCGAGTTCTTCAATGATGTTACTGATAGAGTGGAGAAGGGTAGTGTGGATGATGTTATGTATATGGACTTTCAAAAAGGTGCGTGACCAAGGGCCATTTAATGGAAATAAACTAAACCCCCTAGTTCAAGATTGCCCCAAGAGACGAAACACACTCTCTGCATCTACCCTGTCAAGCCCTCTCAGAATATGTTTCAATAAGATCATGGCTCGTTCTTCTGAACACCAATTAGCAAAGGCCCAACCTGCCTAAACTTTCATCATAAGACAACCCCTTCATCCTAGAAATCAATCTAGTGAACATTCGCTGAACTGTTGCCAATGCAAGTATATCTCTCCTTAAAGAAAATAAACCTATACACAGTACTGTAGGTGTGATCTCACCAACGCCATGCACAGTTCTAGCAAGTCCTCCCTATTTTTACTTGCCATCTCCCTTGCAATAAAGGCCACCATTCTGTTTGCATTCCTAATTATTTGCTGTACCTGCAAGATAACTTCTTTTGTGATTTATGTACGAGGATACCCAGACCCCTCTAAACAGCAGCAGTCTGCCGTCTCTCTTCATTTAAATGCTATTCTGCTTTTCTATTCTTCCTACCAAAGTGAATAAACTCACATTTTCCTAAATTATCCTCCATCTGCCAATTTTTTGCCTACTCACTTAGCCTATCTATATTCCTTTGCAGACTCTCTGCATCCTCATCATAATTTTATTTTCGATCTATCCTTATATCGCGAGGATATTTGGCGACAATATACTCTGACCCTTCAGCCAAGCCATTAATCGAAATTGCAAACAGTTAAGACCGCAGCAGTGCATCTCTTGCACCCGACTGGTTACAATTTGCCAAAGTGAAAATGCCACATTTATCCCGACTCTCTATTTCCTGTTAGTTCGCCAATCCTCTATCCACATTAACATTTTATCACCAAAACCATGAGCACTTACCTTGTGCGGTAAGCTTTCATGTGGCACCTCATCGAATGTCTTTGGAAATCCAAATACTGTGGATCTACTGGTTCCCATTTATCCACAATGCTCAATGCATCCTCAAAGAATTCTAATAAATTTGTGAAATGCAATTTTCTTTTCTAAAAACCATGTTGACTGTGAGACTTGGTAAAATAGGTGTGTTTTATACCGCCTTCTAAGATGGAAACAGTCTTGGCAGCACAACAGATTGTTGTGAATCGACTTCACTAAGACAAAGCTCAAGAAAACTTTGTTAATTTTTCAGATTAAACTATTAGTTACAAAATTAGGTAGCGATTAACAGTCTAATGATAGTCAGATGATGTCAGGAACTGGGCGGTAGAGTGCATGACTGTTTTCTTTTGCAGCTTTGAGTCCTCAATCTTCACAATGTGTGTGTGTGTGTGTGTGTGTCTATGTGTGTGTGTGTGTGTGTGCGTGTGCGTGTGTGTGTGTGTGTGCGTGTGTGTGTGTGTGTGTCGTACTTTCTCTTGTTTCTTGTTGCCATACAGCAGCAGGTTTCCAGTTAACCCGCCCCTCTCCCAATCAGTGATTAGTCTTGTATTAAAGGATGCCTTTCTGAACCAACCAAGATTCGTTTTATGGTGGCTGTTAACCTTTCAGATTTGCACAAGTAATTTTCCTTCGTGTTGACTACTTTATCTCAATGCTTTTACACTTCGAGCATGTATTTCTCACTACCAGTCAAATCTACACATAAGCTTTTTTATTGTCTGCTTTCAGGGTCTCACCATTTTACTGCAAGTAAACATTTTAAAACTTGACATAATAATCCCAGAATCCCTCTGCCGTGACATCTTATCCATATTGTGCCCTATTTCCTAAGATTTTCAACTTTTCAATACTACAACGAATGGGTCTAATAAAGCTACATGTTAGTTTATGCTAATAAATCATTTGTGAATTTATAATAAGCTAGATTTCGATAATTAGGAAGCTGGTTAGTAGCTTTTAGTGACCTAATAATCTTGCATGTCTCTGCTTGCTTGTGCTAAGATTTTCTAAATGTCCTGCTACGACTTCTTAACACAAAGTGGCAGTACTGTGTACAGTTTCCGAGATGCACTGCAGAAAGTCACCACGCCTCCATTGACAACACCCTCAAAATTCACAACCTCGACCACCTGGAAGGACAAGTATGTGCGTGGGATCGTCACCACCTGAACGTTCCCCTCCAAGCTACACACCACCTTTACCGGGAAATATGCCATCGTTGTCCTTCACTGTCGCTAGCTCAAAATCTTGGAACTCCCTCCCTAACAGGACTGTGGGTGTATCCGCACCAAATGGACAGCAGCAGTTCAAGAAGGCAAAATGCCACCACCTTCTGAAGGGCAATTGGGGATGGGCAACAAATGCTGGCCTTGCCTAGTTCCCATGAAATGAATAAGAAAGGTGGATTCCAACATTTTCGCAATGGTGGATATTAGGCCAATTAGCCTATAGTACCCTGCTTTCTGTGTCCCTCCTTTTTGAATACGGTGTTACATCTGCGGTTTTCCAATCCACTGGGATCTTTAGAGGATATAGGGAATTTTAGAAGATTACAACCAATTTTCTCTTAAGCCACTACTTTTATGATCCTCGGATGCAGGCCATCAGGACCAGTGGACTTATCAGTCTTTAGTCCTATTAGTTTTGCTCATATTTTTTTTTTCTTTGGTGATAGTGATTGTTTTAAGTTCCACCATTCCATTCCTCTCTGATTTTCTTGTATTTTTAGGATGCTTTTAGTATCTGAATACAGTTACCAAATACTGGTTCAAAGTCTCTGCCATTGTCTTTTTTCCATTATTATTTCCCCTGGCTCAACCTCGAAGGGACCAACATTTACATTAGCTACTCTTTTTCTTTTTATATATTTGAAGAAGCTCTTTCTGTCTGTTTTTATATTACTTGCTAGTTTGCTCTCATATTCGAATTTCTTCCTCTTTGCTTTAGTCATCATTTACTAATTTTATTTTGTTCCCAATGTTATGACATCCCGGTAAGCTTCACAGCATTGTAGGCCTTTTCTTTAAATTTGATACCATCCTTAACTTCCTTAGTTAGCTAAAGGTGATGCATCATGTTAACGTACAAACATATGAATTAGGAGCAGAAGCAGATCATTCCGCCCCTCGACCCTGCTCCACCATTCAATAAGATCATGGCTAATTTCTGTCTCGAATTCTACACACACATCTACCCTTGATGACCTTTAATTCCTTTGCCTAACAAGAAGCTGCGTTAAAAATATTCAATGATCCCGCCTCCACCACCTTCTGAGGCAGAGAATTCCAAAGTCGCACAACCCTCTGAGAGAGAAAAAATCTCCTCATCTCTGTCCTAAAATAGTGGCCCCTATTAACAAAACAGTGCCCCTAGTTCTGGACTCCCCTACTTACACCTTGTAAGGACCGATCAGGATCTTATAAACTTCAATCAAGTCTCCCCTCACTCTTCGAAACTCCAGTGAAAACAAGCCCAGTCTGTCCAACCTTTCCTCATAAGACAACGCGCTCATTCCAGGTATCAATCTAATAAACCTCCTCTGAACCACCTCCAACGCATTGACATCCTTCCTTAAATATAGAGACAAAAACTGCCCACATTATCTGAGATGCGATTTCATCAATGATCTGTATAACTGGAACACAAAGGCAGTCAACATGGATAACGAAGGAAGTAACGGATTGTATAAGATTAAAAGAAAAGGCCCATAACGTTGCCAAAAGTAATAGTAAACCTGAGGATTGGAAGGATTTTAGAGTACAGCAAAGGAGGACCAAGAAACTGATAAAGAAAGGGAGAATAGAAAATGAATGCAAGCTAGCAAAAATTATTAAAACAGACTGTAAAAGCTGCTACAGGTTGCTAAAAAGGAAACGTCTCACTAAGACAAATGTGGATCCATTACAGGCAGAGTCAGGAGAATTTACAATGAGAAATAGAGAAATGGTCGAGAAGCTAATTACTTTGTGTTTGTCTTCCCTGAAGAAGATAGAAGAAATCTCCCAGAATTCGAGATCCAAGGGATTAGGAGAAATGAGGAATTGAAGGAAATTAGTATGAGTAAGAAGGTTGCATTGGAGAAATTAATGGGGCTGAAGGTCGATAAACCCCTCAGACCTGATGTTCTGCATGCAGAGTGTTGAAAGAGGTAATTATGGAAATAATGGATGCATTGGTGGTCATCTTCCAAAATTCTATAGATTATGTATGGTTCCTGCAGATTGGAAGGTCACAACCCAACCCCACTATTTAAGAAGGGAAGGAGAGAGAAAACAGAATTAAAGGCCTGTTAGCCTTACATAGTCGCTGGAAAAATGCTAGAAGCTATTATAAAGGATGCGATAAATGGACACTTGGGTAATCATGACCTGATTGGGCATAGTCACTTTCTGTCACTCTCTGAGTGAGAGGCGCCAGGAAGAGTGAAAGGAGCCAGAACTACCCGAGGAGCAGCAGGACCGGAGGTTTCAAAAAGAACGCGCCAAAAGCCGTGAGACAGAGAGAGAACAAAAGAACAAAGAACAAAGAACAGTACAGCACAGGAACAGGCCATTCGGCCCTCCAAGCCTGCGCCGATCTTGATGCCTGCCTAAACTACCACCTTCTTCACTTCCGGGGCCCATATCCCTCTATTCCCTTCCTATTCATATATTTGTCAGGATGTCTCTTAAACGCCGCTACTGTATCTGCTTCCACCACCTCCCCTGGCAGCAAGTTCCAGGCACTCATCACACTCTATGTGAGAAACTCGCCTCGCACAACCCCTCTAAACTTTGCCCCTCGTACCTTAAACCTATGTCCCCTAGTAACTGACCCTGGGAAAAAGCTTCTGTCCATGCCGCTCATAACTTTGTAAACCTCTATCATCTCGCCCCTCCATCTCCGTGTTTCCAGTGAAAACAATCCGAGTTTTTTCCAACCTCTCCTCATAGCTAATGCCCTCCAGACCAAGCAACATCCGGGTAAACCTCCTCTGTACCCTCTCCAAAGCCTCCACGTCCTTCTTGTAGTGTGGCGACCAGAATTGCACGCAATAATCTAAGTGTGGCCTAACTAAGGTTCTGTACAGCTGCAACATGACTTGCCAATTTTTATAATCTATGCCTCGACCGATGAAGGCAAGCATGCCATATGCCTTCTTGACTACCTTATCCACCTGCGTTGCCACTTTCAGTGACCTGTGGAACTGTACGCCCAGATCTCTCTGCCTGTAAATACTTCTAAGTGTTCTGCCATTTACTGTATACCACCCACCTGCATTAGACATTCCAAAGTGCATTATCTCACATTTGTCCGGATTAAACTCCATCTGCCATTTTTCCACCCAAGTCTCCAACCGATCTATATCCTGCTGTATCCTCTTACAATCCTCATCATTATCCGCAATTCCACCAATCGTTGTGTCATCTGCCACCTTACTAATCAGACCAGTTACATTTTCCTCCAAGTCATTTATATATACTACAAACAGCAAAGGTCCCAGCACTGATCCCGATGGAACACCACTAGTCACATCCCTCCATTCAGAAAAACACCCATCCACTGATACCTCTGTCTTCTGTGACCGAGCCAGTTCTGCATCCATCTTACCAGCTCACCTCTGATCCCGTGTGACTTCACCTTTTGTACCAGTCTGCCATGCGGGACCTTGTCAAAGGCTTTACTAAAGTCCACATAGATAATATCCACTGTCCTTCCTTCATCAATCATCTTCATCACTTCCTCAAAAAACTCAATCAAATTACTAAGACACGACCTCCCCTTCACAAAACCATTCTGTCTCTAGCTAATACGTTCATTTGTTTCCAAATGGGAGTAAATCCTGTCCCGAAGAATCCTCTCTAATAGTTTCACTACCACTGACGTAAGGCTCACCGGCCTATAATTTCCTGGATTATCCTTGCCACCCTTCTTAAACAAAGGCACAACATTGGCTATTCTCCAGTCCTCTGGGACCTCACCTGTAGTCAATGAGGATGCAAAGATTTCTGTCAAGGTCCCAGCAATTTCTTCCCTAGCCTCCCTCAGTATTCTCGGGTATATCCCATAAGGCCCTGGGGACTTATCTACCGTAATGCTTTGCAAGACACCCAACACCTCCTCCTTTTTGATAATGAGATGACTGAGACTATCTACACTCCCTTCCGTAGGCTCATCATCCACCAAGTCCTTCTCCTTGGTGAATACTGATGCAAAGTACTCATTTAGTACCTCACCCATTTCCTCTGGCTCCACTCATAGATTCCCTTCTCTGTCCTTGAGTGGGCCAAGCCTTTCCCTGGTTACCCTCTTGCTCTTTATATAAGTATAAAAAGCCTTGGAATTTTCATCAATCCCGTTTGCCAATGACTTCTCATAACCCCTTTTATCCCTCTTGACTCCTTGCTTAAGTTCCGTCCCACTGTCTTTATATTCCTCAAGGGATTCGTCTGTTCCTAGCCTTCCAGCCCTTACGATTGCTTCCTTTCTCTTTTTGACGAGGCTCACAATATCCTGTGTTATCCAAGCTTCCCGAAACTTGCCAAATACATCCTTCTTACTCACAGGAACATTCTGGTCCTGGTTTCTAATCAGCTGACGTTTGAAAGACTCCACATGTCAGATGTTGATAAACCCTCAAACAGCCGTCGCCAATCTAAATTCTTCAGTTCCTGCCTAATATTGTTATAATTAGCCTTCCCCCAATTTAGCACCTTCACCCGAGGACTACTCTTATCCTTATCCACAAGTACCTTAAAACTTATGGAATTATGGTCACTGCTCCCGAAATGCTCCCCCGCTGAAACATCGACCACCTGGCCGGCCTCGTTCCCCAATACCAGGTCCAGTACGGCCCCATCCCCAGTTGGACTATTTCCGTATTGTTTCAAGAAGCCCTCCTGGATGCTCCTTACAAGTTCCGCCCCATCGAAACCCCGAGCACTACGTGCTTCCGTCAATATATGGGATGTTAAATTCACCCACCACTACAACACTGTTGCCTTTACATCTTTCCAGAATCTGTCTACATATCTGCTCCTCTACCTCCCACTGGCTGTTGGGAGGCCTGTAGTAAACCCCCAACATCGTGACTGCACCCTTCCTATTCCTGAGCTCCACCCATATTGCCTCGCTGCATGACCCCTCCGAGGTGTCCTCCCGCAGTACAGCTGTGATATTCTCCTTAACCAGTAATGCAACTCCCTCACCCCCTTTACATCTCCCTCTATTCCGCCTGACGCTTCTAAATCCTAGAACATTTAGCTGCCAATCCTGTCCTTCCCTCAACCAAGTCTCTGTAATAGCAACAACATCATATTTCCAACTACTAATCCAAGCTCTAAGTTCATCTGCCTTACCTGTTGTACTTCTTGCATTGAAACAAATGCACTTCAGACCACCAGTCCCGCTGTGCTCAGCAACATCTCCCTTACTGCTCTTCCTCTTAGTCTTATTGGCCTTATTTACTATGTCCTCCTCATTTACTTCACTAGCTGTCCTACTGCTCTGGTTCCCACCCCCCTGCCACACTAGTTTAGACCCTCCCGAGTGACGCTAGCAAACCTTGCAGCCAGGATATTTGTGCCCTTCCAGTTTAGATGCAACCCGTCCTTCTTGTACAGGTCCCATCTGTCCCTGAAGAGAGCCCAATGGTGCAGATATCTGAAACCCTCCCTTCTACACCAGCTGTTCAACCACGTGTGCAGCGGCACTATCTTCCTATTTCTAGCCTCATTGGCACGTGGCACAGGGAGTAATCCCGAGATTACAACCTTCGAGGTCCTGTTTTTTAACTTTCTACCTAACTCCCTAAACACCCCCTGCAGGACCTCATCACTCTTCCTGCCTATGTCGTTGGGACCGATGTGTACCACAACCTCTGGCTGTTCACCGTCCCACTTCAGAATGCCCCCTGTCCGTTCAGAGACATACTTGACCCTGGCACCACGTAGGCAACATACCATCCTGGAGTCTCTTTCACGTCCACAGAAGCGCCTATCTGTGCCCCTGACTTTAGAGTCCCCTATAACTATTGCTCTTCTGCGCTTTGTCCCTCCCTGCTGAACAACAGTGCCAGCCGTGGTGCCACTGCTCTGGCTGCTGCTGTTTTCCCCTGATAGGCCATCCCCCCAACAGTATACGAAACGGTATACTTGTTAGAGAGGGAGATAACCACAGGTGATTCATGCACTGACTGCCTGCCCCTTCTAGCGGTCACCCATCTCTCTGCCTGCACCTTGGGTGTAACCACTTCTCTAAAACTCCTGTCTATGACACTTTCTGCCACCTGCATGCTCCTTAGTGCATCCAGTTGCCGCTCCAACCGATCCATGCGGTCTGTGAGTAGCTGCAACTGGGTACACTTCCTGCAGATGTAGTCATCCAGAACGCTGGAAGCGTCACAGACTTCCCACATCTCACAGGTGAAGCACTTCACCCCTCTAACTGACATTTCTAGCACTAATTACTTCATTAATATAAAATAAATAAATACTTATTAAATCCTTACTAAATTGTTATCATTAACTATATGGTCCTTAGTGCTAGATTTCCACAAATGCTAACTAAATACAGTAATCTTCTCCGTCTGGTTTAGTTACTCTATTTATGAATTACTTAATTAGGGTTTTAATCAATTTTTACCAATGTTTTATTTTCAAATTTAGTACAAGCTTATGATATTCTTAAATACTTTAAGCAATTTTTCCGACAGTGGGCTAAGTATTTTAATGAACTACTACCACCGTTTGACTATTGGTCAGACCCAGTCTACTGGTTTAAAATTCGTTGGTCGCTGAACACCATCCAGTGCCAGGATACATTTTTGAAAATATACTCACCCTGTACTTCTGATGGTATCAAACGACCACTGAATCCTCTTCATCTCAAGTTCGAGATCAGGCTCCAGACAGCTCCCCCTTGTCCCATTAATTCCCTTCGACCACTCGATCCTGGCCGTCAAGTGGGACTAAGTCCTCTTTATTCAGGCTCAGGCTGGGTGATTGGGATATCGGGGTTACAGAAGATCTGACTTACACCTGATCCTGCCGACCACGCCAATTTTTAGTGGGAAGGAATCTGAAAGAAACACTCGACACTCGGGTATGCTCCAAACGTCAAACAGTTTATTGGGTTATGCCAGCCGGGAGCAGGTCACTGGGCAATCCAGGTTCCTCTCCACCGAAGAAAGGAAAATAATCAATACTTATCCACTTTCAAACCATTACTCACCTATTGCGGCTGGACACGGTCCAATCATAGTGATTATAAATTATATACATTGATTAGTAGAACCAATGAAATGGGTTACTAGACATTGGGGGGACTGTGTAGTCAGCTCATGCTCTTGGACAGCTAGGGGTTACTCATGCGTACATGATTTCTTCCAGATCCCCTGCTTCACCGTCCTTAGGCCTTATGTATACATAACATTTTATCTTAACCTTGTTACAGGCGGGTGACTTTATCAGCATTCCATCTGTGTCGACATTTCATCAGGGCATCGGCTAGAGGTCACTTGATAAGAGCATCTGCTAGAAGGCACTTGATAAACTCTTCTCAATTTATGTGAATCATCCCTTGTAAGGAATGTGGTCAAGTTAGCTGCGTCCCACGATGCCTTGCAAACATTCCTTTGCTAACTAGAATTATATGTTATTAGTTATTCACATAATATTTAGTGCAGGAGCCTCTGTTCTGAGAATACACTTCAACAAGCTAACAGAGGTGGAGGGGTAGAAGATGTTGGTATGGTTCTTTATGAATAATTTGCGTCTGTATACACATAAGAGGGGGACGATGCAGATATCATAGTTAAGGAAGAGGAGTGTGAAGTTTTGGATGTGATAAAAAAAAGGAGAGGGGACGTATTAATGGGATCAGCATCCTTGAAAGTTGCTAAATCACCAGGGCTCGATGAAATGTTCCCTAGGCTGTTAAAATAAGCAAGAGAGGAAATAGCAGAAGGCCTCACTGGATACAGGTATGGTGCCTGGGGACTGGAAACTGCAAACGTTGTACTTCTGTTTAAAAAGGGAGCGAAGGGTAGACCAAATATTTGCAGACCGGTCAGTTTAACCGTCTAAGAGCAAAGACCAAAGTACGGAAAGTCCTCATCAGGGAACTTCTCTTTGCTGACGATGCTGCATTAACATCTCACACTGAAGCGTGTCTGCAGAATCTCATCGACAGGTTTGCAGCTGCCTGCAACGAATTTGGCCGAACCATCTGTCTCAAGAAAATGAACATCATGGGACAGGACGTCAGAAATGGCCCATCCATCAATATCGGCGACCACACTCTGGAAGTGATTTAAGGGTTCAGCTACCTCGGCTCAACTATCACCAGTAACCTGTCTCTCGATGCAGAAATCAACAAGCACATGGGAAATGCTTCCACTGCTATGTCCAGACTGGCCAAGAGAGTGTGGGAAAATGGCGCACTGACACGGAACACTAAAGTCCAAGTATATCAAGCCTGTGTCCTCAGTACCTTGCTCTACGGCAGCGAGGCCTGCACAACGTATGTCAGCCAAGAACGACGTTTCAATGAATTCCATCTTCGCTGTCTCCGAGAATCCTTGGCATCAAGTGGCAGGACTGTATCTCCAACACAGAAGTCCTCGAGGCAGCCAACATCCCCAAAATATACACCCTACTGAGGCAGCGACGCTTGAGATGGCTTGGCCATGTGAGCCACATGGAAGATGGCAGGATCCCCAAGGACACATTGTACAGCGAGCTACTGGTATCTGACCCACCGGCTGTCCATGTCTCCGCTTTAAAGACGTCTGCAAACGCGACATGAAGTCCTGTGACATTGATCACATGTCGTGGGAATCAGTTGCCAGCGATCGCCAGAGCTGGCAGGCAGCCATAAAGGCAGGGCTAAAGTGTGGCGAGTCGAAGAGACTTAGCAGTTGGCAGGAAAAAAGACAGAAGCACAAGGGGAGATCCAACTGCGAATAGCACTGACAACCAATTTTATCTGCAGCACCTTTGGAAGACTCTGTTACTCTAATATTGGCCTTTATAGCCACTCCAGGCGCTGCTCCACAAACCACTGACCACCTCCAGCCGCTTACCCATTTTCCCCCGAGACAAGGAGGCCAAAGAAGAAGTTTAACCTCAGTAGTGGGCAAATTATTGGAATCTATTCTGAGAGACAGGGTAAACAGTCACTTAGAAAGGCACGGATTAGTCAAGGATAGTCAGCATGGATTTGATAAGGGAAGATCTTGTTTGACCAACTTGATCGAATTTTTTGAAGAAGTAACAAGGAAAATAGATGAGGGGAGTGCAGTTGATGTTGTCGACATGGATTTTCGCAAGGCTTTTGACAAGGTCCCACGTGGAAGACTGGTTAAGAAAATAAAGTCCCATGGAACCCAGTGAAATACAGCAAGGTGGCTACAAAATTGGCTCAGTGGCAGGAAACAAAGGGTAATTGTGATGGGTGTTTTGCGACTGGAAGGCTGTTTCCAATGGCTTTTGCAGAACTCAGTACTGGTTCACCTGCTTTTGGTGGTATATATTAACGATTTGGACGTAAATGTAGGGGGCATGATCAAGAAGTTTGCGGAAGAAAAAAAGATTGGCCGTGTGGTGGATAACGAGGAAGATAGCTGTAGGCTGCAGGAAGATATTGATCGTCTGGACAGATGGGCAAAAAGTGGCAAATGGAATTCAACCTGGAGAAGTGTGAGGTGATGCATGTGGAGATGTTAAACAAGGCAAAGGGACACATGATTCATGGGAAAATGCTAATAAGTGTAGAGGAAGTGAGAGACATTGGAGTGAAGGTCAACAGATCCCCAAAGGTAGCGGGACAGGTCGATCTTATTCTTCTTCTTTATTCTTTTGGCCTCCTTATCTCCAGAGACAATGGATAAGCGCCTGGAGGTGGTCAGTGGTTTGTGAAGCAGCGCCTGGTGTGGCTATAAAGGCCAATGCTAGTGTGACAGGCTCTTCCACAGGTGCTGCAGAGAAATTTGTTTGTCGGGGCTGTTACACAGTTGGCTCTCCCCTTGCGCCTCTGTCTTTTTTTCCTGCCAACTACTAAGTCTCTTCGACTCGCCACATTTTAGCCCCGTCTTTATGGCTGCCCGCCATAAACAGATCCCCAAAGGTAGCGGGACAGGTCGATAAGGTAGTTAAAAAGGTATATGGAATGCTTTCCTTTATTGCCCGTGGTATCGAATATAAGAGTAGGAGATTATGTTGGAACTGTATAACTCATTGGTTGGGCCACATCTTGAGTGCTGTGTGCAGCTCTGGTCACCTCATCACAGAAAGGATGTAATTGCACCAGAGAGGGTACAGTGAAGAATTACGAGGATGTTGCCAGGGCTGGAAAAATTCAGCTATGAGGGAAGATTGGACAGGCTGAGGGTGTTCTCCTTGGAACAGAAAAGGCTGATGGGAAATCTGATTGAAATGTGCAACCTTTTGAGGGGCCTGGATAGAGTGGAGGTGACGGGTCTATTCACCCTAACAGTGTAGTCAGTGATGAGGGGCATAGATGTGAAGTGATTGGTAAACAAATTAGAGGGGAGATGAGGAAAAACGTATTCATCCACAGTAGGAACTCTTACATTCTATTTTATACTAGTAATTAGTGTTACGACCGGGTGAGAAAGAGGTACAGTGTCCCCTTTCAGCCTTCACCTCGTCTTACTGTAACAGGATTTAATTTTAAACACAGTGTGTTTTTAGGTCCCCCTTGGTGAATCCGTGTTCATGGCTCTCCAATTAAGAGGCAAAGTAACCAGCACAAACAGGCTTTCTTAGATTTAAAGAAGAAAAATAGAAATGTATTAAACTTAAACTTTAATTCGGTTGAAACTTACGACTACACAATTCTCCAAAGCTAGCATGCATACCTGACACATCCATGCAGACGGAGACAGAAAAGAGCAGAATAAAAATAAAGTGAAAAGTTTGTGGCGATATCTGAAGAGTTGTTATTACGGTTCCTTAAGCTCACTGCAGAGCTCTTAATTGTAGGCAGATCTTGCTTTTCGTTGGGGCCCAGTATTCTTCGTAAACCTTGTTTACTGTAGGAGACTTTTATCTCCTGGGGTTCATGTGTCTTCAGTGGATTCAGAGGCTTGTGTGAAAGTGATGGGAGCAGACAGGAGAGAAATCATCGCTGTCCAGGAGCAAACAGAAACTCTGACGTCCAACTCTCTGTGGTCAGTTCAAAAAAACCCTGGAACAGCCATGCAGTCATGTGACCAGCTGATCTAAACAGTCCTGGCGCTTTTGAATTGTGGCCTCCTTGGCAGGCCCTGGAATGCACTTCGTCACGTTCGATGTACGTTAGTATGTAAAAGTTTATATTTCAGCCATGGATTATCTGTGAAGCAAGTCATTTCCTCGCTCCAACAACAGTTAAAAATCAACGTTCGTAACAAAATTAATGTGCCTCATTCTTGGCACTTGGGGGCCTAGAATGGCACTAGCTTTCCCTCATACTCTACTTTCTCCCTCTTTAAAATGTTTTCGTTATTATGCTGGTTCCTAAAATCTATCCAACCTTCTGACCGATCACAAATCATTGCAAATTTGTGCAGTGTTTCTTTCAAATTGATGCTATCCTTGACTTCCTTATTTAGCCACGTGCGATGCAATTTTCTCCAAGAGTCTTTCTTTCTCACTGAGATAAATCTTTGCTGAGAGTTATCAATATCTCCTTAATAGTCAGTAACTGTATCTCTACTGTCCTACCTTTTAATCTTATATCCCAATGCACTTTCACTAGCTATGCCTTCATAGCCTTGTAATTTATTTTAAAGGCAGGCTCGGGTCTGTAAACGAAACCAGACACTAGCCCTACAGAACCACATTCAACCCCGAGCCAGACTCAGCACGCGTACTTCCTTTTTTCCCGTGCCCGACCAGACCCGACCCGACCCGACCATCAGTTAATTTACCTTCCATTTTTCACTTTGTTGCTGATCCACACAAAGCTTAAAATAACTGAAACAAAACCACCTTTCCAGTCCAAAAATTACATTAACATTGGAGCCAATTAGCTGAGGTTATGATAGAGTGTGTCCAACCAGGTCCGAACTGACCCGAGCCCAAATGCTGGACCCGGCCGTGTGACCCGAACCGACCCGAACCCGACACATGCTGTCGGATCCAATCAGGTTTGGGTTGGGTAGCCAGCCTTTCATTTATTTACCTTTATTTAGTTTTTTAAAAAAAAAACTAGTCTTGGACTCAGTTTTCCCTTCAAGCTGAACGTTGAACATATATCATGTTATGATCATTGTCACCTAGAGGCTCCATTACCATGAGGCTCTTGATTAATCCTGACTCATCGCACATTACCTGTTCTAGAATATCCTGCTCTATAGTTGGCTCTAGAATGTACCGTTCTAAGGAACTGTCCCGAATAGTCTCTATGAACTACTTTTCCAGGCTACATTTGTCAATCTGATTTGCTCAATGTACATGTAGATTAAGATCACCCTTGATTACTATGGTAACTTTCTCACACACCACATTTATTTCTTCCTGTATACTCTGCCCTCGAGAAAGCAATGTAGTTCACTGAGCACAGGGATGTTGGGTGAACGAGATTGAGTGTGAGTTAGGATGTGAATAGCGGAGTTTTGGATAGACTGTGGTTTATACCATGTGCAATAGGGAGGGTAAGCAGAACAGCATTGGAATAGGCAAGTCTGGATTTAACAAAGGCACAGCTCAAGTTTTATGCAGTAAATGGGCTCACACAGAGGAAGAAATTACAGAGGTGGCAGTTGGGAAGAACAGTCATAGAGTCATCGAGTCATACAGCACAGAAACAGGCCCTTCAGCCTATCGTGTCTGTGCTGGCAATCAAGCACCTACCTATTCTGATCCCTTTTTCGAGCACTTGGCCCGTAGCCTTGTATGCTATGGCGTTTCAAGTGCTCATCTAAATACTTCTTAAATATTATGATGGTTCCTTCCTCTATCACCTCTTAAGGCAGTGCGTTCCAGATTCCAGCCACCCTCTGGGTGAAAAGATTTTTCCTCAAATCCCCTCTAAATCTCCTGCCCCTTAACTTAAATCTATGCCCCCTGATTATTGATCCCTCTGCTAAGGGAAAAAGTTTCTTCCTATCTAATCTATCAATGCCCCTCATAATTTTGTATACCTCAATCATGTACCCTCTCAGCCTTCTCTACTCTAAAGAAAACAACCCTAGCCTTTTCAGTCTCTCATCATAGCTGAAATGCTCCAGTCCAGGCAACTTACTGGTAAATCTCCTCTGCACCCTCTCCAGTGCAATCACATCCTTCCTGTAATGTGGTGATCAGAACTGTACTCATTACTCCAGCTGTGGCCTAACTAGGGCTTTATACAACTCCATCATAACCTCCCTGCTCTTATATTCTATGCCTCAGCTAATAAAGGCAAGCATTGCATATGCCTTCCTAACCACCTTATTTACCTGTGCTGCTGCCTTCCGTGATCTATGGACAAGTACACCAAGGTCCCTCTGACCTTCTGTACTTCCTGCTGTCCTACCATCCATTCTATATTCCTTTACCTGTTAGTCCTCCCAAAATGCATCACCTCACACTTCTTAGGATTAAATTCCATTTGCCAGTGCTCCACGCATCTTACCAGCCCATTTATATTGTCCTGTAATCTAAGGCCTTCCTCCTCACTATTTATGACGCCACCAATTTTTATGTCATCTGCGACCTTACTGATCGTACCTCCTACATTTACATCTAAATCATTAATGTAGACTACAAATAGTAAGGGCCCCAGCACCGATCCCTGTGGTACACCACTGGCACAGGTTTCCACTCGCAGAAACAACCCTCGACCATCAGCCTCTGCCTCCAGCCACGAAGCCAATTTTGGATCCAATTTGCCAAGTTGCCCTGGATCCCATGGGCTATTATATTCTGAACCAATCTCCCATGCAGGACCATATCAAAAGCCTTACTGAAGTCCATATAGACGACACCAATTGCTTTACCCTCGTATACACATCTAGTCACCTCCTCGAAAAATTCAATCAAGTTTGTTAGACACGATCTCCCCCTGACAAAGCCATGCTGACTGTCCCCAATTAATCCCTGCCTCCCCAGGTGGAGATTAATCCTGTCCCTCAGAATATTTTCCAATAGTTTCCCAACCACTGAAGTTAGACTCAGTAATGCAGTTAATCATGATTTATAACATTAATAGCTGGATACAGAGACGTGCTAGGGACACCAACAATAGCGAGGAATGGGTAATAAATGCATTGAATCATCTTCAGCACATAATAGATCCGATGTGCTAATGATATCCAATAATAATCTTCAGTAAGATAGTCAAATCAATAGGATAATCTCCGGCCATTGTTGTAACATTCCAATCTATTGTTCTCTGATTCTGATCCATTGTTGTAACATTCCAATATTTTAATCTAAGATGCTGACCCATTGTTTAACATTCCAAAGTATTGTTCCCAGATTCCGATCTATCCTGCCCCTTTCCCTGGAGTTGCTGATCCCTGTTAGTGCCGAGGTGATGGTCCAACTGATACTACGGGATAACACATTGAAAGGAGACCCTTATTAGTGGAAGGTGGAAACACTCCAGTGACACAATTAGGGTCCATGAAGACTAGTATTAATTACATTTACGGAACAAACAGGTTCAATGAACCCCTGTCAATCCAGCACTTTTTGTACCACAATAAAGTAGAGCACTTGTCCGTTCTGGATGGGGGTTTCTGATGAAAGGAATTGTGGAAATAGCAGAGTCACTGGGCAGAATGTTTCGATACTCCTTGGTTATGTGAGTGATGCCAGTACACTGGAGGCTATCGCTAATTACACCCTGTTAAAAAGGAAGGATGGGGTAAGCCCGAAACTACAGTGCAGTAAGATGATCATCGATGGAGGGAATATTTCAGCCATTAACCGGGACAAATATATCTGTTGTTTTGAAAAAAAACAACGGTTTATAAATGTCAACTACCATGAACTTGTTAAAGATAAATTGTATCTTACAATCTTGAAGGAGCTATTTAATGAAGGGGATTGATAAGGGTGGTGCAGCTGGTGATATGTATATAAACTTTCAAAAGGGTTTGATCAAGTGACACTTAATAGACTTTTTAGGAAAATTGAAACCAATGGATCAAAGTGGCAGTGGTTGTATGAACATTCAATTGGCTAATGCACAGAAAATAGAGAGAAGTTGTGAGCTATTGTTTTTCAGGCTGGGAAGAAGTAGACAGTGCTGTTCCGAAGGCATCAATAACAACAACAACTACTATTTAAACAGCACCTTTCACGTAATAAAATTTTCCAAGCTTCACAGAGGCATTATAACACAATATGTCACCGAGCATTTAAGGAGATATTAGGGCAGATGACCTAACGCTTAGTCAAAGATGTAGATTTAAAGGAGTGTCTTAAAGGAGGAAAGAGAGGTAGATAGGCAGAGAGTTGTCGGGAGGCTGGTCCAGATCTCAGGGCAGGGGCAGCTGAAGGTATGGTCATCAATCGTGCAGCGATGATAATTGGGGATGCTAAAGAGACCAGAATTAGAGGAGTAAATACATTTTGGAGGGTTGTAGGGCTGAAGGAGTTTGCACAGATAAGCAGGGGCCAGATCACATAGGTATTTGGAAATAAGCATGGAAAGCTTAAAATCGAGCTGTCTTTTAACTGGGAGACAAGGTGTACCAGCGATCACACAGGTTGTTATTGTCTAATGTCTTGTTGATTGAAGTTAACATAGAACATAGAACAGTACAGCACAGTACAGGCCATTCGGCCCACGATGTTGTGCCGAACCTTTAACCTACTCGAAAATCAAACTAACTACATACCCTTCATTCTGCTATCATCCATGTACCTATCCAAGAGTCGCTTAAATGCCCGTAACGTATCTGCTTCTACTATCACCGCTGGCAGCGCATCCCACGCACCCACCACTCTCTGTGTAAAGAACCTACCTCTGACATCTCCCCGAAACCTTCCTCCAATCACCTTATAATTATGCCCCCTGGTGATAGCCCTTTCCACCCTGGGAAAAAGTCTCTAGCTATCCACTCTATCTATGCCTCTCATCATCTTGTACCCCTCTATCAAGTTACATCTCATCCTTCTTCCCTCCAATGAGAAAAGCCCTAGCTCCCTCAACCTTTCATCGTAAGAAATGCCCTCCAGTCCAGGCAGCATGCTGGGAAATCTCATCTGCAGCCTCTCTAAAGCTTCCACATCCTTCCTATAATGAGGCGACCAGAACTGAACGCAATATTCCAAGTGTGGTCGAACCAGGGCTTTATAGAGCTGCACTATAACCTCGCGGCTCTTAAAATCAATCCCGCTGTTGATGAAAGCCAACACACCATACGCTTTCTTAACAACCCTATCAACTTGGGTGGCAACTTTGAGCGATCTATGGACATTGAGCCCAAAATCCCTCTGCTCCTCCACACTACCAAGAATCCTGTCCTTAAGCCTGTAATCTGCATGCAAATTCGACCTTCCAAAATGAATCACTTCACACTTTTCCAGGTTGAACTCCATATGCCACTTCTCGCCCAGCTCGGCATCCTGTCAATGACCCGTTGCAACCAACAACAGCCTTCCACATTATCCACAACTCAGCAACCTTCGTGTCATCGGCAAACTTGCTAACCCAGCCTTCCACTTCCTCATCCAAGTCATTTATAAAAATCACGAAGAGCAGAGGACCCAAAACAGATCCCTGCGGAACACCACTGGTCACCGAGCTCCAAGCTGAATTCTTTCCATTTACTACCACACTCTGATTTCTATGTGCCAGCCAATTTTGTATCCAAACAGCCAACTTTCCCTGAATGCCATGCCTCCTATCTTTCTGAATGAGCCTACCATGGGGAACCTTATCAAACGCCTTGCTAAAATCCATATACACCACATCCAATGCTCTTCCTTCATCAATGTATTGTGTCACATCTTCAAAGAATTCAATAAGGCTTGTGAGGCATGACCTGCCCCTCACAAAGCCATGCTGACTGTCTCTAATCAAACTATGCTTTTCCAAATAATCATAAATCCTGTCTCTCAGACTCCTCTCTAATAATTTGCCCACCACCGACGTAAGACTGACTGGTCTGTTGTTCCCAGGGTTACCCCTATTCCCTTTCTTTAACAAGGGAATAACATTTGCCACCCTCCAATCATCTGGTACTAGTCCAGTGGACAGTGGGGACGCAAAGACCATCGCCAAAGGCGCGGCAATCTCTTCCCTTGCTTCCCGTAATATCTTTGGGTATATCCCGTCTGGCCCCGGGGACTTATCTGTTCTCATGTCATTCAACATTTCCAGCACATCCTCCCTCTTAACATCAAGCTGTTCGAGCATATCAGCCTGTTCACGCTGCCCTCACAAACGACCAGGTCCCTCTCACTAGTGAATACTGAAGCAAAGTGTTCATTTAGGACCTCCCCTACCTCCTCCGAGTCCAGTCATAAGTTCCTTCCACTATCCGTAATCGGCCATCCTCTTGTTCCTCACATAAGTGTAGAACGCCTTGGGATTTTCCTTAATCCTACCCGCCAAGACTTTTTCATATCCCCTTCTAGCTCTCCTAAGTCCATTCTTCAGTTCCTTCCTGGCTACCTTGTAACCATCTAGACCCCTGTCTGATCCTTGCTTCCTTAACCTTAAGTAAGTTTCCTTCTTCCTCTTGACTAGCTGTTCCACATCTCTTGTCATCCAAGGTTCCTTCACCCTATCATCCCTTCCTTGCCTCATCGGGACAAACCTATCCAGCAGTCGCAGCAAGTGCTCCCTGAAAAACCTTCACATTTCTGTCGTGCATTTCCCTGAGAAAATCTGTTCCCAATTTATGCTCCCCAGTTCCTGCCTAATAGCATTGTAATTCCCCCTCCCCCAATTAAATATTTTCCCATCCCGTCTGCTCCTGTCCCTCTCCATGACTATAGTAAAAGGTCAGGGAGTTGTGATCACTATCACCGAAATGCTCTCCCACCGAGAGATATGGCACCTGGCCTGGTTCGTTGCCAAGCACCAAATCCAACATAGCCTCCCCTCTAGTCGGCCGATCTGCATATTGAGTCAGGAAACCTTCCTGGACACACCTGACAAAATCCGCTCCATCCAAACTATTTGCACGAAGGAAGTTCCAATCAATATTAGGGAAGTTGAAGTCACCCATGACAACAACCCTGTTACTTCTGCACATTTCCAAAATCTACCTTCCAATCTGTTCTTCCATGTCTCTGTTGCTATTGGGGAGTCTATAGAAAACTCCCAATAAAGTGACTGTTCCTTTCCTGTTTCTGACTTCCACCCATAATGACTCAGTAGACAAACCCTCCTCGACGACCTCCCTTTCTGCAGCTGTGATACCATCCCTGATTAGCAATGCCACTCCCCCACCTCTTTTACCTCCCTCCCTATTCCTTTTGAAACATCTAAACACCGGAACATCCAACATCCATTCCTGCCCCTGTGATATCCACGTCTCCGTAATGGCCACAACATCGTAGCTCGAAGTACTGATCCATGCTCTACGTTCATCACCTTTATTCCTGACACTTCTTGCGTTAAAATAGACACACTTCAACCCATCATACTGGCTGCAACTTTGCCCTGTCAACTGTCTAACCTTCCTCACAGACTCTCTGCACTCTGTATCTGCCTGTTCAACAGCTACCCCATCCATTGATCCGTGGCTCCGTTTCCCATCCCCCTGCCAATCTAGTGTAAACCCTCCCGAAGAGCTCTGGCAAACTTCCCGTCCAGGATATTGGTGCCCCTCCAGTTCAGGTGCAACCCATCCTTCTTGTACACGTCCCACCTTCCGCAGAAGGTATCCCAATGATCCACATATCTGAATCCCTCCCTCCTACACCAGCTCTGTCGCCACGTGTTCAGCTGCACTCGCTCCCTGTTTCTAGCCTCACTAGCACGTTGCACCAGTATCAATCCTGAGATTACTATCCTGCTCGTCCAGCTTTTTACCTTCCAACCAAACTCCCTATATTCCCTTGTCAGGTCCTCATCCCTTTTCCTAGCTATATCATTGGTACCGATATGTAACCCGACTTCTGGCTGCTCCCCCTCCCCCTTAAGAATCCTGTAGTCTCGATCCGAGACATCCCTGACCCTGGCACCCGGGAGGCAACATACCATCCGTGTGTCTCGTTCGCGACTACAGAATCTCCTGTCTGTTCCTCTAACCATTGAATCTCCTACCACTATCACTCTCCTATTCTCCCCCCTTCCCTTCTGAGCCACAGAGCCAGGCTCAGTGCCAGAGACCTTACCAGTACTTTATACTGAAACTTACCTTCCAAGCTGCCCCCTAGCTCGCACTCTCACTGTTTCCGCTGTTCAAAAAGAAGCTGCCGAATCGCTAGAGTAAGTACTTTATATTAAAACTTATCTTCCCAAATGCCCCCTGGCTCGCACTCTCACTGTTATCGCTGTTCAAAAAGAAGCTGCCGAATCGCTACGTAAGTACTTTATACTGAAACTTACCTTCCCAGCTGCCTCCTGGCTCGCACTCTCACTGCTACCGCTGTTCAAATGGAAGCTGCCGAATCGCTAGGTAAGTGCTTTGTACTGAAACTTACCTTCCCAGCTGCCCCCTGGCTCGCACTCTCACTGCTACCACTGTTTAAATATCGAGTATTTGAAGGTAATAGGGTGAACAGGTTTTGGCTGTTGATTATTTAATTGTACTCAGATGTAT
The DNA here is from genome assembly GCF_036365525.1 of Heterodontus francisci. Classification (NCBI taxonomy): domain Eukaryota; kingdom Metazoa; phylum Chordata; class Chondrichthyes; order Heterodontiformes; family Heterodontidae; genus Heterodontus; species Heterodontus francisci. Next base: position 936,585 of record NW_027141885.1, read on the forward strand.
ATATTAAGAAGAGCCAGTCAGCACTGGCTGTAGATTGTTAGGAGTGGAGTAGTATGCTGTTGGGCAAAAAATAAACAGTCTCCACCAAAGCATGCTAGTCTCAGTGTCTTCTTCACAACAGGCTTGGAAGTTTTTCTGACAATGATAGCAGAAAACGGTTGCTGAGAAGTGAAGATTGGAGACAAAGATTTATTTTCAGTCAGAAGATTGTAATTTGAGCTTTTATTTTGAAACAAAATTCACGAAAACCAGATTTAAGGTGTCAGGAAATGATTTCCCCCTACTATTTCCTAAAGCTGAACCTTAGAGCAATAGAAAAAATAAGTTTATCTATGGACATGGGCTAAGTCTTTACTAAAGAGAAAACAAGGAATAGCCCTTGCACTTTTACTTACTGACAGACTGAAAATAAATCTGACTCTCCAGTGTTTATTAAAAAAAAAAATAACAAAGTCCGACCATGCCTCATAGTTATCAGAAGAATATATTATGGAATTTAACCGACTGCATGCAAGATTGCAGCGAGTCTGCTTGGAAATTCTTAAATCAGTACTAGCCTTCAAATTGTTGGATTGTGCTAGGATATCGAATATGGATAGGCTCTTAGTCCTAAATGGAGTTAGATTCAAAGAAAGATATGCTTTTTGATCAGATGTCTGAAGCCTTAAAATATATATTTTAGAAACCTTTTCTTACATGCTGCTTTCAAGGTATCTTTGCTGCTCACAATCCGGCTGCCTCTCCACTGGGGAGACCACTTTGTGAAACATAAGAACTGGGAGCAGGAGTAGGCAATTCAGCCCTTTGAGCCTGCTCCGCCATTCAATACGATCATGGCTGATCACATCTCGGCCTCAACTCCACTTTTCTGCCCGTTCTCCATAACCCTTCAACCATTTACTAATTAAAAGTATGTCTATCTCCTCCTTAAATTTACTCAATGTCCCGGCATCACCCCACTCTGGGATAGTGAATTCCACAGACTCACGACCATTTGAGAGAAGTAATTTCTCCTCATCTCTGTTTTAAATCTGCTACCCCTTATCCTAAAACAATGACTTCTTTTTCTGGATTGCCCCACAAGAGGAAACATCCTCTCCACGTCTACTTTTTCAATTCCCTTAATCATCTTATATACCTCAATTAAATATTCTCTCATTCTTCTAAACTCTAAAGAGTAAAGGCCTAAACTATTCAATCTCTCTTCATAAGACAAGCCCCTCATCTCTGGAATCAATCTAGTGAACCTCCTCTTATCTACCTCCAATGCAACTGCATCCGTCCCCAAGTAAGGGGACCAAAACTGTACACAATACTCCAAGTGCGGTCTCACTAATGCCTTGTACAGTTGCAGCAACACTTCCCTACTTTTATACTCTATTCCTTTAGCAATAAATGCCAAAATTCCATTTGCCTTCATTATTCCTTGCTGCACCTGCAAACTAGCTTTCTGTGATTCATGCACGAGGACACGCAGATCCCTCTGTACCGAAGCACTCTGACGTTTCTCTCCATTTAGACAATAATTTGCCTTTCTATTCTTCCAACCAAAATGAATAACCTCACACTTATCCACGTTAAACTCGATCTGTCAAGTTTTGTTCCATTCACCTAACCTATCCATATCCATTTGTAACTGTATTTTTTAATTGTAATTTACTATCCCACCTATTATAGCGTCAGCAGCAAATTTGGCTATAGTATATTCTATCCCAGCATTATTAATATAAATAATATAAATTGGAAATAGTTGGGGCCCGAGGACCGAACCCTGTGGCACCCCACTAATTACAACATGCCAACCAGAAAAAGGACCCATCTTTCCCAACTCCCTGTTTTCTGTTCGTTAGCCAATCCTGTATCCAAGCTGATAAATTGCCCCTAACCCTATGTGATCTTATTTTGTGTATTAACGTTTTGTGCAACACCTTATCAAATGCCTTCTGGAAGTCCAGTATACTACATCTGCAGGACCCTCATTATCCACTTTACTTGTTACGTCTTCGAAGAACTCTAAAAAATTAGTCAAACAAGATTTACCCTTCATAAAACCATGACGTCTCTGATGGATTGCGTTTTGGCTTTCTAAATGTCATGTTATTACTTCCTTAATAACGGAGTCCAACAATTTCCCAACGACAGATGTTAAACTAACTGGTCTATAGTTTCCTACTTTCTGCCTCCCTCGTTTTTTGGAATAAGGGCGTTATATTTACATTTTTCCAATCCACAGGATCCTTTCCTGCATCCAGGCAATTTTGGAATATCACAGTCAGAGTAGAAATAGCAGGATACATCGGATGAATATGTGGCTGAAGAGATGGTGTGAGGGAGAGGGTTTTAGATTCCTGCGACATTGGGACCGGCTCTGGGGCAGGTGGGACCAGTACAAACTCGAGAGTTACACCTGGGCAGGACTGGGACTGCTTTCCTAGGGGGAGTATTTGCTCGAGAAGTTGCAGAGGGTTTGAACTAAAATGGTAGGGGGATGGGAACCTTTGCAAGGAGTCAGAGGATGGGGATCAAAGACAAGACCAAAACACAGTAAGGGGAATAAGAAAAGTGACAGGCAGAGAAATCAAGGGCCAGAATTAAACAGGCCACAGTGTAAAAAAGTGGGAAGGGGGCAAGTAATGTTAAAAAGACGAGCCTTGAGGCTTTGTGCCTGAACTAGTGGAGCATGTGCAATAAAGCGGATGAATTAATCACGCAAATAGATGTAAACAGGTATGATATAGACAGGATTACGGAGATATGGCTGCAAGGTGACCAGGGATGGGAAATGAACATCCAGGGGTATTCAGTATTTAGAAAGGACAGACAAAAAGCAAAAGGCGGTGGAGTTCCATTGCTGGTTAAAGAGAAAATTAACACAAGAGTGAGGTAAGTTAGTAGCTCTGACGAGATGGAATCTGCATGGGTAGAGCTGAGCAACACTAAGGGGCAAAAAACGTTAGTGGGGGTTGTATATAGACCCCGAACTATAGTGGTGATGTTGGGAATGGTATTAAACAGGAAATGAGAGATGCAAGCGATAAAGGAAAATCTATCATTTTGGGCGACTTTAATCTGCATATAGATTGAGCAAATCAAATTAGTCACAATACCATAGAGGAGGAATTCTTGAAGTGTATACGGGATGGGTTTCTGGACCAATACGTTGAAGAACCAACCAGAGAACAGGCCATCCTAGACTGGGCATTGTGTAATGATAGAAGAACAGTTGACAATCTAGTGGTGCAAAACCCCTTGGGGATGAGCAATCTTAATACGATAGAATTCTTCATCTAGCTGGAGAGTGACATAGTTGATTCTGAGACTAGGGTCCCGAATCTTAGTGAAGGAAACTACGAAAGTATTAGGTGCGAGTTGGCTATGATGAATTGGGAAAAGTTACATAAAGGGACGATGGTCGAAAGACAATGGCAACATTCAAGGAGTGCATGGATGAACTGCAACAATTGTTTATTCCTTTCTAGTGTAAACGTAAAAAGCTAAAGGAAGCCATGGGTTACAAGGGAAATTAGACACAGAAATAGATCCAAGAAAGAGGCATATAAATTGGCCAGAAAAAAAAGAACAGACATGAGGATTGGGAGCAGTTTCGAATTCAGCAAAGGAGGACCAAGGGATTGATTAAGAAGGGGAAAATAGAGTACGATAGCAAGCTTGTGCGGAACATGAAAACTGACTGTAAAAGTTTCTATAGGCATGCGAAGAGAAAAATATTGGTGAAGGCAAATGTAGGTCCGTTACAGTCAGAAACAGGGGAATGTATTTTGGTCAACAAAGAAATGGTTGACCACATAAATGCATACTTTGGTTCTGCCCTCAAAAAGGAGGATAAATTATCATGCCAGAAATATTGTGGAATAGAGTGTTCAGTGAGAGAGAAGAACTGAAGGAAATCAGTTTTTGCAGAGAAATGGTGTTGGGGAAATTGATGGAATTGAAGGCCGATAAACCCCCAGGGCCTGATGGTTTGCATCCCAGAGTATGTAAGGATGTGACCCGAGAAATAGTGGTCATTTGCAAGATTCTATAGACTCTGGAACAGTTCCTACAGATTGGAGGGTGGCTAATGTAACCCCACTATTTAAAAAGGGATGGAGAGAGAAAGCAGGGAATTATAGACCTGTCAGCCTGACGTCGACAATGGGGAAAATTCTAGAGACCATTATCAAAGAATTTTTCGCAGAGCACTTGGCGAACAGATGTAGAATCGGACAGAGTCAGCATGGATTTACAAAAGGGAAATCATGCTTGACAAATCTACTAGAATTCTTCGAGGATGAAACTAGTAGACTTGATGAGGGGGAACCACTAGATATGGTTTATTTGGACTTACAGAAGGCTTTTGACAAAGTCCCACAAAGAACAAAGAACAGTACAGCACAGGAACGTGCCATTCGGCCCTATAAGCCTGCGCCGATCTTGAGGCCTGTCTAAACTAAAACCTTCTGCATTTCTGGGGTCCGTATCCCTCTATTCCCATCCTATTCATGTATTTGTCAAGATGCCTCTTAAACGTCTCTGCTTCGTAGCTGCTTCCACCACCTCCCCCGGCAAAAGGTTCCAGGCAGTCAACACCCACTTTATAAAGAACTTGTCTCACACATCCCCTCTAACCTTTGCCCCTCTCACCTTAAACCTATGTCCCCTAGTAACTGAATATTCCAACCTGGGAAAAAGCTTCTAACTATCCACTCTGTCCATTACACTTATAACTTCGTAATTCTCTATCATGTCGCCCCTCCACCTCCGTCGTTCCAGTGAAAACAATCCGAGTTTATCCAATCTCTCCTCATAGCTAATGCCCTCCAGACCAGGCAACATCCTGGTAAACCTCTTCTGTACACTCTACAAAGCCTCCACGTCCTTCTGGTAGAGTGGCTACCAGAATTGCACTCAATATTCTAAGTGTGGCATAACAAAAGTTCTGTACAGCTGCAGCATGACTTGCCAATTTTTATACTCTATGCCCCGACCGATGAAGGCACGTGGGGCTTAAACAGGAGGAGGGTGTTCACAGGGGGAATTAGACAGGAGGCGATGTTCACAGCAGGATGTAGACAGGAGGGGGTGTTCACAGGGTGAATTAGACAGGAGGAGTGTGTTCACATGGGGATGCAGACAGGAGAAGTGTGTTCATATGGGGAATTAAACAGGAGGGAATATTCACAGGAGGAATTAGACAGGAGGGAGTGTTCACAGGGAGAATTAGACAGGAGGGGATTTTCACAGGGGGAGTTAGACAGGAGGGAGTGTTCACAGGGGGAAGTAGTCAGGAGTGGGTGTTCACAGGGGGAGTTAGACAGGAGGGGATGTTCACATGGGTAAATTAAACAGGAGAACGGGTTCACGGGGAATTAGACAGGACAGGGTGATCACAGAGGGATTTAAACAGGAGGAATGAGTTCACAGGGGGAATTAGACAGGAAGAGCGGTTCACAGGGATAATTAGACAGGAGGGGGTATTGCAGGGAGAATTAGATATGAGGGGATGTTCATGGGGGAATTATCGAGGAGGGAGTGTTCACAGGGGGAAGTAGACAGGAGGGGTGTTAACAATGAATTAAACAGGAGAAAGGAGCTCACAGGGGGAATTAGATAGGAGGAGGAGTACACAGGGGGAATTAGGCAGGAAGGGGTTTTCACAGGTGGAATTAGAGAGGAAGGTTTGTTCACAGTGGATCGTAGAAAGGTGGGGGATGCTCACAGTGGGAATTCGATAGCAGTGGGTGTTCCCAGGGCGTATTATACAGGAGGGTGTGCTCAAAGTGGGAATTAGACAGGAAAAGGTTGTTCACAGGGGGAATTAGAGAGGAGGTGATTTTCACAGGGGGAATTAGATCGGAGGGAGTGCTCAAGGTGGGAATTAGACAGGAGAATGTTGTTCACACGGGGAATTAGAGAGGAGGTGATTTTCACAGGGGAAATCAGATAGGAGGTGATGTTCACATTGCAGAATTAAACAAGAGGGGATGTTCACAGGGGTAATTAGACAGTTGGGGGTGTTAACAGTAGTAATTAAACAGGAGGGGTTGTTAACAGGGGGAATTGGGCGGGAGGGGATATTCACAGGGGGAATTAGACAGGAGGGGATGTTCACAGGGGGAATTAGACAGGAGGGGGGTTTCACAGGGGGAATTAAACAGGAGGGGTTGTTCACGTGGGGAATTAGGCGGGAGGGGCGGTTCACAGAGGGAATTAAACAGGAGGGGATGTTCACAGGGGGAATTAAACAGGAGGGGATGTTCACAGGGGGTATTAGACAGGAGGGGATGTTCACAGGGGGAATTAAAGAGGAGGGGATGTTCACGTGGGGAATTAGGCAGGAGGGGGGTTCACAGAGGGAATTAAACAGGAGGGGATGTTCACAGGGGGTATTAGACAGGAGGGGGTTCACAGGGGGAATTAAACAGGAGGGGATGTTCACAGGGGGTATTAGACAGGAGGGGATGTTCACAGGGGCAATTAGACAGGAGGGTATGTTCACAGCGGGAATTAAACAGGAGGGCATGTTCACAGGGTGTATTAGTCAGGAGGGGGTGTTCACAGGGGGACTTAAGCAGGAGGTGATGTTCACAATGGAGAATTCAACAAGAGGGGATGTTCACAGTGGTAATTAGACAACTGGGGGTGTTAACAGTAGTAATTAAACAGGAGGCGTTGTTAACAGTGGGAATTAGGCGGGAGGGGATATTCACAGGGGGAATTAGGCAGGAGGGGATGTTCACAGGGGGAATTAGACAGGAGGGGGATTCACAGGGGGAATTAAACAGGTGGGGATGTTTGCGTGGGGAATTAGGCAGGAGGGGAGGTTCACAGGGGGTATTTAACAGGAGGGGATGTTCACGTTGGGAATTAGGCAGGGGGGGTTCACAGAGGGATTTAAACAGTAGGGGATGTTCACATGGGGTATTAGACAGGAGGGGATGTTCACAGCGGGTATTAGACAGGACGGGGTGTTCACAGGGGGTATTAAACAGCAGGGGATGTTCACAGGGGGTATTCGGCAGCAGGGGTGTTCACAGGGGGAATTAGACAGGAGGGGGTGTTCACAGGGGGTATTAGACAGGAGGGGTGTTCACAGAGGGAATTAAACAGGAGGGGATCTTCACGGGGGTATTCGACAGGAGGTGGGCTTCACAGGCAGAATTAAACAGTAGGGGATGTTCACAGTGGGTATTAATCAGGAGGGGATGTTCACAGTGGGAATTAGACATGAGGGGGTGTTCACAGGGGAAATTAGGCAGGAGGGGATGTTCACGCGGGGACAAAGGCAGGAATGGGGTGTTCAACGGAGGAATAAAACAGGAGGGGGTGTTCACAGGGGGCATTAGACAGGAGGAGTTGTTCACAGTGGGATTTAAACAGCAAGAAGTAGTTCACAGGGGGAATTAAACTGGAGGGAATGTTCACAGGGGGTTATTAGGCAGGAGGGGTGTTCACAGGGGGAAATAAACAGGAGGAAATAGTTCACAGGGGATATTTAAATGGGGAGATGTTCACAGGGGGTATTAGGCAGGAGGGGTGTTCACAGGGGGAATTAAACAGGAGGAAGTAGTTCACAGGGGGAATTAAACTGGAGAGATGTTTATAGGGGGAGATAGACAGGAGCTGATGTTCACAGGGGGAAGTAGTCAGGAGCGGGTGTTCACAGGGGGAATTAGACACGATGGGGTGTTCACAGGGGGAATTAGACAGGATGGGATGTTCACAGCGGGAATTAAACAGGAGGGGATGTTCACGTGGGGAATTAGACAGGAGGGGTTGTTCACATGGGGAATTAGACAGGAGGGGATTTTCACAGCGGGATTAGACAGGAGGGGATATTCACAAGGGGAATTAGACAGGAGGGAGTGTTCACAGCGAGAATTCGAGAGGAGGGGATTTTCACAGGGGGAGTTAGAAAGGAGGTGATGTTCACAGGGGGAACTAGTCAAGAGTGGGTGTTCACAGGGGGAATTAGACAAGAGGGGATGTTCACATGGGTGAATTAAACAGGAGAACGGGTTCACGGGGAATTAGACAGCACAGGGTGTTCACAGAGGGATTTAAACAGGAGGAATGAGTTCACGGGGGAATTAGACAGGAAGAGCGGTTCACAGGGATAATTAGACAGGAGGGGGTGTTTGCAGGGGGAATTAGATATGAGGGGATGTTCATGGGGGAATTATCGAGGAGGGAGTGTTCACAGGGGGAATTAGACAGGAGGGGTGTTAACAATGAATTAAACAGGAGAAAGGAGCTCACAGGGGCAATTAGATAGGAGGAGGGGTACACAGGGGGAATTAGGCAGGAAGGGGTTTTCACAGGGGGAATTATAGAGGAAGGTTTGTTCACAGTGGATCGTAGAAAGGTGGGGGATGCTTAAAGTGGGAATGCGATAGCAGGCGGTGTTCACAGGGCGTATTATACACGAGGGTGTGCTCAAAGTGGGAATTAGACAGGAAAAGGTTGTTCACAGGGGGAATTAGAGAGGAAGTGATTTTCACAGGGGGAATTAGATAGGAGGGAGTGCTCAAGGTGGGAAGTAGACAGGAGATGTTGTTCACACGGGGTATTAGAAAGGAGGTGATTTTCACAGGGGGTATTAGAGAGGAGGAGAATTTCACAGGGGAAATCAGATAGGAGGTGATGTTCACTTTGGAGAATTAAACAAGAGGGGATGTTCACAGGGGTAATTAGACAGTTGGGGTTGTTAACATTAGTAATTAAACAGGAGGGGTTGTTAACAGGGGGAATCAGGCGGGAGGGGATATTCACAGGGGGAATTAGACAGGAGGGGATGTTCACAGGGGGAATTAGACAGGAGGGGTGTTTCACAGGGGGAATTAAACAGGAGGGGATGTTCACGGGGGAATTAGACAGCTGGGAGGTTCACAGGGGGAATTACACAGGAGGGGATGTTGACGTGGGGAATTAGGCAGGAGGGGGGCGTTCACAGAGTGAATTAAACAGGAGGGGATGTACACATTGGGTATTAGACAGGAGTCGGTTAACAGGGGGAATTAAACAGGAGGGGATGTTCACAGGGAGTATTAGACAGGAGGGGATGTTCACAGGGGTATTAGACAGGAGGGGTGTTCACAGGGGGAATTAAACAGGAGGGGATGTTCACAGGGGGTATTGGACAGGAGGGGTGTTCACAGGGGGAATTAGACAGGAGGGGGTGTTCACAGGGGGAATTGGACAGGAGGGGTGTTCACAGGGGGAATTAGACAGGAGGGGGTGTTCACAGGGGGAAGTAAACAGGATGGCATGTTCACAGGGGTTATTAGTCAGGAGGGGGTGTTCACAGGGGGAATTAAGCAAGAGGGGATGTTCACAGGGGTAATTGACAATTGGGGGTGTTCACAGGGGGAATTAAACAGGATGGCATGTTCACAGGGGTTATTAGTCAGGAGGGGGTGTTCACAGGGGGAATTAAGCAAGAGGTGATGTTCACATTGGGGAATTAAACAAGAGGGGATGTTCACAGGGGTAATTGACAATTGGGGGTGTTAGCAGTAGTAATTAAACAGGAGGGGTTGTTAACAGGGGGAATTAGGCGGGAGGGGATATTCCCAGCGGGAATTAGGCAGAAGGGGATGTTCACAGGAGGAATTTGACAGGAGGGGGTTTCACAGGTGGAATTAAACAGGAGGGGATGTTCACGTGGGGAATTAGGCAGGAAGGGGTTCACAGAGGATATAAGACAGGAGGGGATGTTCACAGGGGGTATTGGACAGGTGGGGTGCTCACAGAGGGAATTAGACAGGAGGGGGTGTTCACAGGGGGAATTAAACAGGAGGGGATGTTCACAGGGGGTATTAGGCAGGAGGGGTGTTCACAGGGGGAATTAAACAGGAGGGGGTGTTCACAGGGGGCATTAGACAGGAGGAGTTGTTCACAGTGGGATTTAAACAGCAGGAAGTAGTTCACCGGGGGAATTAAACTGGAGGGAATGTTCACAGGGGGCTAGTAGGCAGGAGGGGTGTTCACAGGGGGAAATAAACAGGAGGAAATAGTTCACAGGGGAAATTTAAATGGGGAAATGTTCACAGGGGGTATTAGGCAGGAGGGGTGTTCACCGGGGGAATTAAACAGGAGGAAGTAGTTCACAAGGGGGAATTAAACTGGAGAGATGTTTACAGGGGGAGATGGACAGGAGCTGCTGTTCACAGGGGAAAGTAGTCAGGAGCGGGTGTTCACAGGGGGAATTAGACACGATGGGGTGTTCACAGGGGGAATTAGACAGGATGGGATGTTCACAGGGGGAATTAGACAGGAGGGGGTGTTCACAGGGGGAATTAGTCAGGAGGGGGTGTTCACAGGGGGAATTAAGCAAGAGGTGATGTTCACATTGGAGAATTAAACAAGAGGGGATGTTCACAGGGGTAATTAGACAATTGGGGGTGTTAACAGTAGTAATTAAACAGGAGGGGTTGTTAACAGGGGGAATTAGGCAGAAGGGGATGTTCACAGGGGGAATTAGACGGGAGGGGGTTTCACAGGGGGAATTAAACAGGAGGGGATGTTCACGTGGGGAATTAGGCAGGAGGAGAGGTTCACAGAGGGAATTAAAAAGGAGGGGATGTTCACATGGTGTATTAGACAGGAAGGGGTTCACAGGGGGTATAAGACAGGAGGGGATGTTCACAGGGGGTATTAGACAGGTGGGGTGCTCACAGGGGGAATTAGACAGGAGGGGTGTTCACAGGGGGTATTAAACAGCAGGGGATGTTCACAGGGGGTATTCGGCAGCAGGGGTGTTCACAGGGGGAATTAGACAGGAGGGGGTGTTCACAGGGGGTATTAGACAGGAGGGGTGTTCACAGAGGGAATTAAAAAGGAGGGGATCTTCACGGGGGTATTCGACAGGAGGTGGGCTTCACAGGCAGAATTAAACAGTAGGGGATGTTCACAGTGGGTATTAATCAGGAGGGGATGTTCACAGTGGGAATTAGACATGAGGGGGTGTTCACAGGGGAAATTAGGCAGGAGGGGATGTTCACGCGGGGACAAAGGCAGGAATGGGGTGTTCAACGGAGGAATAAAACAGGAGGGGGTGTTCACAGGGGGCATTAGACAGGAGGAGTTGTTCACAGTGGGATTTAAACAGCAAGAAGTAGTTCACAGGGGGAATTAAACTGGAGGGAATGTTCACAGGGGGTTATTAGGCAGGAGGGGTGTTCACAGGGGGAAATAAACAGGAGGAAATAGTTCACAGGGGATATTTAAATGGGGAGATGTTCACAGGGGGTATTAGGCAGGAGGGGTGTTCACAGGGGGAATTAAACAGGAGGAAGTAGTTCACAGGGGGAATTAAACTGGAGAGATGTTTATAGGGGGAGATAGACAGGAGCTGATGTTCACAGGGGGAAGTAGTCAGGAGCGGGTGTTCACAGGGGGAATTAGACACGATGGGGTGTTCACAGGGGGAATTAGACAGGATGGGATGTTCACAGCGGGAATTAAACAGGAGGGGATGTTCACGTGGGGAATTAGACAGGAGGGGTTGTTCACATGGGGAATTAGACAGGAGGGGATTTTCACAGCGGGATTAGACAGGAGGGGATATTCACAAGGGGAATTAGACAGGAGGGAGTGTTCACAGCGAGAATTCGAGAGGAGGGGATTTTCACAGGGGGAGTTAGAAAGGAGGTGATGTTCACAGGGGGAACTAGTCAAGAGTGGGTGTTCACAGGGGGAATTAGACAAGAGGGGATGTTCACATGGGTGAATTAAACAGGAGAACGGGTTCACGGGGAATTAGACAGCACAGGGTGTTCACAGAGGGATTTAAACAGGAGGAATGAGTTCACGGGGGAATTAGACAGGAAGAGCGGTTCACAGGGATAATTAGACAGGAGGGGGTGTTTGCAGGGGGAATTAGATATGAGGGGATGTTCATGGGGGAATTATCGAGGAGGGAGTGTTCACAGGGGGAATTAGACAGGAGGGGTGTTAACAATGAATTAAACAGGAGAAAGGAGCTCACAGGGGCAATTAGATAGGAGGAGGGGTACACAGGGGGAATTAGGCAGGAAGGGGTTTTCACAGGGGGAATTATAGAGGAAGGTTTGTTCACAGTGGATCGTAGAAAGGTGGGGGATGCTTAAAGTGGGAATGCGATAGCAGGCGGTGTTCACAGGGCGTATTATACACGAGGGTGTGCTCAAAGTGGGAATTAGACAGGAAAAGGTTGTTCACAGGGGGAATTAGAGAGGAAGTGATTTTCACAGGGGGAATTAGATAGGAGGGAGTGCTCAAGGTGGGAAGTAGACAGGAGATGTTGTTCACACGGGGTATTAGAAAGGAGGTGATTTTCACAGGGGGTATTAGAGAGGAGGAGAATTTCACAGGGGAAATCAGATAGGAGGTGATGTTCACTTTGGAGAATTAAACAAGAGGGGATGTTCACAGGGGTAATTAGACAGTTGGGGTTGTTAACATTAGTAATTAAACAGGAGGGGTTGTTAACAGGGGGAATCAGGCGGGAGGGGATATTCACAGGGGGAATTAGACAGGAGGGGATGTTCACAGGGGGAATTAGACAGGAGGGGTGTTTCACAGGGGGAATTAAACAGGAGGGGATGTTCACGGGGGAATTAGACAGCTGGGAGGTTCACAGGGGGAATTACACAGGAGGGGATGTTGACGTGGGGAATTAGGCAGGAGGGGGGCGTTCACAGAGTGAATTAAACAGGAGGGGATGTACACATTGGGTATTAGACAGGAGTCGGTTAACAGGGGGAATTAAACAGGAGGGGATGTTCACAGGGAGTATTAGACAGGAGGGGATGTTCACAGGGGTATTAGACAGGAGGGGTGTTCACAGGGGGAATTAAACAGGAGGGGATGTTCACAGGGGGTATTGGACAGGAGGGGTGTTCACAGGGGGAATTAGACAGGAGGGGGTGTTCACAGGGGGAATTGGACAGGAGGGGTGTTCACAGGGGGAATTAGACAGGAGGGGGTGTTCACAGGGGGAAGTAAACAGGATGGCATGTTCACAGGGGTTATTAGTCAGGAGGGGGTGTTCACAGGGGGAATTAAGCAAGAGGGGATGTTCACAGGGGTAATTGACAATTGGGGGTGTTCACAGGGGGAATTAAACAGGATGGCATGTTCACAGGGGTTATTAGTCAGGAGGGGGTGTTCACAGGGGGAATTAAGCAAGAGGTGATGTTCACATTGGGGAATTAAACAAGAGGGGATGTTCACAGGGGTAATTGACAATTGGGGGTGTTAGCAGTAGTAATTAAACAGGAGGGGTTGTTAACAGGGGGAATTAGGCGGGAGGGGATATTCCCAGCGGGAATTAGGCAGAAGGGGATGTTCACAGGAGGAATTTGACAGGAGGGGGTTTCACAGGTGGAATTAAACAGGAGGGGATGTTCACGTGGGGAATTAGGCAGGAGGGGAGGTTCACAGAGGGAATTAAAAAGGAGGGGATGTTCACATGGTGTATTAGACAGGAAGGGGTTCACAGAGGATATAAGACAGGAGGGGATGTTCACAGGGGGTATTGGACAGGTGGGGTGCTCACAGAGGGAATTAGACAGGAGGGGGTGTTCACAGGGGGAATTAAACAGGAGGGGATGTTCACAGGGGGTATTAGGCAGGAGGGGTGTTCACAGGGGGAATTAAACAGGAGGGGGTGTTCACAGGGGGCATTAGACAGGAGGAGTTGTTCACAGTGGGATTTAAACAGCAGGAAGTAGTTCACCGGGGGAATTAAACTGGAGGGAATGTTCACAGGGGGCTAGTAGGCAGGAGGGGTGTTCACAGGGGGAAATAAACAGGAGGAAATAGTTCACAGGGGAAATTTAAATGGGGAGATGTTCACAGGGGGTATTAGGCAGGAGGGGTGTTCACCGGGGGAATTAAACAGGAGGAAGTAGTTCACAAGGGGGAATTAAACTGGAGAGATGTTTACAGGGGGAGATGGACAGGAGCTGCTGTTCACAGGGGAAAGTAGTCAGGAGCGGGTGTTCACAGGGGGAATTAGACACGATGGGGTGTTCACAGGGGGAATTAGACAGGATGGGATGTTCACAGGGGGAATTAGACAGGAGGGGGTGTTCACAGGGGGAATTAGTCAGGAGGGGGTGTTCACAGGGGGAATTAAGCAAGAGGTGATGTTCACATTGGAGAATTAAACAAGAGGGGATGTTCACAGGGGTAATTAGACAATTGGGGGTGTTAACAGTAGTAATTAAACAGGAGGGGTTGTTAACAGGGGCAATTAGGCAGAAGGGGATGTTCACAGGGGGAATTAGACGGGAGGGGGTTTCACAGGGGGAATTAAACAGGAGGGGATGTTCACGTGGGGAATTAGGCAGGAGGAGAGGTTCACAGAGGGAATTAAAAAGGAGGGGATGTTCACATGGTGTATTAGACAGGAAGGGGTTCACAGGGGGTATAAGACAGGAGGGGATGTTCACAGGGGGTATTAGACAGGTGGGGTGCTCACAGGGGGAATTAGACAGGAGGGGTGTTCACAGGGGGAATTAAACAGGAGGGGATGTTCACAGGGGGTATTAGGCAGGAGGGGTGTTCACAGGGGGAATAAAACAGGAGGGGATGTTCACATGGGGTATTAGGCAGGAGGTGTGTTCACAGGGGGAATTAGACAGGAGGGGTTGTTCACAGGGGGAATTAAGCAGGGGAGGATGCTCACAGGGGGCATTAGGCAGGAGGGGTGTTCATAAGGGGAATTAGGCAGGAGGGGGTGCTCACAGGGGTTATTTGACAGGAGGGGATGTTCACAGGGGGAATTAAACAGGAGGGGATGTTCACAGGGGGTATTAGACAGGGGAGATGTTCACAGGGGGTTTTAGACAAGAGGGGTGTTCACAGGGAGCATTGGACAGGAGGGGGTCTTCACAGGGGGAATTAAACAGGAGGGGATGTTCACAGGGGGTATTAGACAGGAGGGGTGTTCACAGGGGAATTAGACAGGAGGGGGTTTTCACAGGGGGAATTAAACAGGAGGGTATGTTCACAGGGGGTATTAGACAGGAGGGGGTTCACAGGGGGAATTAAACAGGAGGGGATGTTCACAGGGTGTATTAGACAGGAGGGGATGTTCACAGGGGGAATTAGACAGGAGGGCATGTTCACAGGGTGTATTAGTCAGGAGGGGGTGTTCACAGGGGGAATTAAGCAGGAGGTGATGTTCTCATTGGAGAATTAAACAGGAGGGGATGTTCACAGGGGCAATTAGACAGTTGGGGGTGTTAACAGTAGTAATTAAACAGGAGGGGTTGTTAACAGGGGGAATTAGGCGGGAGGGGATATTCACAGGGGTAATTCGGCAGGAGGGGATGTTCACAGGGGGAATTAGAGAGGAGGTGGGTTCACAGTGGGAATGGGTTATAAGAGATAGGATTTATAATCATCTTGAAAAGAATAAGTTCATTAGCGATAGTCAGCACGGTTTTGTGAAGGGTAGGTCGTGCCTCACAAACCTTATTGAGTTTTTCGAGAAGGTGACCAAACAGGTGGATGAGGGTAAAGCAGTGGATGTGGTGTATATGGATTTCAGTAAGGCATTTGATAAGGTTCCCCACGGTAGGCTATTGCAGAAAATACGGAAGTATGGGGTTGAAGGTGATTTAGAGCTTTGGATCAGAAATTGGCTAGCTGAAATAAGACAGATGGTGGTGGTTGATGGCAAATGTTCATCCTGGAGTTTAATTACTAGTGGTGTACCGCAAGGATCTGTTTTGGGGCCACTGCTGTTTGTCATTTTATAAATGACCTGGATGAGGGTGTAGAAGGGTGGGTTAGTAAATTTGCGGATGACACGAAGGTCGGTGGAGTTGTGGATAGTGCTGAAGGATGTTGTAGTATACAGAGGGACATAGATAGGCTGCAGAGCTGGGCTGAGAGATGGCAAATGGAGTTTAATGCGGAAAAGTGTGAGGCGATTCACTTTGGAAGGAGTAACAGGAATGCAGAGTACTGGGCTAATGGGAATATTCTTGGTAGTGTAGATGAGCAGAGAGATCTTGGTGTCCAGGTACATAAATCCCTGAAAGTTGCTACCCAGGTTAATAGGGCTGTGAAGAAGGCATATGGTGTGTTCGCTTTTATTAGTAGGGGGATCGAGTTTCAGAGCCACGAGGTCATGCTGCAGCTGTACAAAACTCTGGTGAGGCCGCACCTGGATTATTGCGTGCAGTTCTGGTCACTGCATTATAGGAAGGATGTGGAAGCTTTGGAAAGGGTGCAGAGGAGATTTACTAGAATGTTGCCTGGTATGGAGGGAAGGTCTTACGAGGAAATGCTGAGGAACTTGAGGTTGTTCTCGTTGGAGAGAAGGAGGAGGAGAGGTAACTTAATAGAGGCATATAAGATAATCAGAGGGTTAGATAGGGTGGATAGTGAGAGTCTTTTTCCTCGGATGGTGATGGCAAACACGAGGGGACATAGCTTTAAGTTGAGGGGTGATAGATATAGGACAGATGTTAGAGGTAGTTTCTCTACTCAGAGAGTGGTAGGGGCGTGGAATTCCCTGCCTGCAACAGTCGTAGACTCGCCAACTTTAAGGGCATTTAAGTGGTCATTGGATAGACATATGGATGAAAATGAAATTGTGTTGGTCAGATGGTTTCACAGGTTGGCGCAACATCGAGGGCCGAAGGGACTGTACTGCGCTGTAATGTTCTAATTCTAATTCTATAATCTATTTGATTGCTAAATTCAACATGATATCTGCTATAGAGTTTTAAACGTTTCAGTTCATTGTTAAATTAGATGTCATCACTAATACACAGTGTATAATATTGTTGTTAATTGTTAAATTCGATGTCATCACTGATACACAGGGTATAATATTCTGGTTAACTGTTAAATTAGATGTCTTCACTAATACACAGGGAATAATATTCTGGTTAATTTTTTAATTAGATGTCATCACTAATACACAGGGTATAATATTCTTGTTAATTGTTAAATTCAATGTCATCACTAATACACAGGGTATAATATTCTGGGTAATTGTTAAATTAGATGTCATCACGAATACACAGGAAATAATATTCTGGTTAACTGTTAAATTAGATGTCATCACTAATACACAGTGCATAATATTCTTGTTAATTGTTAAATTCGATGTCATCACTAATACACAGGGTATAATACTCTGGTTAAATGTTAGATTAGATATCATCACTAATACACAGGGGATAATATTCCAGTTAATTGTTAAATTAGATGTCATCACTAATACACAGGGTACAGTACTCTGGTTAATTGTTAAATTCGATGTTGTCACTAATACACAGTGTATAATCTATTTAATTGTTAAATTAGACTTGATAACTAAAACAGTGTCTCAAATATCCCACTTAATTTTTAAGTTACGTGTCATCCCTAATCCACAGGGGCAATATCTTGGTTAATTGTTACGAGCTATCGTCCTGAAAACTAAGTTTACGCATTCCAGATAATAGTTAAATTAGACTGCATCTTTAATGCTTAGGGTATAATATTGTGTTTGATTGTTATATTGACATCATCCCTAATACAATGAAATTCGTGCCCTGATCCAACTGGATCTCAGCAGGCAGCCCATGTGGGTAAAGTATTTGTTTAGCCCCTCCACCACTACCTTGGCAGAGATAGTTCTTCCATGGAATGTCCTCTCCACATCCATAATGGTGAGAAGATACTGCTTGACCCCTTTTGTTTTCGGCAGGTGTCCCACACAATCCACCAGCATTCTGTTGAAGGGTTCCCCAAAAGCTGGTTTGGGAATTAGGGGTGCAGTTTTTATTGCACGTTGGGGCTTCTCCACAACCTGGCACATTTGACCAGTTTTACAGAACTCCAACACATCTTTGTGGAGTTGTGGCCAGTCAAAATGCTGGCTTATGCAGGCTTGGGTTTTTCTGATGCCGACATGTCCAGCCATTGGAATTCCTGGGTTATTCTCAGTATTTCCTTATGGTACCTGGGCAGAACCGCTATCTGGTGAATCACTGTCCACTCTTCATTCACAGGTCTCTAAGGAGGTCTCCACGTCCTCATCAGCACCTCATTCTTTAAATAGTCACACTCTGGAACTCCCTCTGCATCAGTTTAACTTTAGACAATCTGTGCTAACTTTTTTAACATTGGGTCAGCTTGCTGAGCCTCGACCAAGGAAGATCTGTTTAACACATTTTTTTTTGTCCTCTAACTTCCCAAAGATGGTTTCAGATAACTAGACAGGACGGTCATCAGTCTGCAAAGTCAGTTCATCCTCCTCTGACGGAGCTTGTTTGACCATGGACCATCACAACACAAAGACAGGAAAAATGTCAGGGGCCTTCCCCTGTAACTGCTCTGTCGGCCTGATCTATTTCAGTCTCTCTAAAACCACTTGGAAAGCTACCACCTTCACCCTGACCAGATCATTACCCAGGCACAGGTCGACCCTGTCCATTGGTAAACTAGGGACAATCTCCAGGGTTACCAGTCCTGAAACAAAGCTGCACTCCAGGTGTACCCAATATGGAGTCCTGGGCATTTACTCTTCCCTGATGCTGTTTACTAATACCTGAGCGTTCGATGGGTGGCCCCTGTATTCCAAGTACGGCTTTGGGCTTACATGCCTCAATCGAGGGGTATGGAGTCACTTTTCCTCGGGATACAAAATCCTGGTATCTTCCAGGGATTTTGTTAAATTTTCCAGCGCTCTCAGTGGTGGACATACTGGGTCTTACTGCCACAGTTAAAGTCTCAGCCTGGTATTCTGTGTTTCCCATCAGGGCCCCTTTTCCTGAACTGGTCTGGTGTACCCTGATTAATCCTACAGCTTTTCACCGTAATGTCCAGCAGTCAGCTCGGAGGTGATGGGCCTTGTTACAATGGAAACACACAGGCTTTTGGGCGTCACTCCTATTCTCAACACCGTCTGCTCTGGCCTAAGGAGGAGCACCTGTGTTTCCAACTCGCCCTTCTTGCACATGGCTGTTTTATTTCATTCATTCATGGGATGTGGGCGACGCTGGCTCGGCCAGCATTTATTCCCCATCCCTAATTGCCCTTGAGAAGATGGTGGTGAGCTGCCTTCTTGAACCGCTGCAGTCCATTTGGGGTAGCTATACCCACAGTGCTGTTAGGAAGGGATTTCCAGGATTTTGACCCAGCGACAGTGAAGGAACGGCGATATAGTTCCAAGTCAGGATGGTGTGTGACTTGGATGGGATCTTGCAGGTGGTGGTGTTACCATGCATTTGCTGCCCTTGTCCTTCTAGATGGTGGAGGTCGTGGGTTGGACGGTGCTGGTGATGGAGCCTTTGAGTTGTTGCAGTGCATCTTGTAGATGGTACACACTGCTGTCACTGTGTGTCGGTGGTGGAGGGAGTGAATGTTTGTAGATGGGGTGCTAATCATGTGGGCTGCTTTGTCCTGGATGGTGTCGAGCTTCTTGAGTGTTGTTGGAGCTGTACCCATCCAGGCAAGTGGAGAGTATTCCATCACTCTCATGACCTGTGCCTTGTAGATGGAGGACAGGCTTTGTGGAGTCAGGAGGTGAGTTACTCCTCGCAGGATTCCTAGCCTCTGACCTGCTCTTGTAGCCACGGTACTTATGTGGCTACTCCAGTTCAGTTTCTGGTCAATGGTAGCCCCAAGGATGTTGATAGTGGGGGATTCAGCGATGGTAATGCTGTTGAATGTCAAGGGGGGATAGTTAGATTCTCTCTTGATGGAGATGATCATTGCCTAGCACTTGTGTGGTGCGAATGTTACTTGCCATTTACCAGCCCTAGCCTGGATATTATCCAGGTCTTGCTGCATCTCTACACGGACTGCTTCAGTATCTGAGGAGTCACGAATGGTGCTGAACATTGTGCAATCATTAGCAAACATCCCCACTTCTGACCTCATGCTTGAAGGAAGGTAATTGATGAAGCAGCTGAAGATGGTTGGGCCTCGGACACTCCTCTGAGGAACTCCTGCAGTGATGTTCTGGAGCTCGGATGATTGACCTCCAACAACCACAACCATTTTCCTTTGCGCTAGGTATGACTCCAATCAGCGGAGGGTTTTCCCCTTGATTCCCATTCACTTCAGTTTTGCTCGGTCTCCTTGACACCATACTTGGTCAAATGCTGCCTTGATATTAAGGGCTGTCTACCTCACCTCACCTCTTGAGTTCAGCTCTTTTGTCCATGTTTGAACCAAGGCTGTAATGAGGTCAGGAGCTGAGTGGCCCTGGCGGAACCCAAACTGAGCATCACTGAGCAGGTCATTGCGAAGCAAGTGCCGCTTAATGGCAGTGTTGATGACACCTTCCATCACTTTACTGATGATTCAGAGTATGCTGATGGGGCAGTAATTGGCCGGGTTGGACTTGTCCTGCTGTTTGTGTACAGGACATACCTGGAAAATCTGCCACATTGCCGGGTAGATTCCAATGTTGTGGCTGCACTGGAACAGCACGGCTAGGGGCACGGCAAGTTCTGGAGCACAGGTCTTCAGTACTATTTCCGGAATATTGTCAGGGCCCATAGCTTTTGCAGTATCCATTGCCTTCAGTCGTTTCTTGATATCACGCGGGGTGAATCGAATTGTCTGACGTCTGGCATCTGTGATGCTGGGGACTTCAGGAGGAGGCCGAGATGGATCATCAACTCGGCACTTCTGGCTGAAGATTGTTGCAAATACTTCAGCCTTATTTTTTGCACTGATGTGCTGGGCTCCCCCATCATTGAGAATGGGGATATTTGTGGAGCTACCTCCTCCAGTTAGTTGTTTAATTGTCCACCACCTTTCACGGCTGGATGTGGCAAGACTGCAGAGCTTAGATCTGATCCGTTGGTTATGGGATCGCTTAGCTCTGTCTATCACATGCTGCTTATGCAGTTTGGCACGCAAATACTCCTGTGTTGTGGCTTCAGCAGCTTGACACCTGATTTTGAGGTATGCCTGGTACTGCTCCTGGCATGCCCTCCTACACTCTTCATTGAATCCCATGTGCTTTAATTTCTTACGTGGGATCTTATCAAAAACCTTCTGAAAGTCCAAATACATCACATCCACTCGTTCTCTCTTATCTATTCTATGAATTACATCCTCAAAAAATTCCAGTAGATTTGCCAAGCAAGATTTCCCTTTCGTAAATCCATGTTGACTGTGTCCGATCCGGTCATTGTTTTGCGTGTGCTCTGTTATTACATCTTTTATAATGTCCTCTAGCATTTTCCCCACTACTTATGTCAGGTTAACCGGTCAATCGTTCCCTGTTGTGTATCTACCTCCATTTTTAAATCGTGGGGTTACATTAGCTAACCTGCAATCCATTGGAACTCTTCCAGAGTCTATAGAATTTTGAAGACTGACCAGCAATGCATCTACTATTTCTCGAGTCACTTCCTTCAGTACTTTGGGATGTAGATTATCAGGCCCTGGGGATTTATCAGCCTTCAATCCCATCAATTTACCCAACAATAATACTGATTTCATACAGTTCCTCCTTCTCACTAGACCCTATGTTCCCCAGCATTACTGGGAGGTAATTTGTGTCCTCCTTTGTGAAGACAGAACCAAAGTATGTATTTAATTGGTCTGCCATTTCTTTGTTCCCCATTACTTCCAAACAGAATTTGATGAAGTGTCACTTAACAGGATTGTCAGTGAAGATAAAGCCCATGGAATAAAATGGAAAAATTTGCCTGCATGACAGGAAGCAGAGTGAGGGGTGAAAGGTTGTTGTTAGAACTGGAGGAAGTTTCCCCAGGGGTCGTTACTAGGTCTGCTACTTTTCATGATATATATTAGCCACTTGGACATGAGTGTAAATGGAACAATTTAAAAATTTACACTTGGCATAAAATTTGGAAATGCATTGCACAGTGAGGATGATAGTAACAGTCTTCAAGTGGATGTAGACAAGTTGGTGGAATGGATGGACACATGGCAGATAAACTTAAACAGAACCGCAAATTGATACATTTTCATTGGACGGAGAGGAGATGCCATGGAAAATAAAGGGTGCAATTTTAATGGGGGTGCAGCAACAGAGTGGATGCATGTGAGTGGTTCAGTGGCAGGACATATAGACAAGCTTGTTCAAAATGACATGCTATGTGACTGTTACAAAGACAAACTATCCCTCCTTGTCCTTCACAAACTTACTGCAGCCTGTGACAATGTTCGTAACACCATCTTCCTACCACACCTCTCCAGTGTCGTCCAGCTGGAAGGAAATGCTGTTACCTTTTTATTATTTCATGGGATGTGGGCATCGCTGGCTAAACCAACATTCATTGCCCATCACTAATTGCCTTTGAAAAGGTGGTATTAAGCTGCCTCCTTGATCAGCTGCAGTCCATCTGGTGCAGGTACACCCACAGTACTATTAGGAAGTGAGTTCCAGGATTTTGACCCAGTGACATAAAGGAACAGCGATATAGTTCCATTTCAGGATGGTATATGACTTGGAGGGGAACTTGCAGGTGGTGGTGTTCCCATGCATCGCTGCCCTTGTCCTTCTAAGTTGTAGAGGTCGTGGGTTTGGAACGTGCTGTCTAAGAAGCCTTGGTGCGTTGCTGCAGTGCATCTTGTAGATGGTACACACTGCTGCCCCTGTGCTGGTGGTGGAGGGAGTGAATGACACCCCAATCACAACAAACAAGCGGGCTGCTTTGTCCTGGATGGTGTTGACCTCCTGGAGTGTTGTTGGTGCTGCACTCATCCAGGCAAGCGGACAGTATTTCATAACACTCCTGACTTGTGCCTTGTAAATGTTGGAGAGGCTTTGGGGAGTCAGGAGGTGAGTTACTCTCCGCAGCATTCCGAGCCTTTGACCTGCTCTTGTAGCTGCAATTCAGCTTCTGTTCAATGGTAACCACTCGGATGCTGATAGTGGGGGACTCAGCGATAGTAATGCCGTTTAATGTCAATGGGAGATGGTTAGATTCTCTCTTATTGGAAATGATTGTGTCCTGACACTTGTGTGTCATGAATGTTACTTGCCACTTTTCAGCTCAAGCCTGAATGTTGTCCAGATCTTGCTGCATATGTCTGCCTTCAGTGTCTGAGCAGTTGTGAATAGTGATCATCATTGTATAGTCATCAGTGAACTTTCTCACTTCTGACCTTACGATTGAAGGAAGGTCATTGATGAAGCAGCTGAAGATGTTTGGGCCTAGGACACTACCCTGAGGAACTCCTGCAGTGATGTCCTGGAACTGAGATGATTGACCTCCAACAACCACAATATCTTCCTTTATGCTAGGTTAGGAATGACTCCAAGCAGTTGATTTCTCCCATTGACCTCTGCTTAGCTCCGTTCCATTCATAGCTAAAATAACAGAAAATGCTGTAAATACTCAGCTTGTCTGGCAGCATCTGTGGAGAGGGAAGCAAAGTTAACGTTTCATGTTGATAACATTTCATCAGAACCAGCAATGATTAGAAATGTAATCGGTGTTGAAAAAGTGAAAGGTGTGGAAGAGCAACAAAAGGGAAGATCTGTGATAGGCCGAGGATGGGGAGACTAAATGACAAAGAACAAGGCAAAGGGAGTGGTAACATTTGTTGTAAGGGACAAAATATTTGTCCAGGGAGGGTGTTAATGGCTGAATAATGAACTGCTCTGTCCGAAAGCAAAAGTATGAAAAACAAGTTTAAGACCAGGTGCTGGTGTGAAATTGTTGAACTCCGTATTGATCCAGAGTCTCTAAAGTGTCCAATAGGAAGATGAGGTTCTGTTCCTCAAGCTTGTATTGAGCTTCACTGGAACACTGCAGAATGTGGAGAGCAGAAATGTCAGTATGGGAGCAGGGCAGTGAATTAAAATGGCAAGTGATCAGAAGATCAGTGTCATGCTTGTGGACTGAGTGGACAGGTTCCACAAAGCGTCATCCAACCTGTATTTGGTCTCCACAATTATCTTTATTATTATTTGTTCATGGGATGTGCGCATCACTGACTAGGACAGCATTTATTGGCCATCCTTAATGGAGAGGAGACCGCATTGTCAGCAGCGAATACAGTATACTAAATTGAAAGAAATACAAGAAATTGCTGATTTACCTGAAAGGAGTGTTTGAAGTCTTGGAGGCTAGAGTGGCGCTAGAGGAGGGAAAAGGGCAGGTATTACACCTTCTGTGATTGCATGGGAAGGTGCCATGGGAAGGGGACAAGGTGTTGGGGGTGAGGGAGGAGTGGTCGAGGGTGTCACGGAGGGAACAATCCATTCGGAATGATGACTGGGGAGGATGGGGGGAAGGAGCGCTTGGCAGTGGCATCACACTGGAGGTGGCGGAAATGGTGAAAAATGATACTTTGGATGTGGAGGCTGGTGGGGTGGAAAGTGAAGATAAGATGAACCTTTCACAGGTCTGGGAGAGAGGGGAAGGGATGAAGGTAGAGGTGCGGGAAATGGGTCGGACCCGGCTGAGGGCCCTGTCAACCACATTCGGGGTGGTGGGGGGGGGGGTGGGGGGATCCTCAGTGGAGGAAAAAGGAAGACATATCAGAAACGCTGTTGTGGAAGGTTGCGTCATCAGAGCAGATGTGATGGAGTTGGAGAAATTGGGAGAATGGAATGGAGTCCTTACAGGAGACAGGGTGTGATGAAGTGTAGTCAAGGTCGCTGTGAGTGTCGGTGGGCTTATAATGGATATCATTGGGCAGCCTATCCCAAGAGATGGAGACAGAAAAGTCGTGGAAGGGAAGGGAAGTGTTGGAGATGGACCACAAGAAGGTGAGCGAAGGGTGAAAATTTTAAGCAAAGTTGATAAAGTTTTCCAGTTTCAGATGGGAGCAGGAAACAGCACCGATACAGTTATCAATGTAGCAGAAAAAAGAGCTCAGGGAGGGTACCTGAGTCGGACTGGAACAAGGAATGTTCAACATATGCAATAATAAGACGGGAATGGTTAAGACCCATGCCGGTACCCATAGCAACACATTTTACTTGAAGTTCAGCAATGAGAGAGACTGGGCAGGCTAGGGTTGTTTTCCTCACAGCAGAGAAGGCTGAGGGGGGACCTGATTGAGGTATACAAAATTATGAGCGGCATAGATTGGGTAGATGGGAAGAAACCTTTCCCTTAGCAGAGGTGTCAATAACCAGGGGGCATAGATTTAAGATAAGGGGCAAGGGTTTTAGAGGAGATTTGAGGAAAAATGTTGTCACCCAGAGGGTGGTTGGAATCTGGAACCCGCTGCCTGAAGGGATGGAAGAGGCAGGAATGCTCACAACATTTAAGAAGTATTTAGATGATCACTTGAAACGCCAGGGCTTCGGGCCAAGTACTTGAAAATGGGATTAGAAAATTTAAGTGCTTGATGGCCAGCATGGGAATGATGGGCCGAAGGACCTGTTTCTGTGCTGTATAACTCTATGACTCTATGAAGTGAGTGGAGTTGAAGGAGACGTTGTTCAATGTGAGAACAAGTTCAGCCAGGCGGAGGAGGGTTTTGGTGGATGGGGACTGGTTAGGGCTCTGTTCAAGGAAGAAGCGGAGAGCCGTCACACCGTCCTGGTGGGGGATGGAGGTGTAGAGAGATTGATCGTCCTTAGTGAAGAGGAGGTGGTTAGGGTCAGGAAACTGGAAATTATCAAAATGAACAGTGCATCTGAAGAGTCAAGTATGTAGGAGGGAAGAGACTTGTCAAGGGGAGAAAAATTCGAGCCAAGATAGGAAGAAATAAGTTCAGCGGGATAGGAAGAGTCTAAAAAAGATGGGTCGACCAGGATAGTCCTGCATGTGGATTTTAGGAAGGAGGTAGAAGTGGGCTGTCTGGGGTTGAGTGACTGAGGTTGGAAGCTGCAGAGGGACAAAGTCTGGAGACGATGAGGTCAGTGACAGTGTCCTGCAGACAGCGTCTTGATGTTCTGTGTTGGGGTCATAGTCCAGCAGGAGGTAGGAAGAAGTGTCTGAGAGTTGTCCCTGAGGGTCTGCAAGGTAGAAGTTAGTACGCCAGACAACAACAGCACCACCCTTGCCTGCAGCTTTCATCGCCATGTCAGGCTTAGACCTGAGAGAACGGGGTGTGGCAAGTTCAGAGGGAGACAGGTTACAGTCAGTAAGGGGAGCAAAGATATTGAGATGTCCGATGTCCCACCGACAGTTGTCGATGAAAAGATCAAGAGTGGGTAAGGAGCCATAGGGAAGGGTCCAGGTAGAGGCGAAATACTGGAGGTGGCTGAGTGGGTCCACTGGTCAGGGGAAGAATCCCTGGCCAAAGAAGTGGGCAGGAGGCGGTGGCGATGGAAAAGAGCTCAACGTCATGCTGAGTGTAACATGAATTGAGGTGGGAGTGTAAGGGGATAAAACTGAGTCCTTTACTAAGTACAGATCGTTCAGTGAGAGAGGGGAAGGTGCCACTGTTTAAAACTAAGGGATCACCCATTTAAGACAGAGATGAGGAGAAATTGTCTATGGAATTCTCTTCCTCAAAAGACAGTGGAAGCAGAGTCTTTGAATATTTTTTAAGGTGGAGGTAGATACATTTTTGATAAGCAAGGGGGTGAAATGTTATCGAGGGTAGCTGGAAATGTGGAGTAATCAGTTCAGCCATGAACTCATTGAATGGCGTAGCAGGCTCGAAGGGCCGAGCGGCCTACTCCTGCTCCTACTTCGTATATTCATATATAAATATATGTTGTTGTTATTGATGTCTTCGGAACAGCACTATATACTTCTCCCCAGCCTGAAAAACAATCTATCATCTGTGCCTTAGCCAACTGGATGTTCACACAACCACTGCCACTTTGATCCATTGGGTTCAGTTTTCCTAAGAAGTCTATTAAATGGCACTTGAGAAAATGCCTTTTATACGTTTATATACATAACACCAGCTGTGCCACCCTCATCAATCCCCTCTATTACTATATCAAATAAATCCTTCAAGGTACAATTTGCCTTTAACATGTTCATGGTAGTTGACATTTATAAACCCTTTTTTTTTAAATCAGCAGGTATCTTTGTCCAGATTGGTTGCAATTTCCCCACCAGGGACACTCGTCTGACAGGTCAGTAAATACAGGGTTTATTCCATCTCTCCTTTTTTAAATAGGGTGCAACATTTACAACTCTCCAGTCCTCTGCCACGACTCCCGTTTCCAAGGATTGGAAGATTCTGGCTAGTGCATCAGCTACTTCCATCATTCATTACCTCAGCAACCCTCATATATCCCATCCAGACCGGGTAAATGTCATTCATTATTGTGGTACAAAAAGTGTTGGATTGAGAAGCTTTAACTGAACCTGTTTGTTCAGTGACTGTAATTAATGACAGTCTCTATGGACCCTAAATTATGGCACTGGAGGGTTTCCTTCTTCTATTAATAAGGGACTCTATTCAATTTGTTATTTCATAGTGTCCGCAGGAGCATGATCCCTGGCAATAACAGGGATCAGCAGCTCCAGCGAGAGAGAGAGAATGTTACAACAATGGGTCAGAATCTGAGACCAATAGATTGGAATGTTACAACAATTGGTCAGAATCTGAGAACAATAGATTGGAATGTTACAACAATGGACAGGAGTTTATCCCATTGGTTTGATTATCTTACTGCAGATTATTCTTGGATAACATTAGAGGATCGAATCTATTATGCACTGAGGATGATTCAACACATTTATTATCCCATCCTCTCTATTGTTGGTGTCCCTGGTAAGTCTCTCTATCCAGCTATTAATTCTATAAACCATAATTAAGTATTTTACTGTTCTTAACAACGACTACTTCTGAAATATATTCCTCCGTGTGAGCCCATTTGCTGCATAAACTCTTGTCTGTGCCCTTGCCAAATCTACTATTCCAATGCACTCCTGGTTACCCTCCCGATTGCAAACCGCCATAAGCCACAGTCTACCCAAAACTCTGCTGTCCATATCCTCACTCACACTAAATCACATTCACGCAACATCCATGTGCTCGGTGACATACATTGGTTTTTGTCGGATAGAGTATATGGAAGAAATAAATGGGGTGTGTAAGAAAGGTACCACAACAACTATGCGTGAGTTTAACCTGCATGTAGATTGGACAAATCAGATTGGCAAAGATAGCCTGGAAAACTAGCACATTGAGTGTATCCAGGACAGTTCCTTACGGCAGCACGTTCTAGAGTCAACCAGATGGCAGGCTATTCTAGAACTGGTAATGTGCAATGAGACAGGATTGATCAAGAACCTTCTAGT
The DNA here is from genome assembly GCF_036365525.1 of Heterodontus francisci. Lineage (NCBI taxonomy): Eukaryota > Metazoa > Chordata > Chondrichthyes > Heterodontiformes > Heterodontidae > Heterodontus > Heterodontus francisci. The sequence goes on from NW_027141885.1 coordinate 964,736, forward strand.
AAAGCAGCCTCGAGGCAACAATGTTCATAACATGACAGCATTTCAATGTTCAGATTGAAGGGAAAACTGTGGGCCTAAGTCTAGTTTGTTAAACCTAAATAAAGGTAATTATAAGGATATGAAGGTATAGCTAGCAAAAATGAACTGGGAAACTAGGTTAAAAGTTAAGACAATAGAGATTCAGTGTCCTCTCAGGACAGTTCAGGCAAGGTTTACCAGACTAATACCTGGAATGGGCGGGTTGTCGTATGAGGAACGGTTGGACAGGCTAGGCTTGTATCTGCTGGAGTTTAGAAGTGTAAGAGGCAACTTGATTGACAAATAACAGATCCTGAGGGCATTTGACAGACTCGATGTGGGAATTAATTTTCTTCTTACGAAGAAACATAGAAAATAGGAGCAGGAGTAGGCCATTCGGCCCTTCAAGCCTACTCCGCCATTCATTATAATCATGGATGATCATCCAACTCAGTAACCTGTTCCAACTTTCGCCCCATACCCTTTGATCCCTTTAGACCGAAGAGCTATATCGAACTCCTTCTTGAAAACATACAATGTTTTGGCCTCAACTTCTTTCGGTGGTAGTGAATTCCACAGGCTCACCACTCTCTGGGTGATGAAATTTCTCCTCATCTCAGTCCTGAATGGTTTACTGAATATACTTAGACTATGACCCCTGGTTCTGGACTCCCCTACCATCGGCAACATCCTTCCTGCATCTACCCTGTCAAGTCCTGTTAGAATTTTATAGGTTTCTATGAGATCCCCCCTCACTCTTCTGAACTCCAGCGATTATAATCCTAACAGACTCAATCTCTCCTCACACGTCAGTCCTGCCATCCCAGGAATCAGCCTGGTAAACTTTCACTGCACTCCCTCTATAGTAAGAACATCCTTCCTCAGATAAGTAGATCAAAACTGCACACAATATTCCAGGTGTGGCCTCACCAAGTACCTGTATAATTGCAGCAAGACATCCCTGCTCCTGTACTCGAATCTTCTCGCTAAGAAGGCCAACATACCAATTGCCTTTTTTACCACCTGTTGCACCTGCATGCTTACCTTCGAGAACACCCAGCTCTCCTTGGATATTCCCCTCTCTCACTTTATAGCCGTTCAAATAATAATCTGCCTTCCTTTCTTTGCAACCAAAGTGGATAAATTCACATTTATCCACATTCTACTGCATCTGCCATGCATTAGCCCACTCACTCAACTTGTCCAAATCACACTGAAGCCTCTCTGCATCCTCCTCACAACTCACCCTCACACCCAGTTTTGCGTCATCTGCCAATTTGAAGATATTACATTTAGTTCCCTCATCTCAATCATTAATATATATTGTGAATAGCTGGAGTCCTAGCATCGATCCCTGCCGTACCCCGCGATTCACTGCCTGCCTTTCAGAAAAAGACCCATTTATCCCTACTCTTTGTTTCCTGTCCACCAACCAATTTTCTATCCATCGCAATACGTTACCCCCAGTCCCATCCGCTTTAATTTTACACGCTAATCTCTTATGTGAGACTTTGTCGAAAGCCTTCTGAAAGTCCAAATAAACCACATCCAGTGGCTGTCCCTCATCAACTCTACTTGTTACATCCTCGAAGAATTCTAGTAGATTTGTCAAGCATGATTTCCCTTTCGTAAAGCCATATTGACTCTACCCCATTCTCCAAGTGCTCTGCGATAAAATCTTTGATAATGGACTCTAGAATTTTCCCCACTACCGACGTCAGGCTGACTGGTCTATAATTCCTTGCTTTCTCTCCTCTCCCTTATTAAATAGTGGCGTTACATTAGCTACCCTCCAATCTGGGGGAACGGTTCCAGGGTCAGTAGAATGTTGGACGATGACCACCATTGCATCTATTATTTTTAGGGCCACTTCCTTAAGTACTCTGGGATGCATACCATCATGCCCTTGGGATTTATCGGCCTTCAATCTGATCAATTTCCCTAGCATCATTTCTCTGCTAATATGGATGTCCTTCAGTACCGCTCTCTCACTGAGCCAACATTTGCCGATGACAGCACAATGGGAAGGAAAGTACGTTGTCAAGAGGAGGTAAAGAGTTTACAAAGGGATGTAATTAGGTTAAGTGAGGTCGGAAAACTTTGGCAGATGGAGCAGAATGTGGGAAGATGTGAACTTGTCCAATTTGGTAGGAAGAATAGAAAAGCAGTATACTATTTAAATACAGATTGAAGAACTCAGTGGTACAGAGAGATCTGGGTATCCTGGTACATGAATCAGAAAGAGTTAGTATAAAGGGACAGCAAGTGAATAGGAAGGAAAATGGAATGTTAGTGTTTATTGAAATGGGAATCGGGTATCAAAGTGGAGAAGTTTTGCTGCAGCTGTGCAGGGCCTTGGTAAGACCACATCTGGAGTATTGTGTACAGTTTTGGTCTCCTTATTTGATCAAAATGATATAATTACATAAGAAGCAGGTCAACGAAAGTGAACTTGACTCATTTTCTGAATGAAGGGCTTATTTTATGAAGAAGGTTTGAACAGGTTGGAGTTTAGAAGAATGAGAGGTGTCTTATTGAAACCTATTAGATCCTGAGTGGATTTGTTGGAGTGGAAACTGGAGGATGTTTCCTCTTGTGGGGGAGACTGGAACAAGGGGATAAAGTTACAAATAGGAGATAAACCATATTCTTATCAAATGGTGGATCAGGCTCAATGGGCCGAATGGCCTACTCCTGAGTTCTATGTTCCTGTATCCAGTAACAGCTCAATCTTAATATCCTCACTCGTGTGATCACATCACTTCATGGCCTCACCCCTCTGATTATCCCAATCCCCTGTCCATTTTCAATATTCCTGAAACTTGTTCATCTTAAAGTCTTTTTCAATTCTCTTTATAAAATGAGTTTATTTCCCTCTGCCTCTCTCTGTCTGACCACACATTTTATCTCTCCAGCTCCACTGGTGATGTGGAGGTTTGGATCCATAAAATGATGTGAGCTGCACTGCCAGTTACATCCAGCACATTGTACAGGACACCCAGGATGGCCGGGGTGCTAGTGTTGGTGTAACGTGTGTGTGTCTGTAGTGTGAGGAGGGGTCTGAATATGGTGTCAATCAGCCATTCCGGCAACTTTGATGTACGTCTTTGAAACTTGGTCTGTGCATGTCCACTGACCGCCTGTGTTAGTCACTCTCAGCTGAACATACATTCAGCAGCACGAGGAACTCCCTCTAGTGTTATTTAAAAGGACCAGGCATCCAACATACAGGTGGCTTTTGACTTACTTCTGCTATTGTAAAGTTAGTGGATGTGCTGTGGATGGTTTTCTGGAGGTTCTATTGTGAGCTTCTGCAGATATTCAGGGAGGATGGAGGATTTAGTGACCCAACTCTGGACGAGGTATTGTTACTGTAGTTACAGTATCTCTGGGTCTGTAACATAACCAACAAATGGAGCAGCGGCTGCAAAGAGAGGAAGCTCTGTAAAGAGGGAGGAGGAGGGTGCTCTGCCCTCCCCACCCCGGGTTTTCCAAGAGCAAAAAGAGCAGTTGTCCTAATACCGAGCCTTGTGGAACACCACTGTCTACTCCCATCGAGTCTGAACAACAACCTTTCACCACTTCTCTCTGTTTACTGTTCCTTAGCCAATGTTGTATCCACACTGTCACTGTCCCTTTAATCCATAGGGTTCAGTTTTCCTAACCTGTCTATTGAATGTCACTTGATCGAACAACTTTTGAAGTCCATATATATAACTTCAATCACACCATCCTCATCAACCCTCTCCATTGTTTTATCAAAAAACTCCATCAACTTTACGTTACACCACCTCTCTCCACTCCTCCACTGTTGGTAAATTATCAGACTGCTTATCAGACATCCAGTACTGGATGAACAGAAATTTCCTCCCATTAAATATTGGGAAGACTGAGGCCATTGTTTTACTCCCTGCTCCAACTCTGTTCCCTTGCTATTGATCCCATCCCACCCCCTGCTAACAGTCTGAGATTCAGACAGTCTGCTTGCAACCTTGGTGTCATATTTGACCACAAAGGCATTTTCAGGATATCATTACATCCGCCTATTTCCACCTCAGTAACATCACCCGACTTCACCCCTGTCTGAGCCCATCTGCTGCTGAAACTTCATTCATGCCTTCGTCACCTCTGGATGTGATAATTCCAACTCACTCCTGGCTGATCTCCCACATTCTACTTTCTGTAAACTTGAGGTCCTCCTCTGCTAACCGTGTCCTAATTTACTTTTCAGCTATCACTGTCCGACATTGACTCCTGATTAGCAATGTATTTATTTTAAAATTCTTCACCTTGTTTTCCCTCCCTGATATCCCCCACATTCTATATATGTAATATCCGCCAGCCCCACAAACCTTAAAGATATATGCACTCCTCTCGTTCAGGCCTCTTGTTAGTCCCTGATTTTAATTACTCCACCATTGGAAGCTGCACCTTCAGTTGTCAACGCGGCAAGCTTCTGGAATAATCTCCCTACAGAGCTCCACCTGTCTGCCTCTGCACCACTCCACTCATTTTCATTCTTTAGGACACTCCGTAAAACCTACCTCTTTCACCAAGCTGTTGGTGATCTGACCCAATATCTCCATATATGGCTTAGTGTCATACATACAACCCTCTCGTCCCCTGTCAGCACTCCTATATCCAAGGAGGATTGGAAATTCTGGCCAGTGCCTCTGCTATTTCCGCCAATCCTTCCCTCAGCAACTCTCAGACATCCCATCCAGACCGGGTAAATGTTCTACTTTATTGTGGTACAAAAGGTGTTGGATTGAAAGGGGTTAAATGAACCTGTTTGTTCAGTGACTGTAATTAATGTCATTCTCCATGGAGCCTAATTGTGTCACTGGTGGGTTTCCCTCTTCTATTAGTAAGGGGCTCCTTTCAATGAGTTATCCCTTAGTGTCAGCGGCAGTATTATCACCGACACTAACAGGTATCAGCACCTCCAGCGAGAGTAAGGGAGAGGATAGATCAGAATCTGAGAACAATCGACTGGGATGATAGAACAATGGACAGGAGTTTATCCTCTTGGTTTGATGATCTTACTGTGGATGATTCTTGGATGACATTAGCAGATTGGATCTATTGTGCACTGAGGATGACTCAACACATTTATTATCCCATTCTCGCTATCGTTGGTGCCCCGCTAAGTCTCTCTATCCAGCTATTGATTCGATAAACCTTGATTAACAGTTTTACTGCTCTTAACAATGGCCACTTCCATAATATCGTCTTCCATGTGAGCCCATTTGCTGCAAAAACTCTGATCTGTGCCTTTGTCAAATCTACTATTCAAATGCTGTCCTGGTTACCATCGCTATAAGAAACTGCCATAAATAACAGTCTATCCAAAACTCTGCTATCCATAGCCTAACGGCACAAAGTCTCGTTCACCCAACATCCCTGTGCTCAGTGACCTACAACGGTTTCTGTAGAACAGAGTGTACAGGAAGAAATAAATGGGGTGTGTAAGAAAAATTCCGCAATATTCGTGGTGACTTTCATCTACATGTAGATCGGGCAAATTAGGTTGGCAAAGGTAGACTGGAAAATTAGTTCATCGAGTTTATTCGTGAAAATTCCTAAGAGCAACACGTTCTGGAGCCAAAGTGAACTGGGAAACTAGGTTAAAAGTTAGTACAGTAGAGATTCCGTGGCTGACCTTTAAGGAGATACTTAACAACTCTCAGCAAAGATTTATCTCAGTGAGAAAGAAAGACTCTTGGAGAAGATTGCATCATACGTGGTTAAATAGGGAAGTTAAGGATAATATAAAATTGAAAGAAACACTGTACAAATCTGCAAAGATTGTTGGGGGTTGAAAAGATTGGACAGATTTCAAGAACCAGCAACGAATGACAAAAAAGAGGGTAAAAGTAGAATGTTGGAGAAAGCTAGCCAATAATGTAAACAGAGAGTAAGGGTTTCTACAAATATTTAAATAGACAAAGAGGAACTAAAGTTGGTGTTAGTCCTCGAGAGAGTGAGTTTCGGGAATTAATAATGAGAAACAAGGACATGGAGGAGGGGTTGAACAGTTTTGTGTCTGTTATCAAAGTAGCAAACTTAGAAAACCTTCCAAAGATACATGAATCAAGAGGCAAAAAGGGAGCGAGGAACTTCAAATAATCACCCTCACCAGAGAAAAGGTACTGGGAAAAATATTCCACCTAAAAGCTGATAGGACCCGCCATCCGTGGTTAAGTAAAACAGTTAAAGATAGTATCAAACTTCAAGAAAATGCATATACTTATGCAAAGATGGGTGGCAGGTCAGAAGATTGAACAGAATATCAACAGCAGTTGAGAACAACTAAAAGATAAATAAGGTGGGAAAAATTAGTACACGAGAGAAAGCTGGCAAGAAATATAAAGACAGATAGTAAGAGGTTCTAAACATTTAAACAAGAAAATAATTAACAAAGTGAGCGTTGGTCCTATAGAAAGTGAGTCTGTGGAATTAATAATGATTATTAAAAAGTTGACAACTGACTTGTATAGGAATTTTGCATCGGTTTTCACAATAGAGGACACAAGTCACACCCCAGTATTATCTGTAAGCCAGAAATGGAAAGGAGGGAGGAACTCAAGAAAATTACAATCACCAGGGAAGTGGGACTGAACAAATAGATGGAGTTGCGCGCTGACAAGTCCCCAGATCCTGACGGACTTCATCCGAGGGTGTTAAAAGAAGTGGCTAGTGAGATAGTTGATGCGTTAGCTTTAATTTTCCAAAGTTCCCTAGATTTGAGGAAGGTTCCGTTAGATTGGAAAATAGCGAATGTAACTCCTTACAATGAGGGGAGACAGAAAGCAGGAAACTACAGGCTACTTAGCTTAACATCTCTCTTAGGAAAATTTTGGAAGCTGTTATTAAAGATGGTGTAGCAGGGCATTTAATAAAGATTAAGGTAATGCGGTAGAATCAACAGGATTTTGTGAAAAGGAAATCGTGTTTCACCAATTTATTGGAGTTCTTTGAAGAAGTAACATGTGCTGTGGATAAAGGGGAACTGATTGATGTACTGGACTTAGATTTCCAGAAGGCCATTGATAAGGTGCCACATCAAAGGTTATTGCAGAAAATAAAAGCTCATGGTTTAGGGGATAAAATATCAGCATGGATGAAAGATTGGCCAGCTAACAGGAAACAGAGAGTAGGCATAAATGGGCCATTTTCTGGTTCACAAGATGTGATGAGTGATGTGACACGGGAATGTGTGCTGGTGTCCCAACTTTTTACAATTTATATAAATGACTTGGATGATGGGAGTGAAGTAATGGTTGCCAAATCTGCTGATGACACAACGATAGGTAGGAAAATAACTTGTGAAGAGGACATAAGGAGTCTGAAAATGGATATAGATAGGTTTAGTGAGTGGGCAAAGAACTGACAAATGGAGTATAATGTGGGAAAATGTGACATTGTCCATTTTGGCAGGAAGAGTAAAACAGAAGCATATTTAGATGGTGAAAGATTGCAGAGCTCTGAGATGCAGAGCGATCTGGGTGTCCTAGTACATGAATTACTAAAGGTTAGTACGCATGTTCAACAAGTAATTAGGGAAGCTAATAGAATGCTATAATTTATTGGAAGGGAAATTGAATGCAAAATCAACGAGGTTATGCTACAGTTATACAGAAAAGTAGTGATTCCACATCTGGAGTACTGTGTACAGTATTGGTCTCCTTATTCAAGGAAGGATGTAAATGTATTGGAAGCATTCAGAGAAGGTTGACCAGGCTAATACCTGGAATGGGCAGGTTGCCTTATGAGAAAAGGTTGGAAAGGCTAGGCTTGTATCCACTGGAGGTTAGAAGAGCAAGAGGCGACTTGATTGAAGCAGATAAGATACTGAGGGATCTTGACAGGGTGGATGTGGGAAGGATGTTTCCCCTTGTGTGAGAATGTAGAACTTGGGTTCACTGTTTAAAAATAAGAGGTCGCCCATTTAAGACAGTGATGAGGAGATTTTTTCTTTCTGAGTGTCGTGAGTCTTTGGAACACTCTTCCTCAAAAGGCAGTGGAAGCAGAGTCTTTGAATATTTTTTAAGCTGATGTAGATACATTCTTGATTAGCAAGTGGGTGAGTGGTTATTGGGGGTAGGTGGGAATGTCGATTGAGGTGACAATCAGATCAGCTATCATCTTATTGAATGGCGGAGCAGGCTTGAGGGGCCAAGTGGCTTACTCCTGCTTCTAATTCGTATGTTTGTATGTCCGTATGTCAAGTCCCCAAGATTAAAGGCCTGCATCCTAGGCCCTTAAAGTATGTGGCCGCAGAGATAGTGTACGCATTGATTAAAATCTTCCAAAATTCCTTAGATTCTGGAAGGGTCCCAGCGGATTGGAAAACAGAAAATAAACACACTTATTCAAGAAAGGAGGGAGACAGAAAACAGGAATCTAAAGGCCAGTTAGCCTAAAATCTGTCATAGAGAAACTGCGAGAATACAGTAAGAATGAGTTTGTAGCAGCACACCTAGAAAATCATCATGGGACCAGACAGAATCAACATGGTTTTGTGTAAGGGAAATCATATGTAACTTATTTATTAGAGCTCTTTGAGGAAATAACAAGCAAGGTGGATAAAGGGGCACCTGTAGATGTGGTATACTTGGATTTCCAAATGCATGATGCAGGGGATAACATATTGGCATGGATAAAGGATTCGTTAGCTAACAGGAAACATAGACTAGGGATAAATGGGTCTTTTTGCGTTGGCAAACAGTAACTAGTGAAGTACTACAGGGATCAGTGTTGGGGCCTCAACTATTTACAATCCATATCGATGACTTGGATGAAAGAACAAGCTGTGTGGTAGCTAAATGTGCCGATGACAGCAAGATGGGAAGGAACACCTGTTGTCAAGAGCAGGTAAAGAATTTACCAAATGACACAAATAGGTTAAAGGAGATTGGCAAAAATTTGGCAGGTGGAGTAGAATGTGATATGATGTGAACTTGTCCACTTTGGCAGGAAGAATAGAAAAGCAGTATATTATTTAAATGTAGAGAGATTGCAGAACTCGGTGGCACAGAGGGACCTGAGTGTCCTGGTACAGGAATCAGAAAGAGTTAGTACACAGGGACAGCCAGTGGAATGAAAGAGGAAGGAAAATGTAATGTTAGTGTTTATTGCAAAGGGAATCGTGTATAAAAGTGGGGATGTTTTACTGCAGCTGTGCAGGGCATTGGTGAGAACTCATCAGGTTTACTGTGTACAGTTTTGGTCGTCTTATTTGATAACAATGATATAACTACGTTTGAAGCAGGTAAGACAAAGTTCACTTGATTCATTCAGCGAATGAAGGGTTTATTTTATGAAGAAAGGTTGAAAAGGTTGGACTATAGTTGGAAAGAATAAGTGGTGATCTGAGTGAAACATGTAATATCCTGAGTGGACTTGATAGAGTCGATACCGGGAGGATGTGTCCTGTTGTGGAGGAGACTGGAACTAGGGGATAAAGATGATAATAAGAGTTCAGCCATGTTCAGCCATGATCCTAACGAATGGTGGAGCAGGCTCAAAGGGCCGAATGGACGACTCCTGCCCCTGGGACCCATGTTACTATGTCCAGTAACACCTCAATTTTAATATTCTCACTCGTGTGATCAAATCCCTCCATGTCCCCACCCCTCTGATTATCCCAATCCCCTGTCCATTTCCAATATTCCTGAAACTTGATCATCTTCAAGTCTTTTTCTAATTCCCTTTTTAAAGTGAGTTTATTTCACCTCTCGATATGATTATTCCAACTCACTCCTGGCTGATCTCCCACATTCTACTCTCTGTAAACTTGAGGTTCATCCAAAACTCTGCTGCCAGTGCCCTAATTCCCTGTTCACCTATCACTGACCTACATTTACTCCTGATTTAGCAATGTTTTTATTTTTAATTTCTCCACCTTGTTTGTCCTCCATGACATCGCTCCCACCCTATATCTGTAATATCTTCCAGCCCCACAACCCTTAAAGATATCTGCACTCCTCTGCTTCAGCCCTCTTGTGTGTCCCTGATTTTAATTACTTCACCATTGGAAGCTGCACCTTCGGTTGCCTAGGCCCCAAGCTCTGGAATAATCTCCCTACAGATCTCTGCCGCTCCACCTCTCCACTCACTTTCCTTCCTTAAGACACTCCTTAAAACCTACCTCTTTAAACAAACTTTTGGTCATCTGACCCAATATCTTTATAAATGGTTCCGAGTCATACATTGTTTCATAATGCTCCTGTGAAGCATTTTCGGATGTTCTATGACAAAGGCACCATATAAAATGAGTTGCTGTTGTTCATGTTTGCTAGACTTTTTTTCTTTTTTGCATTCGCATATCCGTGCTGCTAGCCTGTTATTATCCCATGTTTTTACGTGTAATGAATTCTTTTCTACTGCTTGTGACCGCCAGAAATTTCCCCACCAGCGAAATTAGACTGATTGGTCAGTAATTACAGTGTTTACTCCATCTGAACCTTTTTAAACAGGGAATAACGATTACAACCCTCCAGTCCCTTGTCATGACTCCCATAGCCAAGGAGGATTGAAAGGTTCTGGCCAGTGCATCCGCTATTTCCACCTTTCCGTCCCTCAGCAACCCTCACACGTCCAATCCAGACCAGGTAAATGTTCTCCTTCATTGAGGTGCAAAAAGTGTTGGATTGAAAGAGGTTAACTGAACCTATTTGTTCAGTGACTGTAATTAATGCCTGTCTCCATGGATGCTACTTGTGTCACTGGATGGTTTCCCCCTTCTATCAATAGAGGGACTTATTTCAATGTGTCACCGTACAATATCAGCGGGAGTATCATCCGGGGCACTAACAGTGATCAGTGGCTGCAGAGAGAGGGAGGGAATAGATCAGAATCTGAGAACAATAGATTGCAATGTCACAACAATGAATCATAATCTGAACAATAGATTGGAATGTTACAACAATGGGTCAGAATCTGAACAATAGATTGGAATGTTACAACAATGGGTCAGAATCTGAGAACAATAGATTGGAATGTTACAACAATGGGTCAGAATCTGAGAACAATAGATTGGAATGTCACAACAATGGGTCAGAATCTGAGAACAATAGATTGGAATGTCACAACAATGAATCATAATCTGAACAATAGATTGGAATGTTACAACAATGGGTCAGTATCTGAGAACAATAGATTGGAATATTCCAACAATGAACAAAGAACAAAGAACAGTGTCAGCGGGAATTAATCGAGAACAATCACTCGACACTCAATCTGCTCCAATATCAAACAGTTTATTTTGTTATGCCAGTCGGGAGCAGGTTACTGGGCTGTCCAGATGCCTCTCCACTGAACAAAGGAAAATCATCCATACTTATACATTTTCAAACAGTTACTCAGCCCATCCCGGCCGGACATGGTCCAATCACAACGATTATCGATTATATACATTGATTATTAGAGCCAATAGAAGCGGTTACTAGGCATAGAGGGGCTGCATGAACGGCCCACACACAGATAGGTGATTACTCATGATGTTTTCCATACCCCCTTATCTTCACCTCATTACCGGCCCAGATACAGATCGGGGATTACTCATGATGTTTTCACCTCGTTACAGGCTAGCTACTTTGTTAGCATTCCACAAAGGTGTCTGCTTTTCATTTTAATTAGCCTTTTGTTTGAGATTGGTCAGGTTTGTGATTTGTGGTCAGGTTAACTGAGCCCCATGGTGCTTTGAAACCTCCTCACTGTTCACTAATATTATATGTTACGGGTTACTCAAATAATATTTAAACATTGTGATATTTATGGCAGGTGCCTCTGTGCTTGGGAATACCCTACAACGAACAGGAACAGACAATCCGGCCCTCCAAGCCTGCACCGATCTTGATGCCTGCCTAAACTAACACCTTCTGCACTTCCGGGGCCCATATCCCTCTATTCCCTTCCTATTCATATATTTGTCAAGATGCCTCTTAAACGTCGCTATCGTATCTGCTTCCACCACCTCCCCTGGCAGCAAGTTCCAGGCACTCACCACCCTCTGTAAAAAACGTGCCTCGCACATCCCCTCTAAACTTTGCCCCTTGCACCTTAAACCTATGTCGCCTAGTAACTGACTCTTCCACCCTGGGAAAAAGCTTCTGACTAATCACTCTGTCCATTCCGCTCATAACTTTGTAAACCTCTATCATGTGGCACCTCCACCTCCGTCGTTCAAGTGAAAACAATCCGAGCTTTTCCAACCTCTCCTCAAAGCTAATGCCCTCCAGACCAGGCAACATCCTGGAAAACCTCCTCTGTACCCTCTCCAAAGCCTCCACATCCTTCCAGTAGTGTGGCGACCAGAATTGCACGCAATATTCAAAGTGTGTCCTTACTAAGGTTCTGTACAGCTGCAACATGACTTGCCAATTTTTATACTCTATGCCCCGAACGATGAAGGCAAGCATGCCGTATGCCTTCTTGACTACCTTATCCACCTGCGTTGCCACTTTCAGTGACCTGTGGATCTGTGCGCTCAGATCTTTTTGCCTGTCAATACTCCTATGGGTTCTGCCATTTACTGTATACCTCCCACCTGCATTAGACCTTCCAAAATGCATTACCTCACATTTGTCCGGATTAAACCCCATCTGCCATTTCTCCGCCCAAGTCACCAACCGATCTATATCCTGCTGTATCCTCTGACAATCCTCATCATTATGGATGGAGAAAGTGAAGGCACATGGGGTCCAAGGTGTACTAGCTAGATGGATGAAGAACTGGCTGGGCAAAAGGAGACAGAGTAGCAGTGGAAGGGAGTTTCTCAAAATGGAGACGTGTGACCAGTGGTGTTCCACAGGGATCCGTGCTGGGACCACAGTTGTTTGTGATATACATAAATGATTTGGAGGAAAGTATAGGTGGTTTGATTAGCAAGTTTGCAGACGACACTAAGATTGGTGGAGTAGCAGATAGTGAAGGGGACTGTCAGAGAATACAGCAGAATATAGATAGATTGGAGAGTTGGGCAGAGAAATGGCAGATGGAGTTCAATCAGGGCAAATGCGAGGTGATGCATTTTGGAAGATCCAATTCAAGAGTGAACTATACAGTAAATGGAAAAGTCCTGGGGAAAATTGATGCACAGAGATATTTGGGTGTTCAGGTCAATTGTTCCCTGAAGGTGGCAACGCAGGTCAATAGAGTGGTCAAGAAGGCATACGGCATGCTTTCCTTCATCGGACGGGGTATTGAGTACAAGGGTTCGCAGGTCATGTTACAGTTGAATAGGACTTTGGTTCTGCCACATTTGGAATATTGCGTGCAGTTCTGGTCGCCACATTACCAAAAGGATGTATATGCTTTGGAGAGGGTGCAGAGGAGGTTCACCAGGATGTTGCCTGGTATGGAGGGCGCTAGCTATGAAGAGAGGTTGAGTAGATTAGGATTATTTTCATTAGAAAGACGGAGGTTGAGGGGGGACCTGATTGAGGTGTACAAAATCATGAGAGGTATAGACAGGGCGGATAGCAAGAAGTTTTTTCCCAGAGTGGGGGATTCAATTACAAGGGGACTCGAGTTAAAAGTGAAAGGGGAAAAGTTTAGTGGGGATATGCGTGGAAAGTTCTTTACGCAGAGGGTGGTGGGTGCATGCAATGCATTGCCAGCGGAGGTTGTAGACTCGGGCACGATAGCGTCTTTGAAGATGTATCTAGACAGATACATGAATGGGCAGGAAGTAAAGAGATACAGACCCTTAGAAAATAGGCGACAGGTTTAGATAGAGGCTTTGGATCGGCGTAGGCTTGGAGGGCCGAAGGGCCTGTTCCTGTGCTGTAATTTTCTTTGTTCTTTGTTCTCTTTGTTCTATTATCCGCAACACCACCAACCGTTGTGTCGTCCGCAAACTTACTAATCAGACCAGCTACATTTTCCTCCAAATCATTTATATATATATATATATATATATACTACAAATAGCAATGGTCCCAGCACTGATCCCTGCGGAACACCACGAGTCACATTCCTCCATTCAGAAAAACACCCATCCACTGTTACCCTCTGTCTTCTGTGACTGCGCCAGTTCTGTATCCATCTTGCAAACTCACCTCTGATCCAGTGTGACTTCACCTTTTGCACCAGTTTGCCATGAGGGACCTTGTCAAAGGCTTTACTGAAGTCCATGTAGACAACATCCACTGCCCTTCCTCCATCAATCATCTTCGTCAATTCCTCAAAAAACTCAATCAAGTTAGTGAGACACGACCTCCCCTTCACAAAACCATGCTGGCTCTCGCTAATAAGTCCATTTGTTTCCAAATGGGAGTAAATCCTGTCCCGAAGAATCCTCTCCAATAATTTCCCTCCCACTGACGTCCGGCTCACCGGCCTGTAATTTCTTGGATTATCCTAGCTACCCTGCTTAAACAAAGGAACAAGATAGGCTATTCTCCAGTCCTCTGGGACCTCACCTGTAGCCAATGAGTATACAAAGATTTCTGTCAACGCCCCAGAAATGTCCTCCCTTGCCTCCTTCAGTATTCTGGGGTAGATTCCTTCAGGCCCTGGGGACTTATCTACGTTAATGTTTTCCAAGACGCCCAACACCTCCTCCTTTAAGATATCGACATGACCCAGTCTATCTACACTCCCTTCCCTATTCTCATCATCCACTAAGTCCTTCTCTTTGGGTGAATACTGAGGCAAAGTATTCATTTAGTACCTCACCCATTTCCTCTGGCTCCACACATAGATTCCCTCCTCTGTCCTTGAGTGGGCCAACCCTTTCCCTGGTTACCCTCTTGTTCTTTATATACGTATTAAAAGCCTTGGGATTCTCCTTAATGCTGGTTGCCAATGACTTTTCATGACCACTTTTAGCCCTCCTGACTCCTTGCTTTAGTTCCTTCCTACTTTCTTTATATTCCTCAAGGGCTTCATCTGTTCCCAGCGTTCTCGCCCTTACAAATGTTTCCTTTTTGCTTTTAGACTAGGCTCACAATATCCCTCGTTAACCAAGGTTCCTGAAACTTGCCAAACTTATCCTTCATCCTCACAGGAACATGCCGGTCCTGGATTCTAATCAACTGACGTTTGAAAGACTCCTACATGTCAGATGTTGATTTAACCTCAAACAGCCGCCCCCAATCTAAATTCTTCACTTCCCGCCTAGTATTGTTATAATTAGCCTTCCCCCGCACCTTCACCCGAGGACTACTCTTATCCTTTTGCACAAGTACCTTAAAACTTATGGAATTATGATCACTGATCCCGAAATTCTCCCCTATAGTGACTTCGACCACCTGGCCAGGCTCCTTCCCCAATACCAGGTCCAGTACGACCCCATCCCTAGTTGGACTATCTCCATATTGTTTCAAGAAGCCCTCCTGAATGCCCCTTACAAATTCTGCCCCATCCAAGCCCCTAGCACTGAGTGAGTTCCAGTCAATATAGGGAAAGTTAAAATCACCCATCACAACGACCCTGTTACCGTTACATCTTTACAAAATCTGTCTATCTATCTGCTCCTCTATCGCCTGCTGGCTGTTCGGAGGCCTGTAGTAAACCCCCAACATCGTGAATGCACCCTTCCTATTCCTGAGCTGTAACCATATTGTCTCGCTGCATGACCCCTCCGAGGTGTCCTCCCGCAGTACAGCTGTGATATTCTCTTTAACCAGTAATGCAACTCCCCCACCCCTTTTACTTCCCCTCTATCCCGCCTGAAGCTTCTAAATCCCGGAACATGTAACTGCCAATCCTGAACTTCCCTTAACCAAATCTCTGTAACAGCAACAGAATCATAGTTCCAAGTAGTAATCCAAGATCTCCGTAATTTGCCTTACCTGTTAAACTTCTTGCATTGAAACAAATGCACTTCAGACCACCAGTCCCGCTGTGCTTCGCAACATCTCCCTGTCTGCTCTTCCTCTCAGTCTTACTGGCCTTATTCACTAGTTCCCCTCAGTTCTTTCACTTGCTGACCTACAGCTCTGGTTCCCACACCCCACCGCACTAGTTTAAACCCTACCGAGCAACGCAGATTTGTTCCTCCACATCCTTCCCACTAGCTGGTGACCTATAGACAACACGGGGCAATGTAACTTCAACTTTTTTGCTCCTTCGCACCAGCCATTTAGATTCTGTCCTTGATCCCCTGCCACCGCCACCCCCGCCCGGGACATTCTCTCTCTCCAGCACTATAATATTCTCCTTAATCAATACCACCACCCCTATTGCTATTCTTCCTTCTATCTTTCCTGAATACCTTGTATCCAGGAATATTTAACACCCAGTCCTGCCTTTCTTTGGGCCAGGTCTCTGTTATAGCCACAACACTATATTTCCACATGGCAATCTGCACTTGTTATAGAACATAAAACTGTACAGCACAGTACAGGCTCTTCGGCCCACGATGTTGTGCCGAACGTTTAACCTTCTCTAAGATCAAACTAACTACCTACCCTTCATTCTACTATCATTCATGTACCTATCCAGGAGTCGCTTAAATGCCCCTAATGTATCTGCTTCTACTACCACCGCTGGCAGCGCATTCCACGCACCCACCGCTTTCTGTGTCAAGAACCTACCTCTGACGTCTCCCCGAAACCTTCCTCCAATCACCTTAAAATTATGCCCCCTGGTGATGGCCCTTTCCACCCTGGGAAAATAGTCTCCGACTATCCATTCTGTATATGTCTCTCATCATCTTGTACCCCTCTATCAAGTCACCTCTCATCCTTCTTCGCTCCAATGAGAAAAGACCTTGCTCCCTCAATCTTTCTTCGTAGGACATGCCCTCCAGTCCAGGCAGCATCCTGGTAAATCTCCTCTGCACCCTCTCTAAAGCTTCCACATCCTTCCTATAATGAGGCGACCAGAACTGGACACAATATTCCAAGTGTGGTCGAACCAGGTCCTTATAGAGCTGCAGCATAACCTCGCGGCTCTTAAACTCAATCCCCCTGTTAATGAAAGTCAACACACCATACGCCTTCTTAACAACCCTATCAACTTGGGTGGCAACTTTGAGCGATCTATGGACATGGACCCCAAGATCCCTCTGTTCCTCCACAATACCAAGAATCCTGTCTTTAAGCCTGTATTCCGCATTCAAATTCGACCTTCCAAAATGAGGTCTTATTCACCACACTCCATGCTTTCACATACATGCACATTAACCTTCACGTAAATGTTATTACTTTCTCCCATTCTCTGATCCCACCTAATAACATTCTGAACCCTGCTATAGTGCTATCCTACTCTTCCCGTATTCTGTGCATCTTGGAATTCCTCTCTGATGTTTACTCCTGGTTCCCATACCCCTGCCAATTTAGTTTAAACCCTCTCCAATAGCACAAACAAATCGCCCCTCAAGGGAATTAGTCCCAGCTCTGTTCAGGTGTAAATCGACAAGCCTGTACAGATCCCACATTCTGCATACCAGCTCCCAATGTCCAGGAATCTAAACCTCCCCGCTTCTGCAGCATTCTTCCAGCCACACATCCATCTGTACTCCACATCTATATCTGTACTCAAACGCATGGGGTACTGAGAGTAATCCTGCTTGCTACCTTTCCCAAAACCCTGAATTCAGAGTACAAGACAACCTCGCTCTTTCTGTCTTTGTCGTTGCTTCTGGTGTGGACCACGACTGCTGGCTGTTCACCCTCCACCTTCAGGATGCTCTGTAGCTGCTGGAGTGATATCCTTGACCCTGACACCAGGGAGGGAATACACCATCCTGGATACACATCTGCGGTTTCAGAAACCATTGACTATCGAATTTCCCATCACTATCAACATTCCGGTCTTCCCTGTAACCCCGCCCCCCCCCCCCCCCACCAGTACAGCTGAGACAGCCCTGGTACCATGGCCTTGCCTGTGGCTGCAGTCCTCAGATGAACCATCACTTTTCTCAGTATTTAATACTGCTTGGAGAATGAGATGCACTCAGGGGTCTCCTGTGCTACCTGCTGATTCTTCTTGACGTGCTCTCCTCAAATTACTCAACCTCACATATACACTACAGTGACATCCATGGTCCCACCATCTGCAGCTTGTACATCATCCCAGACAGCAGGATGAGGGGGAGGTGGGAGTTAAGAAGGGACATAAGGCAGGAACATAACATTATCCTGAATACTCTCGGTGTTGCCGGATGCTACGAACTCTGTCAGAGCCTGTCCCATGACGTGGAGAACCATCTCCTCCCTCAGGCTCAGGGGATGAAGGTATGCCTGGATCCCGCTGGTTCACTGCTGCTCCGTGTGATTAAGGGCCACCTTGCCCTGTACGATGGAGGGCAAAATGTCAGTGATTGTGTTGCACTGTGTTTGTGCGATGTGCCTGCCATAGCTGAATAGCTGGAGGTATGTGGAGGCAGTGAGAGGTGGGTGTGAAGCTGGTATCAGTGGAAGGTCTGTGAGGGTGAGGTGGAGTATGTGAATGTTAGGTGTGAGTCCTGAGTGTTAGGGACTGCTGATGAGTGAGCGATGAGGGTGTGGTACATTGAGCAGTGTGAGAGGTTGGTGATGCTGGGGGTAGGAGATGCCATGTGGAGATGAATTCACTGACATTGACCACCCGAGTGAGCTAATTAAACTTCTTCTGGCTCTGCTGCCAGGTCCTCGGGGCCAGACTTCTTGCATTGACCTCCCTGACCACTTGAAAATACTTTTCAAGTATTTGTTAAATTCTCTTTTGAAAGATATTATTGAATCTGCTTCCTCCATGTTTTCAGGCAGTGAATTCCAGATTCCAACAACTTGCTGTGTGAGAAAATTCTCCTCATTTCACCTCTGGTTCTTTGTCAATTATCTTCAATCTGTGTCTTATTAATACTGAACTTTCATACACTGGAAACAGTTTCACATTAATTACCCTATCAAAACCCTTCATGATTTTGATTTCTATATGAAATCTCCTCTTACCCTTCACTGCTCGAAAGAGAACAATCCCGAATTTTCCAATCTCTCCATGTAACTGAATTCCCATATCCCTGCTACCATTCTAGTAAATCAGCTCTGTATCTTCACTAAATCCTTGACATCCTTCCCAAGGTGTGGTGATCAGAATTGCACACAATTCTCCAGCTGGGACCTATCCAATGATGAATAAAACTCAGCATTTCCTCCTGAATTTTATTACTCTGATTCTCTCTCTCTCGAACGCCAAGAACACTACATGTTACCTTCAAAGATCTGTGTATGTACACCCCAGTTCTCTCTAACCCTGCAGCTACTTTATAATGGTACCATTTAGTTTATATTGTTCCTCCACATACTTCCTACCCAATGTCTCACTTCACACTTCATTGAGTTAAATTACATCTGCCATGTTCCTGCCCATTTTACCAGTCAGTCTCTGTCTTCCTGAAGTCTGTTACTATCCTTCACACTGTTTAATAACATTTCTGAGTTTCCTGCCATCGGAAAACTTTGACATTATCCCCTCTGTACACAAGCCCATTGCATTAACATACAGCAGCAGTAATCCCAACAGTGACCCTGGGGAACCCCACTGTGTACTTCCCTCCAGACTGAACAACAACCATTCTCCACTACTCTCTGCTTTCTGTCACATAGCTAAATTCCTGCAGGCTGCCATTGTAATTTTTAAAAACACTTCCATTTATGTAGCGCCTTCATGACCACTGCATGTCCCAAAGCGATTTACAATCAATGAGTGCTTATCAAACCCTAGTCACTATTGTGATGTAGGAAAGATGGCAGAAGATTTCCGCACAGCAAGATCCCACAAGCGGCAATGTGATAATGATCAGATCTTTAACATCCACCTGGGAGGGCAAATGTTTGTTCAATGTTTCATTCGATAGACGGCACATCTGACAGAGCAATACTCCCTCAGTAATGTCACTGCAGTGTCAGCATTGATTCTTGTGATCAAGTCCTGCAGTGACACTTGATCCTAGAAGCTTGTGACTGAAAGGGGAGAGTGCTACAAACTGAGCCACGGCTGACATTGGTCCTTTAATCCTATGTGTTTCTAATTTGGTAACACGGCTGTTATGTGGTACTTTATCAAACGCCTGTTTAAAGGATAGGAATATTAGGAAAGTACAGGCAAGGACTATCATAGAAACACAGAATAGCATTGCACTGAAGAAGGCCATTTGGTCCAACATGTCAGTGCTGGCCCTTTTGAAGATCTTCCCGTTAGTCCCACACACTGGCTCTTTTTTTTAATTCATTCATGGGATTTGGGCGTCACTGGCTTGGCCAGCATTTATTGCCCTTGTTGCCCTAGAGAAGGTGGTGGTGAGCTGCCTTCTTCAACCGCTACAGTCCATTTGGAGTAGGTAGACCCACAGTGCTGTTAGGAAGGGATTTTGACCCAGCGACAGTGAAGGAAGGGCGATATAGTTACAAGTCAGGATGGTGTGTGACTTGAAAGGGAACTTGAAGGTGGTGATTTTACCATGTATTTGCTGCCCTTGTCCTTCTAGTTGGTAGAGGTGGCGGATTTGGAAGGTGCTGTCTAAGGAGCTTTGGTGCATTGCTGCAGTGCATCTTGTAGATGGTACACACTTCTGCTACTGTACGTCTGTGGTGAAGGGAGTGAATGTTTGTAGATGGGGTGGCAATCAAGCGGGCTGCTTTGTCCTGGATGGTGTCGAGCTCCTTGAGTGTTGTTGGAGCTGCACCCATTCAGGCGAGTGGAGAGTATTCCACCACACCCCTCACTTGTGCCTTGTAGATGGTGGACAGGCTTTGGAGAATCAGGAGGTGAGTTACTCGCCTCTGGATTCCGAGCCTCTGACATGCTCTTGTAGCCTCGGTATTTATATGGCTACTCCAGTTCAGTTTCTGGTCAATGGTAGCCCCTAGACTGTTGATAGTGGGGGATTTAGCGATGGTAATGCCATTGAATATCAAGGGGAGATGGTTAGATTCTCTCTTGTTGGAGATGGTCATTGCCTGGGACTTGTGTGGCACGAATGTTACTTGCCACTTATCAGCCCAAGCCTGGATATTGTCCAGGTCTTGCTGCATTTCTGCACAGACTGCTTCAGTATCTGAGGAGTCAGGAATGGTGCTGAACATTGTGCAACCATCAGCGAACATCCCCACTTCTGACCTTATTATTGAAGGTAGGTCATTGATGAAGCAGCAGAAGATGATTGGGTCTTGGACACTACCCTGAGGAACTCCTGCAGTGATGTCCTGGAGCTCAGATGATTGACCTCCAACAACCACAACCATCCTCCTTTGCACTCGGTATGACTCCAGCCAACTGAGTGTTTGAGATAATGAGGCAATGAGATCAAGAGCTGAGTGGCTGTAGCGGAACCTAAACTGAGCGTCACTGAGCAGGTTATTGCTAAGCAAGTGCTGTTTGATAGCACTGTCGGTGACACCTTCCATCACTTTACTGATGATTGACAGTAGGCTGATGGGGCGGCAATTGGCCGGGTTGGACGTGTCCTGCTTTTTGTCTACAGGACATACCTGGGCAATTTTCCACATTGCCAGGTTGATGCCAGTGTTGTAGCTGTACTGGAACAGCTTGGCTAGGGGCGCGGCAAGTTCTGGAGCACAGGTCTTCAGTACTATTTCCGGAATATTGGCAGGGCCCATACCCTATGCAGTATCCAGTGCCTTCAGTCGTTTCTTGATATCACGCGGAGTGAATCGAACCCTGAGAACCAATACTGTATACTCCCCTCCACCTCCAGTCAGAACAATGACTGTTCTCCACTTCTCTCTGCTTTCTGTCCCTGAGTCACTGTCATATCCACACCATCACTGTCACATTAATCCATATCTTCCGTTTCTCATAACAAGTCTATGAAATGTCATTTGTTCACAGGTCTTTTGAAATTCTATATAAATAAATGGATATACACGAGTAGGGGCGGAACATGTTGGTATGGTTCTTCATGAATACTTTGTATCTTTCTTCACAAAAGGGGGGCACGATGCAGATATTGTGGTTAAGGAGGAGGAGTGTGAATTATTGGATGTGATATACATAGGGAGAGAGGAAGTATTAATGGGATTAGCATCCTGGAAAGTTGATCCATCACCATGGCCGGTTGAAATGTATCCTAGGCTGTCAAAAGAGGTGAGAGTGGAAATAGCAGAGGGTCTGACCATCATTTTCCTGTCATCACTGGATACAGGTGTAGTGCCAGAGGATTGGTGAACTGTTAACATTGTACCTCTTTAAAAAAGGAGCAAAGGATAGACCGAATAATTGCAGGCCAGTCAGTCTAACCTCAGTAGTGGGCACATTATTGGAATCTATTCTGAAAGACAGGATAAAGTGTCAAGTAGAACAGCACAGGTTAATCACGGATAGTGAGCTTGTATTTGATAAGGGAAGATATTGTTTGACCAAATTGATTGAATTTTTCGAAGAAGTAGCAAGGACGATAGATGAGGGTAGTGCAGTTGATATAGTCTGCATGGATTTTGACAAGGCTTTTGTCAAGGTCCCATGTGGCATACTAGTTAAAAAAATAAAATCCCATGGAATCCAGGGAAATTCAGCAAGTTGGATGCAAAATTGGCTCAGTGACAGGAAACAAAGGATGATTGTTGATGGGTGTTTCACTGACTTGAGGCCTGTTTCCAGTGGCGTTCCACAGGGCTCAGTACTGGGTCGCCTGGTTTTTTGTAGTATATATTAACGATTTGAACGTAAATGTAGGGGGCATGATCAAGATGTGTGCAGATGGTACACAGATTGGTCGTGCGGTAGGTAGCGAGGAGGATAGCTGTAGGCTGCAGGAAGATATTGATGACAGAAAAGTGTCAAATGGAATTCAACCTGGACAAGTGTAAGGTGATGCAATTGAGGAGGTCAAACAAGGCAAAGGGATAGACGATTAATAGGAAAATACTGAGAAGTGTAGAGGAAGTGAGGGACCTTGGAGTCAATGTCCACTGATCCCTGAAGGTAGCAGGTCAGGTCGATAAGGTGGTTAAGAAGGCATATGGAATCCTTCCCTTTATTAGCTGAGGTATAGAATACAAGAGCATGGAGGTTATGCTGGAACTGTATAAATCATTGGTTAGTTCACAACCTGAGTACTGTGTGCAGTTTTGGTCACCTCATTGACAAAGGATGCAATTTCACTAGAGAGGGTATGGAGGAGATTTACGAGGATGTTGCCTGGACTGGAAAAATGCAGCTATTAAGAAAGATTAGATAGGCTGGGGTTGTTCTACTTGGAACAGAGGAGGTGAGGGGAGATCTGATTGAAATGGGCATAATTTTGTGGGGTCTGGATAGAGTGGAGGTGAAGTAGTCTATTCACCTTAGCACAGAGATCAGTGACTAGGGGGCAGTGACTTAAAGTGCTTGGTAGAAGGATTAGCGGGGAGTTGAGGAAAAACCTGTTCACCCAAAAATACAAAATTGGCTCAGTGGCAGGAAACAAAGGGTAATTGTTATAATAAAAGCAAAATACTGCAGATGCTGGAATCTGAAGTAAAAACAAGAAATGCTGGAAATACGCAGCAGGTCTGGCAGCATATGTGGAGGGAGAAGCAGAGATGATGTTTCAGGTCAGTGAAGAAGGGTCAGTGACCTGTAACGCTAACTCTGCTTCTCTCTCCACAGATGCTGCCAGACCTGCTGAGTATTTCCAGCATTTCTTGTTTTTATGAAAGTGTAATTGTTGACGGGCATTTTACTGACTGGAGGACTGCTTCCATTGGCATTCCAATGGGTTCAGTCCTGGGTCCCCTGTTTTTAGTGAAGGTCTAGAACTTACTGCCTGTAAGGATATTTGAGGCAGAATACCTGCACTCATTGAAAAGGAGTCTGGATGTTCAACTCAAGTGCCATAATCTTTAGGGCTATGGATCAAATGCTGGAAGGTGGGATTAGAATAGGTGGATCATGTATCGGCAAGCACAGACACAATGGGCCAAGTGGCCTCTTTCTGTGTCTTAAACTTTTTATGATTATATTACATGAAACAAGCTATCCTCAGTAACACTCACAGTTATGTCCTTAACGAACTCGATCAAGATTATCAGAAATGATTTTCCATTAACCTATCCATGCTACTTGTCATTTATTAACCCATGTTTTTACAAGCAAGATATATGTTTGTGCTGGGTTGTGACCTCTAGAATATTCCAACCACCAACGTGAGACTGATAGTTACAGGGTTTATCCAGCGTCTACTTTTTTAAACAGTGTAACATTTACCCTGCAGTCCTCTGGCATCAATCCCATATCCAAGGAGGATTGAAATATTCTGTCCAGTGCCTCTGTTATTTTCACCATACCTTCCCTCAGTAACTATCATACATCCCATCCAGACTGGATAAATGTTCTACTTTACAGCGATACAAAATATGTTGGATTGAAAGGTGTTAAATGAACCTGTTTGTTCAGTGACTGTAATTAATGTCAGTCTCCATGGACCCTAATGGTGTCACTGGGGGGTTTCCCTCTTCTATTAAGAAGGGACTCCTTTCAATGTGTTATCCTATCGTGTCAGTGGGCGCATCAACCCCGGCACTAACAGAGATCAGCGGCTGCAGAGAGAGGGAGAGGATAGATCAGAATCTGAACAATACATTGGAATGTTACAACAATGTGTCAGAATCTGAGAACAATAGATTGGAATGTTACAACAATGGACAGGAGTTTATCCGATTGGTTTGGCCTGGTTACAGCAGATTTTTATTGGATAACATTAGAACAGCGGATTTATTATGCTCTGAAGATGATTCAATTTATTTACTATCCCATCCTCGCTATTATTGGTGTCCCTGGTAAGTCACTGTATCCAACTATTGGATTCATAAACCATATTTCACTGATTTAGTGTTCTTGTCATTTAAATCGTGAGAAGACTGAAACCATTATCTTCAGTTTCTGTCACAAACTCCATTCCCTGTCCATGATCTGCATCCCCCTCGCTGGCCATTGTCTGAGGTGGAACCAGGAAGTTTACAACCTCTGGTATCTATTTAATGCTGAGCTGAGTTCATCCCCATATTCTCTCCATCCCCAACCTTGCCAATTGTTATGTCCAGGTGAGGAGGGGTCAAAGTCGCTCGTCTTTATTTGACCACAACAATGTTTGTCCTTTATAAACAATGAATATGCTTAACGTCTCAGAGAGTGTTTTACATTTTACCTTTCGTATGATGAAGAAATCGATTGGACAGGTTCTCTTGAGTTTAAACATGAAAGAGGTGCGTTTATTATACTTAACAATATAAACCCGATCTAAATAAAATCATTAAAATCAATAGAACACATTTATGCGCACACTCTCACACGAATCACACAGAAATAGATTACAGAGTAAGAAGTAAATTTGTGGTTGGTTTGGAGTCCAGAATAAATATTTTTTTAAAAACTCATTCTGTGAGGTTTGACCATTCCGTGGCCTTCCTGCAGAAGTTGTATCCTTGAAGTCTTTTTCTGCTCAATGTGCAGTTTGTGGCTGGTCCACATGGCTCTGGGAATTCTTTGAGGTACACTTGTAGGTGGCTTTCTTCCCCTGGTTACTCTGTCTGTAGCAATCTGTCGGCTTGGAGGGCCCAGAGTCGCATGTGGTTTTCAAATTTGTGATGTTATGTGGACAGGGAGATGGAGAGAAAGGGAGGGGTGTGGGGGGAACACAGCCCTTCTGCTTCAGCACATTTTGAATCACTGACTTGTCTGTTTTTGTCCAGGGAAAACTCTCAGCTTTCGCAGGGATAGACAGTCTCCAGTCTGACTCAGTGTATTCGCTGGACTGTTCCAATGAGATTCAAGGTTAGGACCTTCTATGTCCCCAGGGCTCATGATACCAGTATTTACTCTCGGAGGAGTTTGCTCTTTCAAAGTCAATGTGTCAGGATGGCCTTGTATGCCGTGTTCATGAATATAATCTCAGGTAATTCAATCACTGGAGCAAGCCAATGATTTGGGTCCAGGCTCATCAGACATCTGTCTCCTGTTGTAGGCTTTAGAATGTGAAAAGGTGTGTCAGATGCCAATTGCGGTGGCCATCTTGGCTGCCAGTTTTTTCAAGGATAACGGCAAGATTTTTTTTCTATTAAAGGTTTACTGTAAGTTTCCAAACTATGAATTAAATTTCATAATTTGGCATATTGTGTTATCTTGACACCGCCACAGCACACGTGGAAAAAATCTGATAACAAGAACATTTCATTGCAGAATTGTGGGAATAAAAAGAAGAAAGCACACATTCATTCTCAATAATCACTTCCCAAACTGACATATTAATCTTAGAGTTACTGAAGCTGACATTGTCTGTTAAAGTTGCACTGATTTAATGTTTTGGTGTTTTGACTGGGATGGTTATTTGTCGGGTTTGACCCTGGACATTGCATCAGCGATTCCATTGTATCTTTTTTTCTCTCCTGCAATGAAGCTTCAAACATTCAGGTTCATTCACCTTGATAATCTTTCTCCCTAAACCGACAGTGTGTAATAAATTGTTTTTTTTTTTAGCCCCTGTGAGGTGTCTGAGATTTCCTCTGGGCCATTGTTCTTGCTGAGTTCGGCTTTGAAATTGTTGGGTTTGATGAGATTTGGGTTTGGGACTTGATCATTGGGTTCTTCAGTGGGTAGATCCACACTGACCTTACTTTTAGCTTTCTGGTGAGGTACACAAGTGCTGTTTACTTTAGGGTATTTTCCCTTCCCTTTTCCCCCTACTACGGGGACACTCATTTTTCTAACCAGCACCATGTCCTCTGGGATTTTATGGCTCGCAGGTGGCTGTCCATCTTTCACTGCACTCTCCTGCGACACCTCGACTCGGTGACGCATCTCCCTCACTATTGGCTTGCCTTTTTGGGAACTTTCTCTTGTCATTGCATGTTTCTGTAAATGTTGTTAGCAGACGTTTTAGGTTGCCTCATTGACCTGCATTTAAGAAGGAGAGTGTGTGGTCTAATTTATCTAACATTTCAGGGTTGGCTAATCGGAGAGTAGGGGATTCCAGTTGGGAATCCTCCTGGCCCTCCTCTAACCTGTCCTCACTGTCCTTTTCAATCCTTCCCTCCTGACAGTCTGCCAGATCTATACTTGTCTGTCCCCTCCACAGCCTTTGTTTTTTGCCTTTGGTCTGGGGTGTCATTTAAATAATTTACCTGGCTGTTCCTTTTGCAACTCGATATGGAACTCTGGACTGGGATTTCAGGGATTCACCCTGCAGTGGGAATAGTAACAATACATGATCGCTGGGATGAAATGTTCTGACCTTGGAATTTTGCCTGCTTACATTTTCATAGCTGCCTGGGAGGTCCTTAGGTGTTCCTGAGCCATTACACAGGCTCTCATGAGCCGCTCCCAGAGCATGGAGATGTAGTCTAACATGGAAGACTCTTCCCTGTGTCCCAAAAACTTCTCCTTGATTAGTTTAAGAGGAACTCTCACCTCGTGTCCATAAGCTAATTCAAAGAGACTAAAGTCAGTGGACTCAATAGATATGTTCCTGGTAACCAACAGGTGAAATGCCATCCCTTTGTCCCAGCCATGGGGTTACTCATAGCAGTATGGACTGATCATTGTCTTTAGGGTCTGGTGGTACTGCTCCAAACCTCCTTGTGACTGTGGGTGGTAGACTTTAGCTGGGTTATGTCTAGAATACCCATGACCTTTTCAAAAATACTGGACTTAAAATGTGTGCCCTGATCCATCTGAATCTCAGCAGGCAGCCCATAACGGGTTAGCCCCTCCACCACTACCTTGGCAGAGATAGTTCTTCGGGGGAATGGCTTCTGGGAATCGGGTCACCACATCCATAATGGTGAGAAGATACTGGTAATCCCGTTTTGTTTTCAGCAGGTGTCCCACATAATCCACCAGCATTCTGCTGAAGGGTTCCACAAATTCTGGTATGGGTATTAGGGTGAAGGTATTATTGCAGGTTGGAGCCTCCCCACAACATGGCAGGTGTGACCAGTTTTACAGAACTCCACCACATCTTTGTGCAGTTGTGTTCAGTCAAAATGCTGTCTTATGTGGACTTTAAATTTTCATACATCAACATGTCCAGTCATTGGAGGTTCGTGGGCCATTAATATTTCTTTAAGGGACCTCAGCGGCACCACTATCTGGTGAAGCACTGTCCACTCTTCATCCGCAGGTCTGTGAGGAGGTCTCCACTTCCTCACCAGCACCGCATTCTTTAAATAGTAGCACTCTGCAACTCCCTCTACTTCAGTTTTGGTTTGGACGGTCTGTGCTATATTTTAACACTGGGTCGAGTTGTTGAGCCTCAACTAAGGAAGATCTGTTTAACACATCCTTTGTGTTCTCTACCTTCCCAAAGAAGTTTTCAGACAGCCAGACAGTAGGGTCATCGTCTCCAGTGTCAGTTCAGCCGCCTCTGATGGGGGTTGTTTAGCCATGGACCGAGTCACCACAGAATCAGGGAGAATGCCGGGGACCTTCTCCTGTAACTGCTCTGTGTCCCTGATCTCTTGTGGTCTCTCCAGAACTTTTGCGGAAGCTGCCACCTTTTCCCTGCCAGATCAATACCCAGGAGCAGGTCCCCATGGCTACAGGTCCTGAAAATAGGTCGCACCCCAAGTGCACCCAATATAAAGGTATGGACATATACTGTCTTCCGATACCATTCGCTAACACTCCTGCATTCACTGCACTCTCGGAGAAAGGTCATGCCTTTTCCCAGCAGAAGGGATTGGGTGGCCCCTTTATCCCTGAGTATGACTAGGGTTTGCTTACCTCACTGAAGGGGTATGGGATCACTTTTCCCTGGGATTCAAAATCCTAGTAACGCTCGAGGATTTTGTTAAGTTTTCCCCACTCTCTGTGATCGGGTTACTATTTCTGACTGTTACAGTTAAAGGCACAGCCTGACCTGCTGTGCTTTCCATCAGGGCCCGTTTTCCTGCACTGCTCTGGTGGACCCTGAGTAATCCTACAGGTTTTCCCCATCACTTACAGCATTCAACACGATGGTGATCTGCCTTACTGCATTGGAAACACACAGATCATTGGTCATTACTCCTGCTCTCAGTACCGTCCTATTGGCCTGAGCGTGGACCCCTGGATGTCCAGATTTTCCTCCTTGCCCGTGGCTGCTCAGGCTCTTATCACCCTCCCACCTTTTATTCCCGGGTCTTTGGGGTGACTAGGGAATGCATTCCCTTTGGTGTTCAGGCCTTGTGTACATGGAAAAAAATCATCATCCAGAATTGCAACCTTCCTGGCTCTTTGAACCTTTTTTTCCCTGTGTGGGTTTTAATGGGAGAGGGAGCGAGTTTTTGAACACCTCGACAAGGATCACCACTCTGAGGGTTACATATGTGGGCTGTAGCCCGATTTTCCGTATCTACTAGTCAGAGGCAAACATAAAAGCGGACTGTAAAATCTTCTATAGTTACGTAAAAAGGAAACATTTGGGTAAGACATGTATGTGTCCGTTACAGGCAGAGTCAGGGCAATTTATAATGGGGAATCGAGAAATCGCAGAGATGCTAAATGATCACTTTGTGTCTGTCTTCACTGAGAAAGATACAAGAAATCTCCCAGAATTAGAGATCCAAGGGACTAGGGGGAATGAGGAAGTGAAGCAAATTAATATTAGCAAGACGTTTGTGTTGGAGAAATTAATGGGGTTGAAGGTTGATAAGTCCCCAGGACCTGATATTCTAAATTCCAGAGTGTTGACAGAGGGAGCTATGGAGACAGTGGGTGCATGGGTGATCACCTTCTGGAACGGTTCCAGCATATTGGAAGGTCGCAAATGTCACCCCACGATTTAAGAAGGGCGGGAGAGAGAAAATGGTAGAATCTATCATAAAGGATGTGATAAATGGATAATTGGATAAAGATGATCTGATTGGGCATAGTCAACATGGATTTATGAAAGGGAAATCATGTTTGATGAACCTGTTGGAGTTTTTTGAGGATATTAGTAACAGAATTGATAAAGTGGAGTCGGTGGATGTAGTATATTTGGATTTTCAGATGGATTTTTGATAAAGTCCCCCACAGGAGGTTGGTTAGTAAAATTAAAGCACATGGGATAGGACATAATATACTGGCATAGATTAAGGATTGGTTAACAAGCATAAAACAGAGAGTAGGAATAAATGGGTTATTCCCGCTTTGGCAGGCTGTGACCAGTGGGTAAGTAAAAAGGAAATATTTGGGTAGGTACTTGGGCCCCATCTGTTCACAATATGTATCATTGATTTAGATGTGGGGACCAGAGTAATATTCCCAAATTTGCAGATGATACAAAAAGATGTGGGAATGTACGTGCTGTGAGGAAGGTGCAAAGTGGCTTCAAGGGCATTTGGACAGACTTCGTGGGAGGGCAAGAACGTGGCAGATGGAATATAATGTGGAAAATATGAGGTTATCCACTTTGGAAGGTGGAATAGATGTGCAGGGTATTTCTTGAATGGTAAGAAATTAGAAAGTGTAGATGTACAAAGGGATCTGGGTGTCCTTGTCAATAAATCACTGAAAGCTGACATGCAGGGACAGCAAGCACTTAAGAAGGCTAATGGTATGTTAGCCTTTATCACAAGAGAATTTGAGTACAGGAGTGGTGAAGTCTTGCTTCAATTGTATGGAACCTTGTGAGACCACACCTGGAGTACTGTGTGCAGCTTTGCTCCCCTTACTTTTGGAAGTATATTATTGCCATAGGGGGAGTGCAACGAAGATTCACTAGACTTGTTCCTGGGATGGCAGGACTGTCTTATGAAGAGATTGGGAAAACTGGGCCTGGATTCTCTAGAATTTTGAATTGAAAATGTGAATCTTTGGAATTCTCTACCCCAGAGGGCTGTGGAAGCTCAGTCATTCAGTATGTTTGAAGCAGAGATTGACAGATTTCTAAATACAAATGACATAAAGGGATATGGGGATAGTGTGGCAAAAAGGAATTGAAATAGATGATAACCCGTGATCGTTTTGAATGGTGGGGCAGACTAGATGGGCTGAATGGCCTACTCTTGCTCCTATGTTCCGAAGCTGCTTAACTCTTTCAAACTGGAGGTAAGTTCGCTCAGGCTACTTTCGTAGTGTTCCGAATTTTTGTTAGTACGCTTCTGATACTATCTCATATGCGCCCTGGATAGCACTTTTATTCATTTCATAATCTGATGATCTTTCATCGGGTAACAGTGAATAAACCTCATGGGCTTTTCCTGTTACTTTGCTTTATAAAAACAGTGTCCAGCTCTCTGCCGCCATTTCAGCTGCTTTGCAAGTTTTTCGAAAGTGATGAAAAATTCTGCCACATCCTCCTCATTGAACTTTAGAATGAACTGGGGTAACTTTAAGAACTCAGCACATGGTCCTGAGCTATGGGCAGCTCCCTCACTAGCTGTGCCTTCACTGGGTGTACTGGGTCTTCCTCTAGTTGATTGAGCCGACTTAACTCCCTTTCCTCCTTCTCCTTCTGGAACACTCTTACGTTTTCCCTTTCTTGACACTCACTCTGCTCTTTCTCGTTCTCTCTGGATTTCCAATTCTAGTCTATTCTGTTCTAGTTTGACCTTAGCTAACATTACTCTATCGGTTAGTTATTCTAATCCTATTCGAGTCTTCAGCTTCAAGGGCATGTCCGGCCGGCTGACAAAGGCGAGGAAGTGGAGAGTGTGAAGGAGCAGCCCATGCAAGAAACCCCTCCGCGCCGACTGGAATGGCATGGAAGGCATTTCCGAGAGGCAGCTCGTGTTGTGCGGCCCCGGCTCACGAGGAGGGTTTCGGGGCCTGGGTCCAATGAGCAGTTCCGGCCGAGCGGAGTTCAGCTCGGCCGGGAGCGCTCCACTCTCCCGAGCCCCATCGCCACCCACAGTGAAGGGCATCCCAGGGGCTTCGGCTACTCCTCTACACACTGGTCCGGCACTGGAGTAGGCCGCCCGGACAGCCGAGGCGCTCTCCTCAGTCGGCGGGGGAGCACCTTGACTGGAGGTGACCATGTTCTGGAATCGGATTAGATCCCGGTAAAAGACAGGCATCTCCCTCAGAGAGGCGCGGCTAATGGACTCCACTGGGAGCTGCGTGTCATCTTGAAGGCAGTGACACTGGCGGAAAAAATATGTCACCAGCAACCATCATCTGGGAGGACGCTCGACGTCCAGGTATCTCTGCAGGGTCCGAAGGCGGAGAGTCGCAGCCTGGGTGCGGACGCACATCAGCGACTGGCTGCCCTCCTCGATCGGGAGACTCAGGACCGCGGCAGAGACCCAGTGTTTCCTGTTGCCCCAGAAGAAATCGACGAGTTTCTTCTGGATCTTGGTTGCTAATGCAGGGGGCGGGGCCACAGTGACCAACCGGTACCACAGCATGGAGTCCACAGGTTGGTTTATCAACAGCGCTCGGCCCCTGTCGGAAAGCACTCGGAGCAGTCCTGTCCAGGGCCCCAGCTGAGTGGTGACTTTCGCCTCCAACTTCTGCCAGTTTGCCAGCCTGGCTTCCTCAGCAGGGCGAAGGTGGACTTCCAGATAGGGGAGGTGCGTGGTGCTCCACACAAAAGGTGTCATCTCCTCCGGCAGGGAGTCCACCCGCCACTGAACCACCAGGAGAATGGAACATTTCTCCCAATTGATCCTCGCAGAGGATGCTGCAGAAAAGGTCTGCTGGCAGTCGCGCATCCTGCACAAGTCAACAGGATCCGTGACCACGAGGATCACGTTGTCGGCGTAAGCCGAGAGGACAAACCACATGGCCAGCTCACGCAGAGCCAATCCCCTCAACCTCCTGCGAACTAGGCACAGGAAGGGCTCCACACAGATGGTGTACAATTGGCCGGACATGGGGCATCCCTGACGCACTCCGCTCCCAAAGCGAAGGGGCGCCGTCAAGGACCCGTTAACCTTGACTAGACACTCTGCGGCGGCTTATAAAATTCGGAGCATAAAAGCAAAATACTGCGGATGCTGGAAATCTGAAACAAAAACAAGAAATGCTGGATTCACTCAGCAGGTCTGGCAGCATCTGTGGAAAGAGAAGCAGAGTTCACGTTTCGGGTCAGTGACCCTTCTTCGGAACTGACAAATATTAGAAAAGTCACATATTATAAACAAGTGAGGTGGGGGTTGGGCAAGAGATAACAAAGGAG
The DNA here is from genome assembly GCF_036365525.1 of Heterodontus francisci. Taxonomy (NCBI): domain Eukaryota; kingdom Metazoa; phylum Chordata; class Chondrichthyes; order Heterodontiformes; family Heterodontidae; genus Heterodontus; species Heterodontus francisci. Next base: position 997,770 of record NW_027141885.1, read on the forward strand.
AAGGTGCAGATTGGACCAGGCCACATAGCTGACCAAAAGGTCACGGAGCAAAGGCAAACAATATGTTAATGGTGTTTTGAAAGACAAAGCATTAGTACAGATTAGGTGTGAATATACTGAATATAGAACATCAGCAAGTGCAAACCTGAAGAAAAACAACCTGAAAAAAAACAGTGGGTAAGCAAACTGAACAAACTAAGATGAAATGAAATAAATGCAAAAAATGTAAAAAGGAATGCAAAAAAAAAAGGAAGAAAAAATAACTAAAAATGACTAAAAATGAAAGTAAAGTGGGGGGCTGTCATGCTCTGAAATTATTGAACTCAATGTTCAGTCCGGCAGGCTGTAGTGTGCCTAATCGGTAGATGAGATGCTGTTCCTCGAGCTTGCGTTGATGTTCACTGGAACACTGCAGCAATCCCAGGACAGAGATGTGAGCATGAGAGCAGGGGGGAGTATTGAAATGGCAAGCAACCGGAAGCTCAGGGTCCTGCTTGCGGACTGAGCGGAGATGTTCCGCAAAGCGGTCACCCAGTCTGCGCTTGGTCTCCCCAATGTAGAGGAGACCACACTGTGAGCAGCGAATACAGTATACTACATTGAAAGAAGTACAAGTAAATCGCTGCTTCACCTGAAAGGAGTGTTTGGGGCCTGGGATAGTGAGGAGAGAGGAGGTAAATGGGCAGGTATTACACCTCCTGCGATTGCAAGGGAAGGTGCCCTGGGACGGGGACGAGGTGGTGGGGGTAATGGAGGAGTGGACCAGGGTGTCGCGGAGGGAACGATCCCTTCGGAATGCTGACAGGGGAAGGGAGGGGAAGATGCGACTGGTAGTGGCATCACGCTGGAGGTGGCGAAAATGGCGGAGGATGATCCTTTGGATATGGAGGCTGGTGGGATGAAAAGTGAGGACAAGGGGAACCCTGTCACGGTTCTGGGAGGGAGGGGAAGGGGTGAGGGTAGAGGTGCGGGGAATGGGTCGGACACGGTTGAGGGCCCTGTCAACCACAGTGGGGGGAAATCCTCGGTTGAGGAAAAAGGAGGTCATATCAGAAGCACCGTCATGGAAGGTAGTATCATCAGAGAAGATGCGTCGGAGACGGAGAAACTGGGAAAATGGAATGGAGTCCTTACAGGAGGTAGGGTGTGAAGAAGTGTAGTCGAGGTAGCTGTGGGAGTCAGTGGGCTTATAATGGATATTGGTAGACAACCTATCCCCAGAGATGGAGACAGAGAAGTCGAGGAAGGGAAGGGAAGTGTCAGAGATGGACGATGTAAAGGTGAGAGAAGGGTGGAAATTGGAAGCAAAGTTGATAAAGTTTTCGAGTTCGGGGCGGGAGCAGGAAACGGCACCGATACAGTCATCAATGTACCGGAAAAAGAGTTGGGGAGGGGGCCTGAGTAGGACTGGAACAAAGAATGCTCGACATATCCCACAAAAAGACAGGCAAAACTAGGACCCATGCGGGTACCCATGGCGACACCTTTTACTTGAAGGAAGTGCGTGGAGTTGAAGGAGAAGTTGTTCAATGTGAGAACAAGTTCAGCCAGGTGGAGGAGGGTGGTGGTGGATGGGGACTGGTTGGGCCTCTGTTCCAGGAAGAAGCGGAGAGCCCTCAAACCATCCTGGTGGGGGATGGAGGTGTAGAGCGATTGGACGTCCATAGTGAAGAGGAGGCGGTTGGGACCAGGAAACTGGTTCAGGACGCCCCTCCACCTCCACCCCGAGGCCAATGAGCGGTCCAGGGGAGACGGAGGTTCCCGACTCCGGAAATCCAGCCGGAGCCGAGACCGGAGGTGGAGAGAGGAGGCGATCTCCCGCTCCGCCAGCACCCACAGGCCCAGCGGATGGGGTAGCATTCTCGTATATAACCGGGTCGGGTGTCTCCTGGTTGGTGGTGGACTCTGGCTCGGAGTGCCGACCCTTTGGGGCCTCGCCCTGCCCTCCACTCAGGGCACCCGACCCAGTGCAGTGGCAAATAGGCGGCGTCCTCAGGCTCCCCCACCACAAGCAGGGTCCCACTTACGCCTTCAGGAGGTCCTCATGTACCGGGGCCTTCCCCTCCCCTCTTTCCTGCGGAATAGGGAGCTCCTGCCCGGACTTTGTAGCCTTGGTGGTGGTGGTAGGGGAAACCTGGGAACCCGAAACAGGCGCCTCAGGGCCCCTCGTTACCTCTGTGGAGGGGTGCCTTCTCCTCTTTTTCCCACTAGGGCGCAGTGGCTCAGAGACCTCCATGTCATCAGAGGCCTTCACCTCGCCACCCTCCTTTTTTCAGTCACCCTGTCCTGAGCCCAGCCCTGGGACAGGTGGGGTCCGTGAGAATGGGCTTTGGGCTGAGCTCAGGCTCGGGTTTTTTCAATGTGTCCAGGGGATGCACCTCTTGATTTTTCATTTTCCTCTGCGTCTTCCTTCCACTCGGACGGGCACTCCCCTCCCCGCTAGAGGCCGTGAAAATACAGCCTTACGAACATGCCCCACTCCCTTGCAGCCGTGGCACCGCGCCCCATCCGAGGTCCAAAAGACGTTGTCGGCCGTCCCCTGGAACTCTATATTAAATTGGCGCTCCGAGACCTCCCCCGTGCCAGCTGCATAAATAACTGGCGGCGGAAGGAAAAGACATGTTGGAGGCTGTGGTCCCGAAGACCAAGCCGGACTGGGGTGATCACCGACCTCACCTCCCCCAGATGGTGCAGGTGGGGGAGGAGGAGCTCACTGGGCATGAAGGGCGGGACGTTGGATAGCATTATCCGCTGCGCAATGACCCCCAGAGGGTCCAGCGGCAGGAAGGTCCCCCCACAGTGAGCCCTTTACTCAGTGCCAGGGACACCACCCGCGCGGTCTTCAAAACGAACACAGCCTTCCCATACATCTTTGAGGCTGCAACAATGGCCGAGGGGCCGACCAGCTCGGCCATTGCCTTTACGCAGGCCTCAATGGACATGTTGGGGTGGGGATATCTTTTCACCCCATGGCTGGATGTTATCAATTTAAAGGGTGATGGGGCCACGTGGGCAGCCAGAGAGGCTGCCGCTGCATAGGTAGTAGAGGGCCCCGCCACCGGTGTTGAAGGGCTTGCCATGGGTCTAAGAGCTAGACCCACCCCGAATTGTGGGCTTGCACACCAAATATCAGAGATTAGCAGAAAATATTGAATATGTATTAAAAACAAACAAACAAACAAACAACAGGTTAGGGGAGAGGCTGAGGGAATAGAGGAGAAGTAAAGATAGGATGTAAGGGATGGCTTGCTTTCTGGAGGTGGTGCTCACAGCACATTTAAAACAGTCTTTGCACTTGGTCTTCCGGTCTTCTGGCCTTCTGGTTGGTGGAGGCGTCTTCACCTGGGTCAGCTGAAGCTGCCCAGGCACTATTATCCCCTTCCGTCTGTTTAGCCAGGCAGCTTAAGCTGACCTAGGCTGGGAATTTGGGGTGGGGAGGGAGCTTCCCTGTGTGCTTGTTGCAGCAGTACAAATTCCTGTTGAATTGGCAGCCCCACCCCTTGTTGTTCCGGCCACTTGTTCTTCCCACATCAGTCCAAAGTAAATTACTGGTGTTCAGCACCCACCTCCAGACAAAGCCTTGTTTCCAACAAAAAAGAATGTCTCTTTCTTCACATTAATGGCGATTGTTGTTGAAGTTTTCCCTCTGCTTGATTGTAACTGCTCTCCCTTGCTCAGTCCAGCTCCTCTCTCCACCTCTACAACCTCCAACTGCCACCAGCACTCTCAGCTGAGGCTCGTTGCTGCAATCAGCAGTCAACACTCCAATTAGACAGCAGCCAACCTTGTTTTTTTTTTTTTTCCACAAAGTTTTGGCAGGCCGGAAGAAGCCAATGGCAGATTTCAGCGGAAATGTCTCATACTTGGGCCAGATGGTAACCTTTGGCGGGCCAGTCTCTGGCCCACTGGCTGTATGTTGGACAACCTTGGTGTAGAGGGAGCTTTATTCTGTATCTGACCCATTTTTTTCCCCTTTTTTTAAGGTGACCTTTATACCCCAGGCCCCTTTTATATATTTTTTATGTCGAGGGGGCCTTTATTCCTCAGGCCCCCTTTATATATTTTTTATGTCGAGGGGGCCTTTATTCCTCAGGCCCCCTTTATATACACACTTATATTTTTAAAATAACTTTATTAAAACCAGATAAATAAACAAAAACTCAAATTAAAATGCCATTCTCGGCTTCGACAATGCACTCCAGTCCCTGCGATGCCCACCGGTCGCGGAAGGCCTCAGACGTACCGGCGGACACCGCATGCTCCTTTTCCAGGGACACCCGGGCGCGAATGTAACCGCGGAAGAGGGGCAGGCAATCGGGGAGGACGGACCCCCCGACGGCCCGCAACCTGGACCTGTGAATTGCCACCTTGGCCAGGCCCAGGAGCAGACCGACGAGGAGATCCTCCTCCCGGCCCAAGCCCCTCCGCACCGGGTGCCCAAAGATCAGGAGCGTGGGACTGAAGTGCAGCCAGAATTTGAGGAGCAGCCCCTTCAGAGACTCAAATAGGGGCTGCAACCTCGCACACTCCATATAAATGTGGAACACGGACTCGTCCAGGCCGCAGAAAGTACAGCTGGCCTGGGAGTCCGTGAACCTACTTAAAAGCCTATTGCACGGGACTGTTCTGTGCAGCACCCTCCACCCCAGGTCCCCGATGTAAAGGGGGAAGACTCCTGCGTAGAGAGACCTCCATCGGGGATTCCCCTCGCCGCCAGATGGCAACGCGGACCGCCAGGGCGTGTCCGGCCGGCTGACGAGGGCGAGGAAATGGAGAGTGTGCAGGAGCAGCCCATACAGGAAACCCCTCCGCGCCGATTGGAATGGCATGGAGGGCATTTCCGAGAGGCGGCTCGGGTTGTGCGGGACCGGCACCCGAGGAGGGTTTCGGGGCCTGGGTCCGATGAGCAGTTCCGGCCGAGCGGGGGTCAGCTCGGCCGGGATCGCTCCGCACTCCCGAGCCCCCTCGCCACCCGCAGTGAGGGGCGTCCCGGGGGTTTCGGCTACTCCTCCGCCCGCCGGACCGTCCCCGGAGTCGGCCGCCCGGACAGCCGAGGCGCTCTCCTCCGCCGGCGGGGGAGCGCCCTGACTGGAGGCGACCATGTTCCAGACTCGGAAAAGATCCCGGTAAAAGACAGGCAACTCCCTCAGAGAGGCGCGGCTAACGGACTCCACCGGGAGCTGCGTGTCGTCTTGAAGGCAGTGACACTGGCGAAAAAAATACTTCGCCAGCGCACACCATCTGGGAGGACGCTCGATGTACAAGTATCTCTGCAGGGTCCAAAGGCGGAGAGTCGCAGCCTGGGTGCGGACGCACACCAGCGACTGACCGCCCTCCTCGATCGGGAGACTCAGGACCGCGGCAGAGACCCAGTGTTTCCTCTTGCCCCAGAAGAAATCGACGAGTTTCTTCTGGATCTTGGTGGCAAATACAGGGGGCGGGGCCAAAGTGACCAACCGGTACCACAGCATGGAGGCCACCAGTTGGTTTATGACCAACGCTCGGCCCCTGTAGGAAAGCACTCGGAGCAGTCCTGTCCAGCGCCCCAGCCGAGCGGTGACTTTCGCCTCCAACTCCTGCCAGTTTGCCGGCCAGGCTTCCTCAGCGGGGCTAAGGTGGACTCCCAGATAGAGGAGGTGCTTGGTGCTCCACGCAAAAGGTGTCATCTCCTCCGGCAGGGAGTCCACCCGCCACTGACCAAACAGGAGTCCGGAACATTTCTCCCAATTGATCCTCGCGGAGGACGCGGCAGAAAAGGTCTGCTGGCAGTCGCGCATCCTCCGCAAGTCAACGGGATCTGTGATTGCGAGGAGCACGTCGTCGGCGTAAGCCGAGAGGACGACCCGCATGGCCGGCTCGCGCAGAGCCAATCCCGTCAACCTCCTGCGAAGCAGGCACAGGAAGGGCTCCATGCAGATGGTATACAATTGGCCGGACATGGGGCACCCCTGACGCACTCCTCTCCCAAATCGAAGGGGCGCCGTCAAGGACCCGTTAACTTTGACTAGACACTCTGCGGCGGCGTATAAAAGTCGGACCCGGGCCACGAAATGTGGCCCGAGTCCGAAAGCGCGCAGAGTCCCGAAAAGGTAATCGTGATCCACCCTGTCGAACGCCTTCTCCTGATCGAGGGAGAGAAAGGCGACCGACTGACCAGTCCTCTGGGAAAGATGGATCAGGTCCCGGACCAGGTGGATGTTGTCCTGGATGGACCGGCCCGGGACCGTGTAGGACTGGTCGGGGTGGATCATGTGGGCCAGCACGGAGCCTTGGCGGGTAGACATAGCCCGGGCAAAGATCTTATAATCCGTGCTGAGGAGGGAGACCAGACGCCAGTTTTTAAGCAGGCGGAGATCGCCCCTCTTCGGCAGCAGGACGATGACTGCCCTGCGCCACGAGAGGGGCATCTCCCCGGTCGCCAGGCTTTCCCCCAGGACCCGCGCGTAATCGTCCCCCAGAACGTCCCAGAACGCCCTGAGGAACTCCACGGTCAACCCATCCAGCCCTGGGGATTTGCCCCTCGAGAGCTGGTGGAGGGCGCCAGTCAGCTCCGCCAACGTGAGTGGAGCCTCCAATCCTTCGGCGCCCTCCGGGCTGACCTGCGGCAGGTCTTCCCACAAAACTCTGCGCGCATCCTCGCTGGATGGATCCGGAGAGAACAACGCACTGTAATACGTCCGGAGCAGGAGTCCCATTCCCTCCGGATCCGTGATGGAGGATCCGTCGTCGGCCAGCAGCTCGACGAGCTGCTTACGGACCCCCCGCCATTTTTCCAGCGAGTAGAAGAAGGGAGAGGCGCGGTCCAAATCTTCCAGGATCTGGATCCGCGACCTCATGTACGCGCCTCGGGACCCTATGAGCTGCAGGTTCCTCAGCGCGCCCTTCTTCTCTTTGTACGCCTGCCACAGGGCCGGGTCCGCGACGGCATGACCGAGGCGGGATTCCAAGTCGAGCACCTCCCTCTCAAGGCGCCCGATCTCGGCTTCCCGCCTCTTGCTCGACCCCTTCACGTACTCCTGACAGAAGACGCGGATGTGAGTCTTGCCCACATCCCACCATAGCCTCAAGGAGGGGAAGCCCCCCTGCTTCCTTCTCCAGTCGGCCCAGAATCGACAGAACGAGTCCCGAAATCGCACGTCCTCCAGCAGCCGGTTGTTAAAGTGCCAGTACGCGGACCCCGCCCGCGTGCGGAGCGGAGTGAACTCCGCCCACACCAGGCGGTGGTCCGAGCACGGCACCAGCCGCATGGAGGCCGCCGAAACGCGGGAGACGTACGCCTGCGAAATGTAGAGGCGGTCGATTCGCGACCCCCCTCCTCCAGACCTCCACGTGAAGGCGCTGGAGTCAGGATGGAGATTCCGCCAGACGTCCACCAAGTTAAGGGAGCTGATCAGTCCCCTCAACTTCTCCACTGACGCTTGGCCGCGCTGGGGACCGGAGCGATCCCCCACCTCGAGGGTGCAGTTAAAATCCCCCCGAGGACGATGCACTCGCCGCTATCGATGGAGCTCAAGAGAGCGGACACTTCTTCAAAGAAGCGCGCTTGCAATGCGCCGGGCCTGGGCGCGTACCCGTTCACAAAGTGGAGCGGCACGCTACCCAGGCGAACGGCGAGGTGGAGCAAGCGGCCCGGCACCAGCTCCTTGACCCCCAAGTTCTCCGGCTGAAAAGTCGGGGCCAACAAGATAGCCACCCCACTAGAAATAGGGGTGAGGTGACTCATGTAGACCCCACCCTGCCACTCCAGGAGCCAGGTGGCTTCGTCTCCCGGAACGGTGTGGGTTTCCTGCAGAAAGCTCACCGCGTATCTCCCTTCCCTAAGGACTGAGAGATTGTGAAATCTGCGGTGAGCCCCTCTGCTGCCGTTGATGTTGAGGCTGGCTATGGTTATCTTCATGTCAAAGGTACTTAAAACCCGTCACCAACAGCTCACTGTGAGGAGGGAGTGGAAGTGCACCTTGCCCTCCACTCCCCCAGCAACCCATTGAGGAACACATTAAAACGGCGCCTCTCAACCAGTTTCACGTCCGCGCGCTTGCCCGCTATCTTAAGGGCGGCACGGACGGACTGTATGATCAGCGCCAGATTCGACCAACGGTCGAGGGCCAGCTGAACTTTATTGCGGCAACCCCTGCAAGCCGCGAGGAAATCCTGGAGTTCCGCCGTGGGGATGAGAGGAGAATCGGTGGGAGGCACGAGGGACTCCACCACCTCACTGGCGATGGAATCAAGATCATCCTCCGTGCCCCGCACCGAATCCCCATCCTCCTCCGGGTCGTCACCGCCAGCGGCCGACACATCCACCACACACTGTGGGGCGGACGTCCCGGCCGCGCCAGCTGGTCCCGCCTCCGTCACGATCCCACCCCCAGGATCGATGGCGGAGGAGTCCTCTCTGGATTCTATTGTGAAACTGGAGCCTGTAGGCACCAGCGGTTCAGGACCCCCCTCCACCTCCGTCCCCAGGGCAATGAGTGGTCCAGGGGAGACAGATGTTCCCGACTCCGGGAAACCAGCCGGAGCCGAGACTGGAGGCGGAGGGAGGAGGCTATCTCCCGCTCCGCCAGCACCCACAGGCCCAGCAGATGGGGCAGCATTCTCAGTTATAACTGGGTCGGGTGTCTCCTGGTTGGTGGTGGACTCCGGCTTGGAGGCCCGACCCTCTGGGGCCTCGCCCTCCCCTTCATTCAGGACACCTGACCCAGTAGCAGTGGCAGAATGGGCGGCTTCCCCAGGCTCCCCCACCACACGCAGGGCCCCACTTACTCCTTCAGGAGGGGCCTCATGTACCGGGGCCATCCCCTCCCCTCCATCCTGAGGAATAGGGAGCACCTGCCCGGACTTTGCAGCCTTGGTGGTGGCGGTAGGGGAAACCTGGGGACCCGAAACAGGAGACAGTTCCCCTCCAACAGATGGGCCCTGCGCCTCAGGGCCCCTTGTTACCTCTGTGGAGGGGTGCCTTCTCCTCTTTTTCCCAGTTGTGTGCGGAGGCTCAGAGATCTCCATATCATCAGAGGCCTCCACCTCCACACTCTCCTTTTTTTTATTCACCCTGGGCCTGAGCCCAGCCCTGGGGCAAGTTGACTTCCCGAGATCGGGCCTTGGGCTGAGCTCAGGCTCGGGTAGTGTCACGATATCCAGGGGACGCGCCTCTCGATGCTTATTTCTCCTCCGCGCCTTCCTTCCACTTGGACGGTCACCCCTCTCCCTGCCGGAGGCCGTGAAAACCACAGCCTCCGGTACCGACTGAATGGTATCTGGTGGTGGTGTAGTGGGGGTGGGAGGAGGTGCAGCGTCGCCACCCTGGGCCGCTGAGTTGGAGTTGGCAGCCGGGAGGTTGGGGCAGTTCTTACGAACATGCCCCACCCCCTTACAGACATGGCACCGCACCCCGTCCAAGGTCCAGAAGACGCGGTGGGCCGTCCCCTGGAATTCTACATTGAAGTGGCCCTCTGTCACCTCCTCCCACGCCAGCTGCATGAATAACTGGCGGCGGAAGGAGTACACGTGTCGGAGGCTGTTCTCCCGAAGACCGAGCGGGACTGGGGTGAGCCCCGTCTTTACCTCCCCCAGATGGTGCAGGTGGGGAAGGAGGAGCTCACCAGGGATGAAGGGTGGGACATTGGATAAAATGAGCCTTTGCGCAGTGGCCTCCAGGGGGTCCACTGGCAGAAAGGTCCCACCCACGGTGAGCCCCTTGCTCAGAGTCAGGGACACCGCCCGCTCGGTCTTCAGGAAAAACACTGCCTTCCCGTACATTTTAGAGGCTGCAACAATGGCCGAAGGGCCGACAACCTCGGCCATTGCTTTCACGCATGCCTCTATAGTCATGTTCGGGTGGACGTAGCTCTTGACCCCATGCTTCGTTGTTAATAAAGCAAACGGTGACGGGGCAACAGGTGCAGCTGCAGCAGCCGCAGCAGCATATGAACGGTAAGGCCCCGCCACCGGCGAAGAGGTGCTTGCCATGGGGTCTAAGAGCCACGTCCACCCCCAAGAAACAAAACAACTTTACACAATTTTTAAAAAAAGCAAACTTTAAACAAGGTGGGGTGGGAGTAGAGGAGGATGGCGTAGGATGGTAAAGGAAAAGGGGAGGATAGGTGATTGAGGCGACTGAGTGGAGGAAGGGAGAGAAAGGCTGAAAAGGATGTTTGTTCCAACTGCCAGTTGGAGCACCTTTATCACAATTAGTCTAAACTTGTTTGTTGTCTTCCAGTTGGGGGAGGCTTCTTCGCCCGGGACAGCTGGAGCCGCCCGGTACTCTCCTCTTCTGATTTTAACAAGACAGTCTTCACCCGGGCAACTCCAGCTGTCCCGAGCAGGCAGTTGGGGTGGGGAGGGAGCTCCCTGTGTGCAAACACCAATACAAACACAGGGGCCCCTACTGGATTTGGCTGCCCCACCCCTGAGTCTTCAGGCCTCTTCTCCCTCCCCCAAACAGTTTAAACTTAATAGTCTTTCAGGTGCCCTGACACCCACCTCTCCAGAAAAATTGCAGCCTTCCTTGATGGTTTCCCTCCACTCTGTATTCACCTTTCTCCAGTCTCTCTCTCCAGTTGCTGCAGTCTCCACTCTGTATTCACCTTTCTCCAGTTGCTGCAGTCTCCACTCTCCACTCTGCAATTGCTGCAACACAGGTGCAGCTGCTCCCCCTGATTGCTGGCAGGAAGTGCTCCAAATTGACAAGCCAACCTTGTGCTGTACCTATCCTGGGAGTGTTTGATGGGAAAAGTGCAGAGGAAGCTTTACTCTGTATCCAACCCCATTCTGGACCTGTCCTGGGAGTGTTTGATGGGCACTGTGTAGAGAAAGCTTTATTCTGTATCTAACCCCGTCCTGTACCTGTCCTGGGAGCGTTTGATGGGGACAGTGCAGAGGAAGCTTTACTCTGGATCTAACCCCGTCCTGTACCTATCCTGGAGTGTTTAACTTAACAGTTTAGAGGCAGCTTTATTCTGTATCTAAGCTGTGCTGCCCCTGCCATAAACTTCAGCACAAATAAAACTCCTTTACAAACTCGCACCAAGTTCAAGGCCTGCTCAAGTCACGAACAAAAACCCGACCTGAATCCGACGGAAGCACATGGGACCCGAGCCCGACCCGGCCCAGGTCCCTTCATTTTCCCCCCGAGACCGACCCGACCCGACCCGACCCAAGCCCAAAGGTCGAGTTCGGAAGAGTGGCCCGACACATCTCATCGGGTCCCATCGGGTTCGGGTCGGGTAACAGGCCTTTACATCAAGTCCCGTTCAACCATCACTCCTGTGCTCACTGACTTACGTTGGTTCCTGATCCAGTAAAGCCTCGATTTTAAAATTCTCATCCTAGGTTTCTGACCCAACTCATTCCGAACTACTCAGAAATGAAGCTGCCTCCTCAAAATACTAAATGTTAGTTTGTTTGAGGGTTCACCTTCACCACACGGACTGTTGTTGTTCAGGATGAAGGCCCACCATTTTCTCATGGTAACCAGGGATGGGGAAGTAATGCTGGCCTTGTCAGTATCACCCATATCCTGAGAACAAATTGACAGGAAATGAAATAGGAATAAAATCAATGAGTTTGTAATTGACTGATTGAAACCAGGCGAGGTCTGTGATCAGAAAGAGATGTCATAATCCGATAAGCAAATTGTCAACACAATTTACCTCACCAGCCCCTTGTGTTTGCCTTTTTGCTGTTGTCTTCATCAGAACACAAGTAACAAATAATCTCTATCTTAAAAGATGCTGGATTATCAATTGTACACATGGAATACGGACTCAATGGTTTCTGTTATCAGACAGTCAGAGAATCACACAGCACAGGAGGAGACTATTTCACAAATCGTACCAGTTCCAGCTCTTTGAAGGAGATTTCCCAATGATTCCTCTCCCCTGTTCTTTTCTCCCGGTCCAGTAAATCACCCTGTTATTATTGATCCAATTCCTGACTGAAAGTTTCTGTTAAATCTGCTTCCACAACCCTTTCAGGAAGTGAATTCCAAATCATAAGCACTCGCTGTGTAAAGAAAAGAAAATCTCCTCTGTTTGTTTGTTAATCAACATTAAACTGGTTACTGAACCTTCATCCCGTGAAACCAGATTCTCCTTATTTATTCGAGAAACACACATCATCATTTTGTGCCCCTCGATTAAATCTCCCTTTTATCTTCTCTGCTCTAAGGAGAACAATCCCAGCTTCTCTCCACATAACTGAAGTCCCTCATCCCTGTTACAATTCTAGTATATAATCTAGCACCATCTCCAAGGCCTTGGAATCCTTCAAAAAGTGTGGTGTCCAGAATGGGACACAATAATCCAGCTGAGGCTTTAACAGTCATTTATCTAGTCTTCGCAGAATGTTCTTGTGTTGTGATTTTTTAATTCTTTGCTTCTAGTTCTGAAGCTGACGATTCCCTATGCCTTTTTAAATCCTTCACCACTTGTCCAGCCACCATCGAAGATGTCTGTACATGCACACCCAGTCTCTGTGCTCCTGTACCATCCAATAAATGGTGCAGTTCAGTTTCTATTCACTCCCCTTATTATCCCTGCCAAAATAACCACTTCCCCAATTCTATGTCTTAGATTTCAGTCACCTTGTGTATTCTCATGTCACCATCAGACTGTCCATGTCCTCCTTAATACTGCTACTGTCTACCACACTAATGACAGCATTTATGATTTACATGTCATCTGCAAGAGTTGAAATTATGTTTTTGTTTTACTCTAAGTCCATGTCATTTATACATTTATCTATATGTCAGGATGAGCACTCGTTTATCTAATCTCTCCTTTTCAAAAGAGGATGTAACATTTACAACACTTCTGGCCAGTGCCTTTGCTATTTCCACCATTCCTTCCTTCAGCAACCCTCACACATCCCATCCAGACCAGCTAATTGTTGCACTTTATTGTGGTACAAAAGTACTGGATTGAAAGGGGTTAACTCAACCTGTTTGTTCAGTGACTGTAATTAATGTCAGTCTCTTTGGACACTAATTGTGTCACTGGAGGGTTCCCCTCTTCTATTAATAAGGGTCTTCATTTAATGTCTTACCCATAGTGTCAGCTGGAGCATCAAACCCGGCACTTACAGGGATCAGTGGCTCCATAGAGAGGGAGACGATAGATCAGAATCTGTGAGCAGTTGATTGGAACGTTACAACAATGGGTCAGAATCTGAGAACAATAGATTGGAATGTTACAACAATGGACAGCAGGAGTTTCTCCTCTTGGTTTGGTTTAGTTACTGCAGATTATACTTGGCTAACATTAGAACGGCGGATCTATTATGCACTGAAGATGATTCAAACAATTTACTATCCCAGCCTCGCTATTATTGCTGTCCCCGGTAAGTCCCTGTATCCAACTAATGGATTCATAAACCATATTTCACTGAATTAGTGTTCTTGTCATTTAAATCGTGAGAAGACTGAATCCATTGTCTTCACTTTCTGTTACAAACTCTATTCCCTCTCCACGATCTGCAATCCCCTCACTGAGGCTGAACCAGGAAGTTTACAGCCTCTGGTATCTTTAATGCTGAGCTCAGTTCACCCCCATATTAACTCCATCTCCAACCCTTCATATTGTTACAGCCAGTTGAGGAGGGGTCACAGTCCTTCCTCTTAATTGACCGCAATAGTGTTGGGTCTTTTTTAACCGTGAATGTATTTACCATTTTTGTGATGTTTTACTTTTTACCTTTGGTGTGATAGTGAAGGAACCAATCGGAAAGGTTTTCTTGCGTTTAAACATGAAAGAGGTGAGTTTAATACACTTAACATCTAAACCCGATCAAAATAAAATAATAAAAATGTAAGTTATACAGTTATGCTGCCACTGACACAAGAATCTCACGTACACAAATATATCACAGAATGAGAAGTAAAATCGTGGCTGGATTAGAGTCCAGAATAAATCAAAACATAATATGCAGTCTGTGAGGTTTGATAATTCCCTGATCTTCCGGCTGAAGGTGTACTCTTGAAGTCTTTGGCTGGTCGAAGTGCCCATTGTGGCTGATCCACATGGCTCAGGATTTTCTTGAAGGCAGACTGGTAGGTGGCCTTTTTTCCCTGGTGCCTCAGTCTGTAGCAATCCGTAGGTTTGGAGGGTCCACAGTCGCAAATAGTTTTCAAACTTGTGATGTCATCTGGAGAGAGACAGAAAGAGAACGGGGCTTGGGGTTGGTTGGGAGGGGGCGCGGGTGCGGTGGTGCTAGGGGAGGGGGGCAGGAAACCAACCTTCTGCTTCTTCCATTTTGAATCACTGGCTTGTCTGTCTTTGTCCAGGGGAAACTCCCAGCTTTCACAGAAATGGTCAGACGATCTCATGGCTGCCTCAATATATTTTCTGGAGCCTTCTAATGAGATTAAAGGTGAGGAAATTTCATCTCCCCAGAGCTCAGGATGTCATTATTTACACTTGGAGTAGTTTACACTTTCAAAAGTCAGTGTGTCAGGATGTCCTTGAATTCCATGCTAATGAATGCAATCTTAGCAAATTCAGTCTCAAGAGCAAGCCATTATTTTGGGTCCAGGCTCATCAGACATGTGTCTCCTGTTGGAGACGTTGGAAAGTGAAAAGGTGCTTCAGATACAAATTGCAGTGGCCATCTTGGCTGCCAGTTTTTTGCAGGATTTTTCCATTAAAACTTTAATGTAAGTTTCCAACTGATGAATTAAAATTCCTCATTGGCATATTGTGTTTCCTTGACACGAATAACACCTCTGTAATATCTGCCTCAGCCTACCAGCTTCGTAAACCCTCATCGTATCTTTGTTAAATCCACACTTGACTCTTCAAATTATATCCTGGCCGCCCTCCAATTATAAATCTCCATAAACCACAGCCCATCCAGAACTCTTCTGCCTATATCTATCTCACACCAAATACCGATCACACATCACCCCTGTGCTCAATGATCAACAGTGCCTCTCGGTCTGGCAGCACCTTAATTTTAATATTCTCAGCCTTGTGTATGAATACCTCCGTGTCCTCACCTGTCCAATTAATCCCATTCCCCTGTCCATTCCCCATAGTCTTGTAAATATTATGCCTTTGAGTCTGCTACCAATTCCATTTTTAAAGTGAGTTGCTTTCCCTCTCTATCTCCGCCAGCTGTGGTTTTCACTCTGCGGTCCCACCGGTGCCATCATTACAGAAACCTAGATCCATACAATGATGTGAACTGACAGCTGGTCACTTTTAGTGTGGTCAGCACAGTGTCCCATGTTAGGCAGGGATCTAGCCTGGGTGCCATATATGTGTTGTTTGTATGAGGAGGGGCTTGTACTGATGTCAATCAGCCATTTTTGCAGCACTGACGTACGATTTTGAAACTTGGCCTGTGCATGTCCAATGACCACCTGTGTAAGTCACTCTCAGCAGAGCATAGATTCAGCAGCATGAGGAACCCCCACCCCACCTTCCCCCACTGACACCCCCCAAAGTTATTTCAAAGGATCAGGCATCCAACTTACAGGTGAGGGCCTTTTGACTTACTTCTGCCATTGTAAAGTTAGTGGAGGTGCTGTGGATAGTTTTCTGGAGGTTGTGTTGTGAGCTGCTGCAGACATTCAGGGAGGGCAGAGGATTTTGTGAACCAACTCTGGACGAGGTATGGGACTGTAGTTACAGTGTCTCTGGGTCTGAAACATGACCAACAAATGGAGCAGAGGCTGCAGAGAGGGGAGTCTCTGTAAAAAGGGAGGAGGAGGGGCTCTGTCCTTCCAACCCGGTTTTCCCAAGAGCATTTTTCCTACCTACACCTAATCCAGGAGCAGTGTGTGAGGTGACTCTGATTCAATGAGGAAGTGGTCACAGAGCTGTATCACCTCCTGTAACACGACCTGGAGCCTCACACCAGGGTGAGGACGGAGCTATCAGTGGCTGTTAAAATCCCAGTTTCATTGATGTTCACTGCATCCGGATCTTTCCCCAGGCAGGAGTGGGCGGCATATCCAACATAGTCACAGAGAGTCATAGAGTCATTTACGACACAGGAGGAGACCAGTCGGACTCTCCATGTGTCTCTCTGTGTAACAATCCAGTCGGTCCCATTCCCCCACTCAATCCTCGGATCCCTGCAAGTTCATTTCCTTCAGGTGCCCATCCAATTTCCTTTTGAAATCATTGATTGTCTTGGCTTCCATCACCCTCATGGGCAGTGAGTTCCAGCTCATTACCATCCACTGTGTAAAAAAGTTCTTCCTCATATTCCCCCTGCATCTCTTACCCAAAACCTTCCATCTGTGTCCCCTATTCCGTGTTTCATCAGTTAATGGGAACAGTTTTTCCTTGTCTAACTTACCTAAGCCTATCATAATCTTGTACACTTCTTTCAAATCTCTCTCAATCTCCTTTACTCCAGGGAGAGCAACTCCATCTTCTCCAAACAAACCTTGTAACTAAACCACTCCAATCCCTGGAAGCATTCTTGTATTCTAGTAGAATCATATAAAGTTAAGGCACAGAAATCGGCCACTTGGCCCATCTTGTCTGCGCCAGCCAGAAAATGATCCACCTATTCTAATCCAACCTTCCAGCATTTAGTGCGTCGAGCTGCAGCTTACAGCACTTAAGGTGCATATCCAGAATATTTTTGAATGAGTTGAGGGTTTCTGCCTCAACTATCCTTTCAGGCAGTGAATTCCAGACGGCCACCACTCTCATCTCCCCTCTGATCTTTCTACTAATCACTTTAACTCTATTCCCCCTCTTCGATTTTATGGTGAATAGAGTCTTCACCTCCACTCTATCCATGCCAGTTATAATTTTGTACATTTCAATCAGATCACCCCTCAGCCTTCTCTGTTCCAAGGAGAACAACTCCTGTCTATCCAATCTTTCTTCATAGCTGCATTTTTCTATTCCTGGCAACATCCTCGTAAATCTCCTCTGTTCCCTCTCCAGTACAATTACATCCTTTCTGTACTGAGGAGACCAGAGCTGTACACAGCACTCAAGTTGTGGCCTAATCAATGAGTTATACAGTTCCGGCATAACCTCCCTGTTCTTGTATTCGGTACCTGGGCTAATAAAGGAAAGGATTCCATATGCCTTCCTAACCACCTTATCGATCTCTGCTGCTACTTTCAGGGATGTGTGGACATTCAATCCAAGGTCCCTCACTTTCCCTACACTTCTCAGTATTTTGACATTATTCCTGTATTCCTTGTTTGACCTCCACAAATGCATCACCTCATATTTCTCCAAGTTGAATTCCATTTGCCACGTTTCTGCCCATCTGACCAGGCCATCAATATATTTCCGCAGTCTACAGCTATCCTCCTCGCTATCTGCCACACGGCCAATCTTCGTGTCGTCTGCAAACATCTTGATCATGCCCCCTACCTTTACGTCCAAATCGTTAACTTGCACCACAAAAAGCAGGGGACCCAGTACTGAGCCCTGTGGAACGCCACTGGAAACAGCCTTCCAGTCTCTAAAACAGCCGTCAACAATTACCCTTTCTTTCCTGCCACTGAGCCAATCTTGTATCCACCTTGCTGCATTTCCCTGGATCCCGTGGGATTTTATTTTTTGAACCAGTCTGCCATGTAGGACCTTGTCAAAAGCCTTGCTAACATCCAAGTAGACCATATCAACTGCACTACCCTCATTTATCTTCCTTGTTGCTTCTTCAAAACATTCGATCAAGTTGGTGAAACAATATCTTCCCTTAACAAATCCATACTGACTATCCTAAATTAAGAAGAGGTGGTGAGTACAGAAGAAGGCAAGTTATGCCGAACCTTTATGAAGCTCTGGTTCGGCCCCAACTGGAGTACTGCATCCAGTTCCATTCACCATAGTTTAGGAAGGATGTGAGGGTCCTTGACAGGGTGTAGAGGAGATTTACCCGAATGGTTCCAGAGATGGAGGATTTTAGCGACAAAGTTAGTTTGGAAAAGCTGGGATTGTTTTTCTTGGAGTAAAGGAGATTGAGGGGAGATTTGATAGAGGTATACAAGATGATGTCATGTTTGGATAAGGTAGACAAGAAAAGATGTTCCCATTAGTTAATGGTACAAGGACTAGAGTTAAGGTTGTGGCAAGAGATACAGGGGGATGTGAGGAACAACTTTTAGTCAGAGCTTGTGGGAATGGCCTGGAAATCACTGCCTACGAGGGTGGTGGAAGCGGAGATGGTGAATGATTTCAAAAGGATATTGGATGAACACTTGAGGGAAATCGACTTGCAGGTATATGGAGACAGCGCTGGGGAATGAGACTGACTGGATTTATCTACAAAACTGGCATGGACTCGAAATGACTATGACTCTCTGACAGGGGATTACTATTACTACTGCTTTCCTACACTTGGAAAATTTATAATGGACTGGACAGTATCACCCTGTTGAACCCCGTGATGTCAGTGAAATGTTTGATGTCCCAGAACGTGGTGAACAAATGTCCTTCACAAACTGAGTAATTCAGTTCAGTCCCACTGACAATTCTGGATCATTCACAATGGGGAGTAGTTTCTCCTGGTTTTCTCTACATAGGACAGCAGCCAGGCTTTTCACAGTGTCCCCTACCTCCATGTGGAAAGTCTTGTCAGGGTTAGGTGAGATCAGACACGTTACCGAGGCGACAGCTTTCTTCAGTTGTGTTGCTGCTTCTGTGCTCTCTTCAGTCCAACCGGGTTAAAACTGGTCATCATCACCATTAGGTAGTTCATAAAGAGGAGTCACAGTCTCTGCAAATCGAGGGATGAGGGTCCGCTGATACCCCACCAGCCTGAGAATAGGACACAGGGCAGTCTTTGAGGTGGACAGGGGTAGAAACTGGATGAGGGTCTGCTGATACCCCAGCAGCTTGAGGATAGGACACAGGACAGTCTTTGAGGTGGACAACGGTAGACACTGGATGAGGGTCCACTGAAACCCCACCAGCCTGAGGATAGGGCACAGTGCAGTCTCTGAGGTGGACAGGGGTAGACACTGGATGAGGGTCCACTGATACCCCACCAGCCTGAGGATAGGGCACAGTGCTGACTTTGAAGAGGACAGGGTAGACACTGTATGAGGGTCCACTGACACCCCACCAGCCTGAGGATAGGGCACAGTGCAGTCTCTGAGGTGGACAGGGGTAGACACTGGATGTGGGTCCACTGATACCCCACAAGCTTGAAGATAGGACATAGGGCAGTCTTTGTGGTTGCAAGGGATAGACACTGGATGAGGGTCCGCTGAAACACCACCAGCCTGAGGATAGGACACAGGGCAGTCTTTGAGGTGGACAGCGGTAGACACTGGATGAGGGTCCGCTGATACCCCACCAGCTTGAGGATAGGACACAGGGCAGTCTTTGAGGTGGACAGTTTTAGACACTGGCTAGGGGTCTGCTGATACCCCACCAGCTTGAGGATAGGGGACAGTTCAGTCCTTGAGGAGGAAAGGGGTAGAAAATAGATGAGGGTCCGCTGAAACACCACCAGCTTGAGGATAGGACACAGGGCAGTCTTTGAGGTGGACAGCGGTAGACACTGGATGAGGGTCCACTGAAACCCCACCAGCCTGACGATAGGGCACAGTGCAGTCTTTGAAGAGGACAGGGTAGACACTGTATGAGGGTCCACTGATACCCCACCAGCCTGAGGATAGGGCACAGTGCAGTCTTTGAAGAGGACAGGGTAGACACTGTATGAGGGTCCACTGATACCCCACCAGCCTGAGGATAGGGCACAGTGCAGTCTCTGAGGTGGACAGGGGTAGACACTGGATGAGGGTCCACTGATACCCCACAAGCTTGAAGATAGGACATCGGGCAGTCTTTGTGGTTGCAAGGGGTAGACACTGTATGAGGGTCCGCTGAAACACCACCAGCTTGAGGATACGACACAGGGCAGTCTTTGTGGTTGACAGGGGTAGACACTGTATGAGGGTCCGCTGAAACACCACCAGCCTGAGGATAGGACACAGGGCAGTCTTTGAGGTGGACAGGGGTAGACGCTGGATGGCCTCGACCTGATGTTGGTCTGGGCTGTTGCTGAATGATCCAATCTGGACACCTTGAAACGTGACACGATCTTGCACCAGCTGGGCCTGACGTGGATGGTCTTTTAGACTAGCTCCCAAAGTAGCTGCAGAAGTTCCAGTAAAAGGGTTAAATGTGTGGACACGGTCTGTGGCAATGAGGAGGTGATCATCAATTTATTTCAGCAAGCAGGAAGACTGTGAAAAGCTCATAAGGTCCCCGGCCATATGTTTGTGTAAAATAGTGCGGTTATTGTGGAATCCCTTGTAACAGACATATCCAGGGGTATCTTTGGACCTCAGAAGTGAATGTGAATTTAAATTGTTTCTCTAGTTTTACTGGGATACTCCAATAACCATTAGAGATATCCATGGTGCTGAAGACAGTCCTGCCGCTGGGAATCCGGGTGAGTAGGGTGGGTGCCTATCAGACAACCGGGTTCACACAGGGGTGACTGTGTTGAGTTTGTGATGGTCAACAGTCAGTCTCCAGCTACCATCCCGTTTTCTAACTGGCCAAATGGGGCAGTTAGTTAGTAGTGAATGTGTCTTTGTGAACTACACCCTGGTATAACAATGACATGATATTGTCTGGAATATATGACATAATCTCAGTTCGGTAAGAATACTGCTTCATGGAGCATGCAATGGTCAATTGATTTCTTCAGGTCTGCTCATGTTTCCACTGTCATCTTTATGGGTTGTGAATACACTCAGCACCGACTCGAGAATCGCCTGTACCTCAGGGTGATCAGAGGTGTCTGGTTCACACTCCTCTGATATTTTAATCATGAATATTGAGGGTGCAATGGACACCAGAGTAGGATATGTTTTAATGTTCCATAATATACAAATATAGGGATAATCAATTACTGCTGATAACCTTTGAGCACATTACTGCCCAGTAGTCCCTGTCCATTGTGCAGGATCATATAAAAGGGAGTCAGGACTTTGAAATGAACTCTGTTCCCTCTCCTACACCAATGTAAGATCTGATCAAGGGTCACAGATTAAGCAAAAGGAGGTCGAAGGGTCACAAGCAGTTTATTGCAGGGAAACTATTGGAAAATATTCAGAGGGACCGGATTAATCTCCACGTGGAGAGGCAGGGATTAATCAGGGATTGTCAGTCTGGCTTTGTCAGGGGGAGATCGTGTCTAACTAACTTGATTGAATTTTTTCGAGGCATTGACTAGATGTGTAGATGAGGGTAAAGTAGTTGATGTATTCTACATTGACTTCGGTAAGACATTTGATAGGGTTCTACATGTGATATTGGTTAAGAAGGTAAGCGCCCATGGGATCCAGGGCAATTTGGTAAATTGGATCCAAAATTGGCTCAGCGGCAGGAGGCAGAGGGTGATTGGCAAGGGTTGTTTTTGCGAGTGGAAGCCTGTGACCAGTGGTGTACTGCAGGGATCGGTGCTGGGACCCTTGCTGTTTGTAGTGTACATTAATGATTTGGACGTGAATATAGGAGGTATGACCAGTAAGTTCGCAGCTGACACGAAAATCTTTGGTGTTGTAAATAGTGAGGAGGAGAGCCTTCGATTACATGTCGGTTTAGATGGGCTAGTAAGATGGGCAGAGAAGTGGCAAATGGAATTTAATCCTGAGAAGTGTGAGGTGATGCATTTTGGGAGGACTAACAAGGCAAGGAAACATACAGTGGATGGTAGGACGCTAGTATGTACAGAAGGTCAGAGGGACCTTGGTGTACTTGTCCATAGATGACTGAAGGCAGCAGCACAGGTAGGCAATGTGGTTAGGAAGGCACTTGGGACACTTGCCTTTATTAGCTGAGGCATAGAATATAAAAGCAGGGAGGTTATGATGGAGCAGTATAAAAATCCAGTTAGGCCACAACTGGAGTACTGTGTATAGTTCTGGTTGCTGCACTATAGGAAGGATGTGATAGCACTGGAGGCGGAGCAGAATAGATTCACCAGGATGTTGCCTGGGCTGGACAATTTCAGCTGTGAAGAGCGACAGAAAAGTCCAGTGTTATTTCCCTTAGGGCAGAGAAGGATGAGAGGGGTCATGATTGAGGAATGCAAAATTATGAGGGGCATTGATAGGTTAGATAGGAATAATCTTTTTCCCTTAGCGGAGGGGTCAATAACCAGGGGCATAGATTTAAGGTAAGGGGCAGGAGGTTCAGAGGGGATTTGAGGAAAAGAAATTTTACCCAGAGGGTGGTTGGAATCTGGAACACACTGCCTGAAGGGGTGGTAGAGGCAGGAACAGTCACAACATTTCAGAAGTACTGAGATGAGCACTTGAAACGCCCTACCAAACAAGGCTACAGGCCAAGTGCTGGAAACTGGGATAGGAATAGTTAGGTGCTTGATGGCTGGCACAGACACAGTGGGCCGAAGGTCATGTTTCTGTGCTGTATATCTCTTTGACTCTATTGAGGACTAACAGTTCAAATACCGCACAACATCAGAATAAATATAGTGGACATATGACCTGTGGCAGGTGAGAATGGCTTTCTGGCTATGGATCAGATGTTCGAAGCTATTATTAAAGACGTTATAGTCGGGCAGGTAGAAACATTCAAGGTGATCAGGTAGAGTCAACATGTTTTTGTGAAAGGGAAATCATGCTTAACCAATTTATTGGAGTTCTTTGAATAAGTAACATGTGTTGTTGGTAAAGGGGGACTGGGAGATGTTCTGTACTTAGATTTCCAGAAGGCATCTGATAACGTTCCACATCAAACGTCATTCTGGAAAATAAAAGCTCATGGTGTATTGGGTAACATATTGGCATGGATGGAAGATTGGCGAACTAACAGGAAACAGCGTAGGCATAAATGGGTCATTCTTATGGCCGGCAAGATGTAACATGTGGTGTGCCAGAGGGGTCAGTGCTGGGGACTCAACTTTTTACAATTTATATAAATGATTTTGATGAGTGGACCGAAGGTATGCTTGCTAAATTTGCTAATGATTCCAAGATAGTTAAGAAGATAAATTCTGAAGAGGACATAAGGACGCTACAAAGGGATATAGATAGGTTAAGTGAGTGGTCAAAGATCCAGCAAATGGAGTATAATGTGGGAAAAGGTGAAATTGTCCATTGTGGCAGGAAGGTTTGACTGTCACCTCGAGACTTGACTATTCTAACACACTCCTGGCTGCTCTCCCACATTCTACTCTCTGTAACATTGTGATCATGCAAAGCTCTGCTGCCAACTTCTAATTTACACCAGATTCTGTTCACCCAACATCCCTGTGCTCACTTACCTACATTGGCTCTTGGTCCAGTAACACCTCAATTTTACTATTCTCACTCGTATGATCAAATCCCTCCACGGCCTCAGCCCTCTGATTATCCCAATCCCCTGCCCATTTCCAATATTCCTGAAACGTGTTCATCTTAAAATCTTTATCTAATTCCATTTTAAAGTGAGTTCCTTCCCTCTGTCTCTCTCTCTGATCACACATTTCATCTCTCCAGCTCTACTGGTGCTGTGGAAGTTTGGATCCAGAAAATGGTATGAGCTGCACTGCCGGTCACATCCAGCACATTGTACAGGAAACCCAGGCTGGCCGGGGTGCTAGCGTGGGTGTAACGTGTGTGTGTCTGTAGTGTGAGGAAGGTCTGAATATGGGGTCAATCAGCCATTCCAGCAGCTTTGATGGACGTCTTTGAACCTTGGTCTTTGCATGTCCACTGACCGACTGTGTTAGTCACTCTCAGCTGAACAGACATTCAGCAGCACGAGGAACCCCCTCTCGTGTTATTTAAAAATACCAGGCATCCAACTTACAGGTGAGGGGCTTTTGACTTACTTCTGCTATTGTAAAGTTATTGGAGGTGCTGTCAATCGTTTTCTGGAGGTTGTGTTGTGAGCTGCTGCAGACATTCAGGGAGGACAGAGGATTTGGTGACCCAACTCTGGACAAGGTATGGGGACTGTAGTCACAGTGTTGCTGGGTCTGAAACATGACCAACACATGGAGCAGAGGCTGCAGAGAGGGGAAGCTCTGTAAAGAGGGAGAAGGAGGGGGCTCTGCCCTACCCACCCCTTGATTTCCAAGAGCACAAAGAGCAGTGGTCCTAATACCGAGCCCTGGGGAACACCACTGTATACTCCCATCGTGTCTGAACAACAACCTTTCACCACTTCTCTCTCTTTACTGTTCCTTAGTCAATGTTATATCCACACTGTCACTGTCCCTTTAATCCATAGGGTTCAGTTTTCCTAAGCTGTCTATTGAATGTCACTTGATCAAACGCCTTTTGAAAGTCCATATGTATAACTTCAATCACACCACCCTCATCAACCCTCTCCATTGTTTTATCAAAGAACTCCATCAAGTTTACCTCAGCACCACCTCTCTCCACTCCTCCACTGTTGTTAAATTATCAGACTGATTATCCGACATCCAGTACTGGATGAGCAGAAATTTCCTCCAATTAAATATTGGGAAGACTTAAACCATTGTTTTGACTCCCCACTCCAACTCTGTTCCCTTGCTATTGATTCCATCCCTCTCCCTGGTAACAGTCTGAGGTTCAGAAAGTCTGTTTGCAACCTTGGTGTCACAGTTGACCACAAAATGAGCTTATCACATAATATTCATTCTATCTCTACGACCGCCTGTTTCCACCTCAGTAACAGCACACAACATCACCCGTCTCAGCCCATCTGCTACTGAAACTCATTCACGCCTTCATTTCCCCTAGAAATGACTATTCCAACACGGTCCTGTCTGGTCTCCCGCATGCTACTCTCTGTTCACTTGAAGACCTCCAGAACTCTGCTGCCCATGTCCTAATTCGCAGCAAGTGCCATTCACATATCACTGACCGACATTGACTCCTGATCAAATAATGTCTTTATATAAATTCTCCACCTTGTTTTCCCTCCAGGACCTCAACTCCCGTCCTGTATCTGTAATATCCAGCCCCACAACCCTTCAATATATCTGTGCTCCTCTAATTCAGGCCTCTTCTGCGTCCCTCCTTATTGCTGTTGTTATTCCTGATGAATCTCTGTCTCTAGCTATTAGCTCTACAACCATTGCTAACGGTATTATTCTTTTTGGGCCTCCTTATCTCGAGAGACAATGGATACGCGCCTGGAGGTGGTCAGTGGTTTGTGAAGCAGCGCCTGGAGTGGCTATAAAGGCCAATTCTGGAGTGACAGGCTCTTCCACAGGTGCTGCAGAGAAATTTGTTTGTTGGGGCTGTTGCACAGTTGGCTCTCCCCTTGCGCCTCTGTCTATTTTCCTGCCAACTACTAAGTCTCTTCGACTCGCCACAATTTAGCCCTGTCTTTATGGCTGCCCGCCAGCTCTGGCGAATGCTGGCAACTGACTCCCACGACTTGTGATCAATGTCACACGATTTCATGTCGCGTTTGCAGACGTCTTTATAACGGAGACATGGACGGCCGGTGGGTCTGATACCAGTGGCGAGCTCGCTGTACAATGTGTCTTTGGGGATCCTGCCATCTTCCATGCGGCTCACATGGCCAAGCCATCTCAAGCGCCGCTGACTCAGTAGTGTGTATAAGCTGGGGATGTTGGCCGCTTCAAGGACTTCTGTGTTGGAGATATAGTCCTGCCACCTGATGCCAAGTATTCTCCGAAGGCAGCGAAGATGGAATGAATTGAGACGTCGCTCTTGGCTGGCATACGTTGTCCAGGCCTCGCTGCCGTAGAGCAAGGTACTGAGGACACAGGCCTGATACACTCGGACTTTTGTGTTCCGTGTCAGTGCGCCATTTTCCCACACTCTCTTGGCCAGTCTGAACATAGCAGTGGAAGCCTTACCCATGCGCTTGTTGATTTCTGCATCTAGAGACAGGTTACTGGTGATAGTTGAGCCTAGGTAGGTGAACTCTTGAACCACTTCCAGAGCGTGGTCGCCAATATTGATGGATGGAGCATTTCTGACATCCTGCCCCATGATGTTCGTTTTCTTGAGGCTGATGGTTAGGCCAAATTCATTGCAGGCAGACGCAAACCTGTCGATGAGACTCTGCAGGCATTCTTCAGTGTGAGATGTTAAAGCAGCATCGTCAGCAAAGAGGAGTTCTCTGATGAGGACTTTCCGTACTTTGGACTTCGCTCTTAGACGGGCAAGGTTGAACAACCTGCCCCCTGATCTTGTGTGGAGGAAAATTCCTTCTTCAGAGGATTTGAACGCATGTGAAAGCAGCAGGGAGAAGAAAATCCCAAAAAGTGTGGGTGCGAGAACACAGCCCTGTTTCACACCACTCAGGATAGGAAAGGGCTCTGATGAGGAGCCACCATGTTGAATTGTGCCTTTCATATTGTCATGGAATGAGGTGATGATACTTAGTAGCTTTGGTGGACATCCGATCTTTTCTAGTAGTCTGAAGAGACCACGTCTGCTGACGAGGTCAAAGGCTTTGGTGAGATCAATGAAAGCAATGTAGAGGGGCATCTGTTGTTCACGGCATTTCTCCTGTATCTGACGAAGGGAGAACAGCATGTCAATAGTCGATCTCTCTGCACGAAAGCCACACTGTGCCTCAGGGTAGACGCGCTCGGCCAGCTTCTGGAGCCTGTTCAGAGCGACTCGAGCAAAGACTTTCCCCACTATGCTGAGCAGGGAGATTCCACGGTAGTTGTTGCAGTCACCGCGGTCACCTTTGTTTTTATAGAGGGTGATGATGTTGGCATCGCGCATGTCCTGGGGTACTGCTCCCTCGTCCCAGCACAGGCATAGCAGTTCATGTAGTGCTGAGAGTATAGCAGGCTTGGCACTCTTGATTATTTCAGGGGTAATGCTGTCCTTCCCAGGGGCTTTTCCGCTGGCTAGGGAATCAATGGCATCACTGAGTTCCGATTTGGTTGGCTGTATGTCCAGCTCATCCATGACTGGTAGAGGCTGGGCTGCATTGAGGGCAGTCTCAGTGACAGCATTCTCCCTGGAGTACAGTTCTAGGTAGTGCTCAACCCAGCGGTCCATCTGTTTGCGTTGGTCAGTGATTATGTCCCCCGATTTAGATTTGAGGGGGGTGATCTTCTTGATGGTTGGCCCAAGAGCTCTCTTCATGCCATCATACATTCCTCTGATGTTTCCAGTGTCTGAGGCCAGCTGAATATGACTGCATAGGTGTTGCCAGTAGTCGTTTGCGCAACGCCTAGCTGTTCTTTGTGCAGTACTTCTGGCTGCTTTAAGTGCTGCGGATGTTAAATCGCTGGGGGCTTTCTTGTAGTTCAAAAGTGCAATGCGCTTAGCGGCTATGACAGGTTCCAGCTCTTCATTATGAGATTGAAACCAGTCTGCATTTCTCTTCGCAATTTTGCCGTAGGTGGTCAAAGCTGTCTCATAGATGGCGTCTCTGATGTGGGCCCACTTGGTCTCAGCATCCCCTGTGGGAGTGTTTTGAAGGGCTGTTACAAGTGAATTTAGAAATTTTTGTAACAGCTGTGGGTGAGAAATTCTGCTCGTGTTGATGCGCGGGTGGCCCTTCTGCTTGGAATGATGCAACTTCTTTGGTCTGAGTCTAACCTTGCTGCACACCAGGGAGTGGTCGGTGTCGCAGTCCGCACTGTGGAAGCTGCGTGTGATTTGAACACTGTTTAAGGCGGCTCGCCTTGTGACAATGAGGTCTAGCTGGTGCCAACGACGTGATCTTGGGTGCCTCCATGAAACCTGGTGACAGGGTTTAGTGTGAAAGAACGAGTTGGTGATGCAGAGGTTATGATAGGTACACAACTCAAGCTGTCTCTGCCCATTCTCATTCATCCTTCCAACGCCATAGCGCCGAAGGCAGGAGGGCCATGAGTCATGGTCGGCCCCAACCCTGGCATTAAAGTCCCCCAGCAGGAATAGGTGTTCGGTGTTGGGGATGCTGCTAATGATGTTATGGAGTTGTTCATAGAACTGGTCTTTAGCTTCAGGTGCGGAACAGAGTGTTGGAGCATAGATGCTGAGTAGGTGTACTGGACCAGAGGTGGTGAGCAGTCGGATGGACAGTATGCGTTCCGAGCCATTTGAGGGAGGCTCTATCATGCTGAGCAAGGAGTTTCTGATGGCGAAGCCCACTCCATGCTGTCTTGGTTCTTCAGGATCCCTGCCCTGCCAGAAGAAGGTGTAGTCTTGCTCTGCTAGAGAGCCACTCGCGGGGAGGCGAGTCTCCTGAAGTGCTGCAATGTCCACATTGAGTCTACTGAGCTCGTTGTTAATGATGGCGGTCTTCCGAGAATCGTTGATTTGTGTAAGGTCTTCCGACAGGCCAGGACACATAGTTCTGACGTTCCAGCTTGCAAAGCGAAGGGCTGGTACCTTCTTTCCTTTTTTCATGTTGTTTGGTGCGGTGTATCAGTCCACCTTTCGGGCAATGACCCTGAGCTCCAAGCACCCATTGAAGCAGGCAGACTGTGGCGGGACAGAACCTTATTGACCGGGGGCTGCCCGGTTTGAGGCGGGCGGTAGCTGTCCAGTGAGGTGCAATGACCTCTCCCACCGACAAAGGCAACCCGTGGCGCCCAGTTTCTACGCCAATTTATCTGGACTTATAACCCGTAACTGCTGCCTTCCGTGTTGTTTCAGTCGCTGTGAGGCAACTATGGAGTGACCTCTCCATGGCGCATGCCTGGGCAAATTTATGGAGGTTGAGAGTTGCCCAGTCGTCAAAACCCCCCTCTCGGCCTTTCTGGTGGGGTCCAAAGGAGTGCAGGACACGACGTTTGGCACCAGTATGGCTGCAGGAACTGCCGGAAACATGCCAAAGGTGACACATGACCGCCTACGGGGTTCCACTCCGGATTTTCTGTTAGGGTTTACTCCCTTAGCCTTGGTCTCTCCCGAGACGCCCACAAGGCAGTGGGGTTGTTGGGACCCCTACACAGGTGTAGGATGGTGCCGGTGGGAGGAGGGGATGCAAGGGGGAGGGGTAGAGGGAGGGGGTGAGGGGGGGGTGCAGGGGAAGGGGGTGCGGGGTGAAGATGGTGCGAGGGGGGGGGCGGGCTGGGACGGGGTTGTGAGGGGGTGAGCTGAGAGGGTGGAGCAGGGAAGGGGACGGGGGTGGGGGTGGTGGAAGGGGGGTAAAGGGGTTGGGGAGGGGGGGTGGAATCTGGTGCAGGTAATAAGCCATTTCCTCAGTGCCCACCATCGACGTCCGGAAAGCTCATCCACGTCCTTCGGGAGGTGAAGCATCATTTGGCAGACTTAGAGGTGATTACATTTGTTAAGGGTTTTTTTTTTTTGCAGTGGTTTAAATAAAGGCATGCAGCATTGCCGACAGTGCGCTGCAGATGCTCTCCGAGCCATCTCCCGCGGGCGCTTTGAAGTTGCGGCCGGGGGGGCCGTTCGTGGATGTTTTGGGTGTTCGGGGCACCTTTTCACAGGACTTCTCTCGGGTCCCGCAGCTCCTTCTTCACCTCAATGGACTTACCGCATGCCGTGGCTGCAGACACTCTGGACTGTGAAGACAGCAGGATCGGAGATTGAAGTATCGGCAGCTGTGCTCGTCAGTTTCATCCGGATCAATTTCATTGAGAAAACAAAGAGCAGGTGTGGCTGGGGGAGGGCAGTGGGCCCAGGTAACATACACTAAACTAACTGTTAACTTTTAGATAGGGCTAAAATGAACTGATTTAAAGAGCCAGGGGAATTTAAACAGTTTAAGAGGGCAGATTGGGGGAGAAAACGTTAGGGATGGGAGCAGATGGCCATGGATAGAGTTGAACAGCAAGGGAGCTTCCTAGGGAGCTTCCAGCCCAGGAGCCATCTTTAATCTTCTAACGGTATTATAGTTCTTGTAATTTACCCTCATCTCTCCTGCTGTTACTGCCCCAGCAAGTCTTTATTTCCACATATAAGATCTGTAAACCCTGGTTCACTGAAATACTGTTCAAGTAATTTAGTTTTTTTTTTCGAAGAATGAAGCCAGTGTTATTGGTCTCCATCAAAAATTCAGTACCCTTTCTGTGAACCACATACCCCTCCCTGCACAATGTCTGAGGCAGAACCAGACAGTTTGCAACTGCTGTGTTCTATTTAAACCTGAGCTGAGTTCATCTCCATATTCTCTCCATCACAAACCCTGCCTACTCCACCTCTGCCTCGGCCCATCTGCTGCATAAACCCTCATCTGTACCTTTGTTAAATCTACACTTGACTATTCCAATTCTATCCTGGTCATCCTCCCAGTTATAAACCTCCATAAACTACCGCCCATCTAGAACTCTGCTACCTGTTTCCTCACTCACACTAAATCCCGATTATCCATCACCCCGGTGTTCACTGATATATATTGGCTCCCAGTCTGGCGGCACCTTAATTTAAATATTCTCATTCTTGTGTTAGAATCCCTCCATGTCCTCACCCCTCCAATTAGTCCAATTCCCCTGTACATTCCCATATTCTAGAAAATCTTTCGCCTTCAAATCTGTTTCCATGTCCCCCTTTAAAGTGAATTTCCTTCCCTCTCTATCTCTCCCTGGTGGTGATTTATGGCTCTACAGCACCACTGTTGCCCACACTTTGGAAGCAAGGATCCACAAAAGGATGTGATATGAGTTACCAGCCACTTCCGGTGTGGTCTTCACACTGCCCCGTGCTGTGCCCGGGTGTACATTGTGTGTGCGAGTAGCATGAGGAGTTGTGGAATGTCACGTCAAACTTCTGTTCCAGCAGCTTTGATGTATGTCTTTGAATCTTGGACTGTGCATGTCCACTATAAATGTTTGTTGCTTGGAAAAGCATAGCATAATAAATTTCAAGCAGCACGGATATGCTAATGACAAATCCTGTCTGGAAAACTTCAACAAGAACTTATCCCAAGGCACTTCACAGCAGCATTATGAAACAAAGTATGACACTGAACCACAAAGGGAGATATTAGGTTAGGTTTCCAAACGCTTGGTCAAAGAGGCAGGTTTTAAAGAAGTGTCTTAAAGGATAAAAGCGAGGTGGAGAGGTGCAGCTGTGAAGGGAGGATATTCCAGAGTTTGGGACCGAGGCAACTGAAGGTGTGGCCACAAATGGTAGAGTAATTAAAATCAGGGATGCACAAGAGGCCAGAATTAGAGGAGCAGAGATATCTCAGAGGGTTGTGGGGCTGGAGGGGATTACAGAGTTAGTGAGGGGTGAGGCCATGGAGGGATTGGAAAACAAGAATGGGAATTTTAATATCAAGACATTGTTTGACTGTGAGCTGATGTAGGTCAGTGATCGGGGAATGGGACTTGTAAGTTAAGACACAGACTGCAGAGTTTTAGATGACTTCAAGTTTACAGATAGTAGAATGTGGGAGAATGAGTTGGAACAGTCTAGTCTACAGGTAATGAAAGCATGAATGAGAGCTTCAGCAGCAGATGCGTTGAGACAGGGGTGAAGTTGGGCAATGTTATTGATGTGGAAATAGGTCGTCATAGTGATGGCACGAATATAAGGTTGGAAGCTCATTTTGTGGTCGATTGCCATGGAATCACCGAATTGTTACAGCACAGAAGGTAGCCATTCAGTCCATCGTGCCTGTACTGGCTCTCCAAAAGAACAATTCGTCTGGTGTCACTCCCCTGCCTTCTCCCTGTAACTCTGTACAACCTTCCTTTTCAGATAACTATCCAATTTCTTCCTGAATGCCTCGATTGAATCTGCCTCCACCACACTCTCAGGCAGTGCATTCCAGACCTTAACCACTCGCTGTGTGAAAAAGTTTTCCTCATGTCACTGATGCTTCTTTTACCAATTACTTTAATTCTTTGCCCTCTCGTTGTCGATCCTTTCAGGAATGGGAACAGTTTTCCCTATCCACTCTGCCCAGACGCATCATAATTTTGAATACCTTTTTTCAAATCTCCTCTCAGCCTTCTCTTCTCCAAGGAAAATGTTCCAACTTCTCCAGTCTATCTTCAGAACTGATATTCTTCATCCCTGGAACCATTCTTGTGAATGTTTTTTCACACCCTCCAATGTCTTCACGTTACCTAAAGTGTGGTGCCCAGAACTAGACGTAATACTGCAACTGAGGCCGAACTAGTGTCTCGTACAAGTTCAAAATAACCTCTTTGCTCTTGTATTCCATGCTGCTGTTAACAAAGCCCAGGATACTGTATGTTTCATTAACTACTCTCTCAACTTGTCCCGCGCCCTTTAATGACCTATGCACATATACATCCAGGTCCCTCTGCTCCTCACCCCCTTTAGAATTGTACCCTTTATTATACATTGTCTTTCCATGTTCTTCCTACCAAAATGAATCACTTCACATTTCTCCACATTGAACTTCATCTGCCACCTGTCTGTCCATTCCACTAACTTGTCCATGTCCGTTTGATTTTCTACAATTTACTCCTCACAGTTCACAATGCTTCCAAATGTTGTATCATCTGCAAACTTTGAAATTGTGTCCTGTACACCGAGGTCTAGGTCATTAATATTTGTCAGGAAGAGAAAGGGTCCCAACACTGATCCCTGGGAAATTCCATTACAAACCTTAAATAAAAACAAAAAGTGCTGGAAAGACGCAGCAGGTCTGGCAGCATCTGTGGAGAGAAAAGCAGAGTTAACGTTTCAGTTCTGTGACCTTTCATCAAAATTGGCAAAGGTTAGAAATGTAATAGGTTTTAAGCAAATAAAGCAGGGGTGGGGCAAAAGAGAACAGAAGAGCTGTTGATAGAACAGAGGGTCGGAGAGATTAACTGACCAGGAGGTCATGGGTAAAAGGCAAAGAAAGTGTGCTAGTTGTGCGGTGAAAGACAAAGCATTAGTGTAGTGAGGGTGTTAAATGACAGAATAATGAACAGCCCTAGCTAAAAGCACCAACATAAAAAAATCAGTTTAATGCTGGCACATGGCAAAAAATGATAAAACAAAATAATCGTTGAACTCAGTGTTCAGACCGGCAGGCTGTAGAGTGCCTAATCGGACAATGAGGTGATGTTCCTCGAGCTGGCGTTGATGTTCACTGGAACACCGCAGCAGGCTAAATGCAGATTGGGTGACCGCTTTGTGGAACACCTCCACTCAGTCCAAAAGTGTGACACCGAGCATCCGCTCGCTTTTCATTTCAACACCCTCCATCCCCCACCCCCGCTCTAATGGTCACATTTCTGTACTTGTGTTTCCCCCAAAACCCCCACTTTGCCAGTTCTGATGAAAGGTCACCGACTGGAAACACTAAATCTGCTTCCCTCTCCACAGATGCTGCCAGACCTGCCAAGCATTTCCAGCACTTTCTGTTTATATTTCAGATTTCCAGCATCCGCAGTATTTTGCTTCGATTCCACTACAAACCTTACTCCAGCCCGAAAAGCATCCATTAATCACTTCTCTCTGTTTCCTTTCACTCAACCAGCTTAGTTTCATGTTGCTACTGTTCGTTTTATTTGATGAGCTATAACTTTGCTCATAGGTCTGTTGTGTGGCACTTTATCAAATGCCTTTTGGAATTCAATTTATACCACATCAACATCATTTCCCTCATCAAACTTTCTTTTTACCTTTTCAAAAAACTCCAGCCATTTAGTTAAACACAATTTTCCCTTAATTAACACCCATTTGTCCAAGTGCCCATTAATTTTATCCCAAATGTGACACCAAGGTTGCAATTAAACTGTCTGAATCTCAGACTGTTACCAGGGAGAGGGATGGAATAAATAGCAAGGTAACAGAGTTGGAGTGGGGAGTGAAAATAATGGCTTCAGTCTTCCCAATATTTAATTGGAGGAAATTTCTGCTCATCCAGTACTGGATGTCGGATAATCAGTCTGATAATTTAACAACAGTGGAGGTTCGGAGAGAGGTGGTGGTGACAGTACATGACTGACAGTACATGGGTTCCCGCATCTCCTTTTTGTAAACAAGGTGTAAAATTTACAGCCCCCCAGTCCTCTGTCATCACTCTCATATACAAAGAGAATTGACAGATTCTGTCCGGTACCTCTGCTATTTTCACCATTCATTCTCTCACGAACCCTCATAATTCCCATCCAAACTGGATAAATGTTTAGTTTATTGTGGTACAAAAAGTGTTTGATTGAAAGGGATTAACTAAACGTGTTTGTTCAGTGACTGTAATTAACGTCAGTCACCATGGGCCCTAATTGTGTCACTGGAGGGTTTCCCTCTTCTATTAATAAGGGACTCCTTTCAGTGTGGTATCCCATAGTGTCAGCAGGAGCATCATCCCCGACACTAACAGAGATCAGCAGCTCCAGAGAGAGGGAGAGGATAGATCAGAATCTGAGAGCAATAGATTGGAATGTTACAACAATGGGTCAGAATCTGAGAACAATAGATTGGAATGTTACAACAATGGGTCAGAATCTGAGAACAATAGATTGGAATGTTACAACAATGGGTCAGAATCTGAGAACAATAGATTGGAATGTTACAACATTGGGCAGGAGTTCCATCTGGGAGTTTGACTTTCTCTCTGCAAATTATGATTGGCTGCCATTAAACAGTCGGATCTATTACGCACTGACGATTATTCAATACATTTACTATCCCATCCTGGCTATTATTGGTGTCCCTGGTAAGTCTCTCTATCCAGCTATTTATTCCATAAACCATGTTTAACTGCTATTACCGTTCTTGTCATTTACTCTGCCCTCCTTTCTACTTTTGTTATTCTTGGCAAATCTCCATCTCCAGATATTTACTTTATAAAACTACGTGCATTAGAGTTCTTGTAATTTACTCTCTCATCTGTACTGCTGTTGCTGTCCCTGGTAAGTCTCTACTTCCTGCTATGAGATCTGGAAACCTTGTTTCACGGAAATAATGTTCTTGCAGTTTTAATTTTGGGAAGAGTGGAGCTAGTGTGATTGGTCTCCATAAGCAATTCTGTCCCCTATCCATGAATCACTTCCTCCCTGGCCAATGTCTGAGGCTGAACCAGACTGTTTACAACCTCTGTGTTCTATATAAACCTGAGCTGAGTTCATCTCCATATTCTCTCCATCATCAACCCTGCCGAATACCACCTATGTAACATCACCCGTCTCCACCACTGCCTCATCCCATTTGCTGCATAAACCCTCATCTGTGCCTTTGTTAAATGCACACCTGACTATTCCAATTTTCCAAATCTATCCTGGTCACCCTCCCAGTTATAAACCTTCATAAACCACAGCCCATCCAGAAATCTGCTGCCTGTGTTGTAACTCACACCAAATCCCGATCTACCATCCCCCCTGTGCTCACTGATCTACATTGTCTCCTGGTCTGGCACCACCTTAATTTTAATATTCTTATACTTGCGTTTGAACATCCTCCATGGCCTCACCCCTCCAATTCCCCTACAGATTCCTATATTCCTGCCAATCTTTTTCCATGAAGTCTTTTCTTCAATTTCTCTTTTAAAGTAACTGTTTAAAAAGGCACTGTTTGAAAATTAGCGATCGCACTTTTAGGGCAGAGATGAGGAGATTTTTTTTTCCTCTCAGAGGGTTGTGTGACTTTGGAACACTCTGCCTCTGAAGCTGGTGGAGGCGGTGGCATTGAATATTTTTAAGGCAGAGGTAGGTAGATACTTGTTAGGCAAGGGAATCAAAGTCTATCGAGAGTAAATGGGAGTGTGGAATTTGAGACAGAAACAGATCAACCATGATCATATTAAATGGTGGAGCAGGCTCGACGGGCTGAATGGCCTACTTCTGCTCCTAATTCAAACGGTAGTTTGGTCTTCCTCTCTGTATCTGCTCCTGGAAATGACTTTCAGCTCTTCAGCATCACTGGGCCCAATGCCATGGAAGCTTGGATCCATAAAATGGTATGAGCTAAGCTGCTGGTCACTTCCAGTGCTCAATGCTGCACAGGGCTCTAGCTCCAGTTCACCAAGCATGTGCTCGTAGTGTGAGGAGGGATTTGAATGTGACATCAATCAGCCATTCCAGCAACTTTGATGTATGTCTTTGAAACTTGGTCTGTGTATGTCCACTGACCGCATGTGTTACTCACTCTCAGCTGAACATACATTCAGCAGCACGAGGAACCCCCTCTAGTGTTAGTTAAAAAGACCAGGCATCTAACTTACAGGTGAGAGGCTTTTGACTTACTTCTGCTATTGTAAAGTTAGTGGATGTGCTGTTGATGGTTTGTTGGAGGTTGTGTTGTGAGCTGCTGCAGACATTCAGGGAGGACAGAGGATTTGGTGACCCAACTCTGGACGAGGTATGGGGACTGTAGTTACAGTGTCTCTGGGTCTGGAACATGACCAACAAATGGAGCAGAGGCTGCAGAGAGGGGAAGCTCTGTACAAAGAACAAAGACAATTACAGCACAGGAACAGGCCCTTCGGCCCTCCAAGCCTGCGCCTGTTTCATCAGTTAATGGAAACAGTTTTTCATTGTCTAAGTTATCTAAACCTGTCATAATCTTGTAACCTAACCTTGTAACTAAAATCCTCCATCCCTGGAACCATCCTGTTAAATTTCCTCTGCACCATTTCAAGGACCTTCACAATCTTTCGGAAGTGTGTGGCCAGAATTGGACACAATAGTCCAGCTGAGACCTAACCAGAGATTTCTAAACGTTCATCATAACTTCTCTGTTTTTGTATTCAATACCTCTATTTTTGAAAAGTACAATTGCATGTGTTTTACTAACCAATCTCTCAATATGTCCTGTCACCTTTAACGATCGATGCCCTCACAGGTCTCTCTGTTCCTGCACACTGTTTACAACTGTTACCATATTGCCTTCCAATCCTTTCTGTCAAAATGCATCACCTCACACTTGTCTCACATTTCTATCTGCCAGCGTGTCTGCCCGTTCTACTCACTATCTTTGTCCTGTCGTAAGTGGTTCTGAACATCCTCACTGTTTGTCACAGCTTCAAGTTTGGTATCAGAGACAGATTTTGAAATTCTACTCTGTATTCCAAGATCCAAGTTATTTATGCACAGCAAAATAAAACAGTGGCCCGAGCACTGACCCTGGGGGAACACTCACTGTCTAACATCTTCCAGTCTGAAAAACAGCCATTTAATATGACACACTGTTCTCTGTACATTATCCATCTTTTTTATTCTATTGGACACTGACCCGCCCATTCCATAAGGCTCAACGTTGACAATTAACCTTTTATGTGGTATTTCATCAAACGCATTCTTCAAACCAATATAGACAACATCCATCACATTCCCTTCATCAACCTTCTCTGTTACATCATTAAAAATTCAATTATATTTGTCAAACATGACTTTCCTTTTGTAAATCTATGCTGGCTATCCTGAATTAACTCAAACTTCTCAAAATGCTTGTGGTTTTATCCCTGATATTGTTCTAAAACCTTTACCACCACTGATTTTGGACTAACTGGCCTGTGGTTGTGAGGACTGTGTGTTGTCCATTGATATATCTGCTGTGTGATGGAGGCCATCTATGTCGGGTGAGGTGAATAATACTGTCTGCTCCCTTAGCAGGCAGAAGTAGGATGAGAGATCCCGTGGCTTTGTCAGAATAACGGCATTCCTGATGGTGTAGGTGTCTCTGCGGGGGCCCCATGTCAACGGGGAGAGGTACAGGAACTGAAAGAACTCTCACTCCATTAATGTACAGTTGGTGTCTGAGGATGCCCAGTACATCATGTTGGTGAGTGTCCACTATCCTGGCAGCAGCCACCAGACCTTCATTTTGAAGCAGTCAGACATTCCCATGACCGTCAGGACTCTGTAGAGAAAAAATATGTGGCTCCTCGGAGACAATGATTACCCCAATCTTTCCATGACATTGGCACCAGGAATACGGAGGCAACCTCAGGAGGAGGAAAGGAGGATATTGCCTGGATGCCTTCGACCCGGACAGGCTGTTGGAGAGTGTCCACTAAGATACCGGTTCCCATAGTACAACTTCCCTTTCCCACCATGGATCCTCCATTCTCCACCATTAAATCCTTCTGAGACGCCCCATCACAGTGTCCCCTTGGTCACCATCCTGCAATAAAGAACAACAACAAAAACCTTTTCATTAAAATATTTATCAAACAGCACATCCAATTATACAAACAAAACTGAACTATTCACCCTTGTGTATTCCCTTAGTGCCTGTCTTGTGGATTTCCTCAGCTTGCCTAGTTCTCCTACACAGTGTTTCCCCAGTGGCTGCAGCATGGCTGGTGGAAAGCTGCTGACCTTTACTGGGGGAGACTGCAGATGACCTTGCAGGACGTCCTCGAGCAGCTCTGGGCCTAGAGGGCTCGGATTCAGACTGCACCACCTCGACATAGGCGGCAGCAGCCTGGGCTGGCTGAATGGTAACAGCAAGGACATTGAAGGAGTGACAGTGAAGGGAGAACAAATACTGTCATCCTGAGAGAGGACAGCAGGTTCATGCTCCACGGAGACACTGTCACTGCCACGGGGTGACACCTCAGCAATCCTAGTAATCTACTGGATCACAGATTGCTGGACTGCTGTGAGAGCCTGCAAAATCCTTTGAACACTGAGATCCACAGCCATGATGGCAGCAGTCTGATCCTGCATGGCAGCAAGCAATCTGAGTCTGAGTTTCCACTACAGCACTGAGACGTTGGGTGTCTGCCGTCTGTGCTGCAGTGGAAGCTGAGACAATGGTCACCAACAATTGTATCACAGCTGGGTCCGCTAGTGCTGTCATGGAGTTAGTGACCACTTCCACATGGGAAAGAATGGGCTTCAAGCTCTGTGCAATGTCCTGTGCCATGTTGGAGCCAGACTCCTCCATGTTCCGAGACAGTGATGACAGACTGTCTGACAGGCCTGTCAATGGACAAAGTCTCTCAGTGTACATGTCCATCAGCATTCTCTTGTCTGCTGTTCCAGAAATGTTAACATCTGAGTCCTGTGTATTATAACTCGTTTGTGACCTCGCCCTCCAGTGATCTGACACATGAACTATCCTTTCCCCCTGG
Organism: Heterodontus francisci; assembly: GCF_036365525.1. NCBI lineage: Eukaryota > Metazoa > Chordata > Chondrichthyes > Heterodontiformes > Heterodontidae > Heterodontus > Heterodontus francisci. The sequence goes on from NW_027141885.1 coordinate 1,036,580, forward strand.
CCTGGCTGCAGCTGACTCGTGCTCGGTGACTCACCACGTGCATATTCCGACTCTATACCAACCTCTAAGGTACACAAAGCGAAAGTATTTGATCTGGTGACTGTGAGTTTCAGACCAAGTGATGGGGCTTCACTATCAGTGCTGTGCTGCTGCTCTCTCTCTCTCTGTCTCCTGGAGCTGCTGTGACTGGGAAACTGGCTGTTTTGGGTTATATTGGAAAGTATAAAATTAGAAGGGGAGGGTTGTGGTGAGGGATTGGGAATGGGATGGAAAGCAGGAGGTCCATGGTCCCACCATCTGCAGCTTGTACTTCTTCCCAGACAGTAGGATGAGAGGAAGGTGGGAGTTAAGAAGGGACATAAGGCAGGAATATAGCATCATCCTGAATGCTCTCGGTGATGCCGGATGCCACGGGCTCAGTCAAAGCCGGTCCCATTATATGGAGAACCATCTCCTCCCTCAGGCTCAGGGGATGAAGGTATGCCTGGCCCTCGCTGGAACACTGCTGCTCCCTGTGTTTATGGGCCGCCCTGTCCTATAAGAGAGAGGGCAGAATGTCAGTGATTGTGTGGCACTGTGTTTGGGTGATAGTTGAATAGCTGGTGAATGGGGAGGCAGTGAGAGGTGGGTGTGAGGCTGGTATCAGTGGAAGGTATGTGAGGGTGAGGTGGAGTATGTGAATGTTAGGTGTGAGTCCTGAGTGTTAGGGACTGCTGATGGGTGAGCGATGAGGGTGTGGTTTATTGAGCAGTGTGAGAGGTTGGTGATGTTGGGGGTAGGAGATGCCATGTGGAGATGAATTCACTGACATTGATCACCCGGGTGAACTCATTAAACTTCTTCTGGCTCTGCTGCCAGGTCCTTGGGGCCAGAATTCTTGCATTGACCTCCCTGGCTGCCTGCTCCCATTCCCTTCGGAGGCCGTTCCTTAAGGGACTCCACCCCACCTCACGGAAACATGACCTTTCTGCTCCTGTCACCCTCCATGACTAAGGCCTCCAGCACCATATCCGTGAACTGCAGAGCCGTGTCTCCTGTCCGTGTATTACATTTACCTTGCCTCGAATTGCAACATTCACAGTCAGCAGCAGCAGCAGCAGCAGCCTTCTGTGATTCAGTGCAGCTTCCCTTTAAGAGGGACAGACTGCATTGAAGAGCTGAATGCTGGCTGAAACATGAGCCAGTCTCACACAGAGTTAGGTCACTGTTGAGCGTGCAGACAGACAGCAGTGCGGGTCACCCTGGGCAGCAAGTAGAATTCATGGAAATGAGGAGACAGCAGGAGCTTTGTGTGTCACCTGCCTCAGCAAGAGCGGGCACGGGCAGATCATGAATCACAAACCCTACGCACAGAAGGAGGATATTCGGCCCATTGTGTCAGTGCAGTCTCTTTGAAAGAACTATCTAATTAGTTACTCTCCCCTCCTCTTTCCCCAGCCTCCTATTCAAGTATTTGTTAAATTCTCTTTTGAAATATATTATTGAATCTGCTTCCACCATGTTTTCAGGCAGTGAATTCCAGATCCCAACAACTCGCTGTGTAAGAAAAGTCTCCTCATTTCACCTCTGGTTCTTTGTCAATTACCTTCAATCTGTGTCTTCTTAATATTTAACTTTCTGACACTGGAAACAGTTTCACATTAATTACCTTATCAAAACCCTTCATGATTTTGAATTCTATATTAAATCACCTCCTCCCCGTCACTGCTCAATCGAGAATAATGCCAGCTTTTCCAATCTCTCCACGTAACTGAATTCCCAGATCCCTGGTACCATTCTAGTCAATCACCTCTGTATCTTCACTAAGTCCTTGACATCCTTACCAAAGTGTGGTGATCAGAATTGGACACAATTCTCCAGCTGGGACCTTACCAATGATGTATAAAAATCAGCATTTCCTCCTGAGTTTATTACTCTGTGCCTCTCTCTCTGACACCAAGGACACTACATGTTACATTCAAAGATCTGTGTGTGTACACCCCAGGTCTCTCTAATCTTGCACCCCTTTATAATGGTACCATTTAGTTTATATTGTTTCTCCACATACTTCCTAACCAAATATCTCACTTCACACTTCACTGTGTTAAATTACATCTGCCATGTTCCTGTCCATTTCACCAGTCAGTCTCTGTCCTCCTGAAGTCTGTTACTATCCTTCTCACAGTTTGTTAACATTTCTGAGTTTCCTGCCCTCTGGAAACTTTGACATTATCCTCTCTGTACACAAGCCCATTGCATTAACATACAGCAACAGTGATCCCAACAGTGACCCTGGGGAAACCCCACTGTGTACTTCCCTCCAGACTGAACAATAACCATTCTCCACTCCTCTCTGCTTTCTGTCACAGAGCTAATTTCCCGCATGTTGGGATTGAAAATAAAAGAACAGGCTTCCATTTTTGTAGCGCCTTCATGATCACCGTTTGTCCCAAAATGATTTACAACCAATGAGTACTTTTGAACGTTTAGTCAGTCTTGCAATGTAGCTAACAGGGCAGCTGATTTCTGCACAAAAAGATCCCACAAGTAGCAATGTGATGATGATCAGATCTGTTCTTGTCATGTTGAATGAAGGATAAATACTGACCAGGACACCGGGAATAATTCCCCTACTCTGTTTCTACTTAGTGCGATAGAGTATTTAACATTCACCTGAGAGGGCGGACGGGTCCTTGGTTTAACGTTTCATTCTAAAGATGGCACCTCTGACAGTGCAACACTCCCTCAGTACTGTCACTACAGTGTCAGCTCGTTTCTTGTGATCAAGTCCTTCAATGACACTTGATCCGAGAAGCTTGTGATTGAAAGGAGAGAGAGCTACAAACTGAGCCACGGCTGACATTGGCCTTTAATCCCATGTGTTTCTAATTCGGTAACACAGCTGTTATGTGTTACTTTATCAAACAGCTGCTGAAAGGATAAGAATATTGGGAAAGTACAGGCTGGAAAAATCATAGAATCATAGACTAGCACAGCCCTGATGATGTCATTCTGCCCATCAAGTCAGTGCTGAACCCTTTCAAAGAACAATCCAGTTACTCCCACTCCCTGACTCTTTCACTATATCCGAACATTTTTTCGGCTTCAGATATTTATCCAATTACAATTTGGGATATACTATTGAATCTGTATCCATCAGCCTGTCAGACAGTGCATTCCAAATCCAAACCACTCAGAAACACAAATCCCCATATCTGCTTCTTTTACCAATCGCCTTAAATCTGTGTCTCTGGTTAGTGACCCCTTGGACATTGGAAACAGTTTCTCTTTATTTAATTTATCTAAACCCTTCCTAATGTTAAACAGCTCAATCAAATCTCCTCTGAAAGTTCTCTGCTCGAAGCAGAACAACCCCAGCTACATAACTGTAATCCCTCATGCCTGCACAAATTCTCGTAAAACAGTTCTTTACCCTCTCCGAAGGCTTCATGTCCTTCCTAAAGTGTGTTTCCTAGTATTCAACAAAAGACTTCAGGTGCAGCTGAACTAGTATTTTATATATGTTTTACATAATGTCCTTGCTTTTGCTCTTTTTGCCTCTATTTATAAAACCGAGGATCCCATATATTTATTAACGGTTTGGCTACAAAGAGTTGTGTACAAATACTCCAGGTGTCTCTGTTATTTCACCACCTTTATAGTTATACCATTTAACTTGTATTGTCTCTCCTCATTCCTCCTTTCAAAATGTATTACCTCACACATCTGCAATGTCAATTAAATATTGAGAAGATTGAAGCCATTGCTTTCTGTCTCTGCTTCAAATATTTCCTAGCTACACACTCCATCCCTCTCCTTTGTAAATGTTTGAGACGAAAAGCCAAACTGTTCACACACTTGGTTACATAGTTAGCCTTGAGATGCCTTGCGATGAGCTTCCGACCAAATATTCACAACATCAGTAAAATGGCTTATTTCCACCCGCGGTGGAGTTGCATTTCTGGTTAAAAAGGAAAGTAATACAATAGTGAGGAAGGATATGAGAGCTGATGATGTGGAGTCTGTATGGGTAGAGCTGAGAAACACTAAGGGGCAAAAAACGTTAGTGGGGGTTATATATAGACCCCCAAACTGTGGTGGTGATGTGGGAATGGTCTTAAACAGGAAATTAGAGATGCATGCGATAAAGCAACATCTGTAATTATGGGTGACTTAAATCTGCATATAGATTGGTCAAATCAAATTTGTCACAATAACGTCGAGGAGGTATTACTGGAGTGTATACGGGATGGTTTTCTGGACCAATATGTTGAGGAACCAAATAGAGAACAGGCCATCCCAGACTGGGTATTGTGTAAAGAGGGAGGAATAATTGGCAATCTAGTTGTGTGAAATCCCTTGAGGATGAGCGACCGTAATATAATCGAATTTGTCATGAAGGAAGCCAACAGTGACGTCAGAGGAGAGCTGCAAGCTGATTGGTTGGGTGAGTAGCAGCTATTAGTGCATGTAGATATCTTTTAAAAAGTGAAAAGTTTATTTTTGTATGAAAAGAACTCTGGTGATGAGGTGAGTACTACTGAAGTGTTTCTTTTTTTAATTCAGTGTAGTTTATTAAGAATCTTAGATTGAAGTGGGTAGAAAAAGGCCCCTCATGTAATTAGTATTTTTTTAAATTAAGGGTGTAACTAATTAGTGTAAGGGGAGGTCATGACAGGAGAGTTCAGCCCCGTGATCTGCTTCTCCAGCCCTTTGTGGGAAATCAGGGATGCTTCCAGTGTCCCGGGTGACCATGTGTGCAGGAAGTGGATCCATCTGCAACTACTGGCGACCCGCATTATGGAGATGGAGCTGCAGGTGAATTCACTGTGGAGCATCCATAATGCTGAGGAAGTCGTGGATAACATGTTTAGCGAGGTGGTCACACCGCAGATAATAGCTGCACAGGTAGAAAAGGGATGTGTGACCACCAGACGGAGTAGCAGGCACAGGCAGGTAGTGCAGGAGTCCCCTGTGGCCACCCCCCTCTCAAACAGATAGACCGCTTTGGATACTGTTGGGGGGGATGACCTCCCAGGGGAAAGCGGCAACAGCCAGGCCCGTGGGACCACAGAGGGCTCTGCCGCACTGCAGGGCAGGAAAAGGGGTGGAAGAGCTATCATGATAGGGGATTCTATCGTAGAGGGTGCAGGTAGGCGTTTCTGTGGCCGCAAAAGAGGCACTAGGATGGTATGTTGCCTCCCTGCTGCTGGGGTCAAGGATGTCTCGGAGTGGCTGCAGGAAATTCTGAAAGGGGAGAGGGAGCAGCCAGAGGTCGTGGTCCATATTGGTGCTAACGACATAGACAGGAAGAGAGCTAAGGTCCTGCACAGTGAATATAGTGAGTTAGGCAGAAGGTTAAAAAGTAGAACCTCTAGGGTTAATCTCAGGATTTGGCCTAACCATCAGCCTCAAGAAAATGAACATCATGGGACAGGACGTCAGAAACGCTCCATCCATCAATATCGGCCGCCACGCTTTGGAAGTGGTTCAAGAGTTCACCTACCTCGGCTCAACTATCACCAGTTACCTGTCTCTAGATGCAGAAATCAACAAGCGCTCGGGAAAGGCTTCCACTGCTATGTCCAAACTGGCCAAGAGAGTGTGGCAAAATGGCGCACTGACACGGAACACAAAAGTCCGAGTGTATCAAGCCTGTGTCCTCAGTACCTTGCTCTATGGCAGCGAGGCCTGGACAACGTATGTCAGCCAAGAGCGACGTCTCAATTCAGTCCATCTTCGCTGCCTCCAGAGAATACTTGGCATCAGGTGGCAGGACCGTATCTCCAAAACAGAAGTCCTCGAGGCGACCAACATCCCCAGCTTATACACACTACTGAGTAAACAGCGCTTGAGATGGCTTGGCCACGTGAGCCGCATGGAAGATGGCAGGATCCCCAAAGACACTTTGTACAGCGAGCTCGCCACTGGTATCAGACCCACCGGCCGTCCATGTCTCCGCGACATGAAGTCCTGTGACATTGATCACAAGTAGTGGGAGTCAGTTGCCAGCGATCGCCAGAGCTGGCGGGCAGCCAATAAGGAGGGGCTAAAGTGTGGCGAGTCGAAGAGACTTCACAGCTGGCAGGAAAAAAGACAGAAGTGCAAGGGGAGAGCCAACTATGTAACAGCCCCGACAGACAATTTTTTCTGCAGCACCTGTGGAAGAGCCTGTCACTCTAGAATTGGGCTTTATAGACACTCCAGGCGCTGCTGCACAAACCACTGACCACCTCCAGGCGCTTACCCATTGTCTCTCGAGGTAAGGAGGCCAAAGACAAAGCGGAAGAAGAATCTCAGGATTACTCCCTGTGCCACGTGCGAGTGAGGATAGGAATAGGAGGATTAAGGAAATGAAAGTGTGGCTGAAGAGCTGCAGTAGGCGGGATGGCTTCAGCTACTTGGATCATTGGGATCTCTTCTGGTGCAGAGGTGACCTGTTGAAGAGGGTCGGATTGCATCTAAACTGGAAGGGGACCGATATCCTTGCGGGGAGGTTTGTTAGTACTACTCGGGATGGTTTAAACTAGTCTTGCAGAGAGGTGGGACTCAAAGTAGTAGTCTCTCCGATGAGATAGTTGAGGTAAATGTCGAGGTTAATGCAAGCCTGGGCCTGGCAGTGGCCTGACAGGGAGCGTGGAAGGTCTGGTAGACTAAACTGCAAGTACTTTAATGCAAGAGTACTTACAGGTAAGGCAGATGAACTCAGAGCATGGATCAGTACATGGGATTGTGATATTATAGCTATTACAGAAACGTGGTTGAGGGATAGGCAAGACTGGCAGCTCAATGTTATGGGGTACCGATGCTTCAGTTGGAGGGAAGAGGGGATGGGGAGTTGCACTATTGATTAGGGAGCACATCACGGCAGTAGTTGGAGAGGATATAACGGGGGGAACGTCCAGTGAGGCCATATGAGTAGAGCTTAGAAATAAGCAAGGGGAGATCTCTTTGATGGGATTATACTATAGGCCCCCCAATAGTCAGAGGGAATTGGTGGAGCATATATGCAGGGAAATCACAGATAGGTGTAGGAATTATAGGGTTGTAATAGTAAGTGATTTTAACTTCCCTAATATTGACTGGGACTGCCTTAGTGCTAAGGGAACTGATGGGCAAGAATTTGTTCAGTGTGTCCAGGATAGTTTTATGAAACATTATGTGGTTGGCCCTACGAGAGAAAAGACTACACTCGACCTCCTCTTTGGAAATGAGGATGGGCAGGTGGATGATGTGTTAGTGAGGGAGCACTTTGGGACCAGTGACCATAACTCTATTAGCTTCAAGATAGTTATGGAAGAGGATAGGACTGGTCCTCAGGTTGAAGTCCTAAATTTGAGGAAGGTTGATTTCGATGGCATCAGACAGGAACTCTCAAAAGTTGAATGGGAGAGGCTGTTTACAGGTAAAGGGACGTCTGGCAAGTGGGAGGCTTTTAAAAGTGAGATAGGAAGAGTTATGGGCCAGCATATTCCTGTTAGATGGAAGGGCAAGGCTGGCAAGTTTAGGGAACCTTGTTTGATGAGGGATGTTGAGGGTCTGGTCAGGACAAAGAAGGAGGCATATGTCAGGTATAGGCAGCGGGGATCAAACGAGTCCCTCCAGGAGTACAGTGGATTTAGGAGTACACTCAAGAAAGAAATTAGGAGGGAGAAAAGGGGCCATGAGATTTCCCTGGCAGATCAGATAATGGTGAATCCTAAAATATTCTATAAGTATATTAAGAGTAAAAGGGTAGCTAGGGTGAGAGTCGGTCCCCTTAAGGATCAGTCTGGTAATCTACGTGTGCAGCCACGGGAAATGGGCGAGGTCTTAAATGAATACTTCTCGTCTTTATTTACCATGGAGATGACATGGAAGCTACTGAGTTCAAGGGAGGGATCAGCAATATCCTGGAGCATATCAACATTACAAAGGAGGCGGTGTTGGAGGTTTTGAAGCGCATTAAGGTGGATAAATCCCCAGGGCCTGACCAGGTGTATCATAGGATGCTATGGGAAGAAAGGAATTTATATTCCTGGAGCCCGAGCAGAGATTTCTACATTATCGTTAGCCATGGGTGAGGTACAGGAAGACTGGAGGATAGCTAATGTTGTGCCCTTATTTAATAAGGGCAGCAGTGATAAGCCAGGGAACTACAGGCCGGTGAGCCTTACATGAGTGATGGGAAAGTTATTGGAAGGGATTCTGACAGACAGGGTTTATATGCATTTGGAAAGGCAACGTCTGATTAGGGATAGTCAGCATGGCTTTGTGCATGGGAATCATGTCTCAGGAATTTGATTGCATTTTTTGAGGAGGTGACCAAAAGGATTGTCGAGGGCAGGGCGATGGACGTTTTCTCCATGGACTTTAACAAGGCCTTTGACAAGGTCTCGCATGGTCGGCTGGTCCAGAAGATTCATACACATGGGATCCAGGGTGTGCTAGCCAATTGGATACAAATTTGGCTTGGTGATCGGATGGTAGTGGGGGGTTGTTTTTCAGATTAGAGGCTGGTGACCAGTGGTGTGCCGCAGGGATTGGTTCTGGGCCCTCTCTTGTTTGTCATATATATTAATGACTTGGATGTGAATGTAGGGGGCATGATTGGTAAGTTTGCAGATGATACAAAAAATGATGGAATAGTAGAAAGTGAAGAAGCTTGTCTAAGGTTACAACAGGATATAGATAAACTTGGAAAGTGGGCAAGGGATTGGCAAATGGAATTTAATGCAGACAAGTGCGAAGTAATGCATTTTGGGAAGTTAAACCAGGGCAGGACAGATACAGTGAATTCCAGGGCCTGGGGAATGTTGTTGAGCAGAGAGAACTTGGGGTGCAAGTGCATAGTTCCCTGAATGTGGCAACACAGGTAGACAGGGTGGTGAAGAAGGTGCATGGCATGCTTGTCTTCATCAACTGCGGCATGGAGTACAAGAGTTGGGACGTCATGTTACAGTTGTACATAACATTGGTTATTCCGCATTTGGAGTACTGTGTGCAGTTCTGGTCGCAACACTACAGGAAAGATGTGATTTATCTAGAGAGGGTGCAGAAAAGATTCATAAGGATGTTGCCTGGTTTGGAGGGCTTGAGTTATAAAGAGAGATTGGGTAGGCTGGGTCTGTTTTCCCTGGAGCAAAGACGGCTGAGAGGGGACATGATGGAGGTATATAAAATTATGAGAGGCATAGACTGAGCAGGTAGCCAGAGTCTGTTTCCCATGGTAGCGGTGACTAAAACTAGAGGGCATAGATTTAAGATGAAAGGGAGGAGGTTTAAAGGGGATTAAAAGGGTTATTTTTTCACACAAAGAATATTGCGTATCTGGAATGAGCTGCCAGAGGAGGTGGTGGAGGCAGGAACAGTAGCCACATTTAAGAGTCATCTGGACAGGTATTTGAATGAGCATAGCATAGACGGATATGGAATTAATGCAGCCACGTGGAATCAGTATAGATCGGCATTATGGTCGGCATGGACGCAGTGGGCCGAGTGGCCTGTTTCTATGCTGCACGAATCTATGACTCTAAGCTGGAGAGTGACGTAGTTGATTCTGAGACGAGGGTCGTGAATCTTAATAAAGGAAAGTATGAAGGTATGAGGCACGAGTTGGCTATGATGGATTGGGAAACGTTACTCAAAGGGATGATGGTGGAAAGGCAATGGCAATATTCAAACAGTGCATTGATGAACTGCAACAATTGTTTACTCCTGTCTGGCGCAAAAGTAAAATGGGAAAGGTAGCCAAACCATGGCTTCCAAGGAAAATTAGAGATAGTATTAGATTCACGGAAGAGGCATATACATTCGCCAGAAAGAAACAACAGAGCTGAGGATTGGGAACAGTTTAGAATTCAGCAAAGGAGGACCAAGGGATTGAGTAATAAGGGGGAAATAAAGTACATGAGTAAGCTTGCGGGGAACATAAAAACTGACTGTAAAGGTTTCTGTAGGTATGTGAAGAGGAAAGGATTGGTTCAGACAAATGTAGGTCCTTACAGTTAGAAACATGGGAATTTATTATGGGAAACAAAGAAATGGGTAACCAACTAAATGCATACTCTGATTCTGTCTTCACAAATGATGACACAAATATCTTACCAGAAATGTTGGGGAAAACAGGGTTTAGTGAGAGGAAGGAACCGAAGGAAATCAGTATTAGTAGAGAAATTGTGTTGGGGAAGTTGATGGTATTGAAGGCCGATAAATCCTCAGGGCCTGAAAATCTACATCCCAGATTACTTAAGGAAGTGACCCTAGAAATCGTGGATGCATTGGTGGTCATCTTTCAAGATTCTATAGACTTTGGAACAGTTCCAGCTGATTGGAGGGCAGCTAATGTAACCCCACCATTTAAAAAGGGAGGTAGAAATAAAGCAGGGAATTGTAGACAAGTCAGCCTGACGTCGGTAGTGGGGAAAATTCTAGAGTCCATTATCAAAGATTTGATAGCAGAGCACTTGGAGAACAGTGTTAGAATCGGATAGAGCCAGCATGGATTTACGAAAGAGAAATCATGCTTGATAAATCTATTAGAATTCTTCGAGGATGTAACTAATAGAGTGGATGAGGGGGAGTCAGAGAATGTGGTTTATTTGGACTTTCAGAAGGCTTTCGACAAAGCCCCACATAAGAGATTAGTGTGTAAAATTAAAGCGCATGGGATTAGTGGTAGTGATAGATAGAAAATTGGTTGGCAGATGGAAAAAAAGAGTAGTGATAAACGGATCTTTCTCCAAATGGCAGGCAGTGATTAGTGGGGTACCCCAGGGATCGGCGCCAGGACCCCAGCTATTCACACTCTATATTAATGATTTAGATGAGGGAACTAAATGTGATATCTCCAAATTTTCTGAAGACATAAAACTGGTTGGGAGGGTGAGTTGTGAGGAGGATGCAGAGTGGCTTCAGGGTGATTTGGACAAGTTGAGTGAGTGGGCTATTGCATGACAGATGCAGTATAATGTGAATAAATGTGAGGTTATCCACTTTCTTAGCAAAAACAGGAAGGCAGATTATTATGTGAACTGCTATAAACTGAGAGAGGGGAATATGCAACGAGACCTGGGTGTTCTCGTACACCAGTCACTGAAGGTAAGCATGCAGGTGCAACAGGCGGTAGAAAAAGGCGAATGTTATGTTGGCCTTCATCGAGACAGGATTCGAGTACAGGAGCAGGGATGTCTTGCTGCAATTATACAGGGCCTTGGTGAGGCTGCACTTGGAATACTGTGTGCAGTTTTGGTCTCCTTCTCCGAGAAAGGATGTTCCTGCGATAGCGAAAGTGCAACGAACGTTTATCAGACTGATTCCTGGGATGGCGGGACTGACGTATGAGGAGAGTTAGGATTATATTCGCTGGAGTTCGGGAGAGTGAAGAGGGATCTCATAGAAACCTATAAAATTCTAACAGGACTTGATAGGGTAGTTGCAGGAAGGATGCTCCCGATGGTGGGGGAGTCCAGAACCAGGGGTCATCGTCGAAGGATACGGGGTAAACTTTTCAGGACTGAAATGAGGAGAAATTTCTTCACCCAGAGAGTGGTGAGCCAGTGAAATTACGTCATCACTCCCATGTACAAGAGGGATTGGAATATGCTGGCCAGTGCCTCTGCTACTTCCACCATTCCATCCCTCAGCAACCCTCATGCATCCCATCCAGACTGGGTAAATGATCTACTTTATTGTGGTACAAAAAGTGCTGTATTGAAAAGGGTTAACTGAATCTGTTTGTTCAGTGACTGCAAATAATGTCAGTCTCCATGGACCCTAATTGTGTCACTGGAGGTTTGCCATCTTCTATTAATAAGGGGCTGCCATGTGTTGTCCCATAGTTTCAGCCGGAACATCAACCCTGGCACAACAGAGATCAGTGGCTCCAGAGAGAGAGAAAGGATAGATCAGAATCTGAGAACAAATGACTGGAATGTAACAACAATGGGTCAGAATCTGAGAACAATAGATTGGAATGTAACAGCAATGGGTCAGAATCTGAGAACAAATGACTGGAATGTTACAACAATGGGTCAGAATCTGAGAACAATAGATTGGAATGTAACAACACCTGGTCAGAATCTGAGAACAATAGATTTGAATGTTACAGCAATGGGTCAGAATCTGAGAACAATAGATTGGAATGTTACAACAATGGGTCAGAATCTGAGAACAATAGACTGGAATGTTACAGCAATGGGTCAGAATCTGAGAACAATAGATTGGAATGTTACAACAATGGGTCAGAATCTGAGAACAATAGATTGGAATGTTACAACAATGGACAGGAGTTTATCCTCGGATCTTTCCTACCTTTCTACATATTATGATTGGATGTCATTAAACTCTCGTATACATCTCGCACTGAAGATTATTCAATACATTTACTATCCCATCCTGGCTATTATTGGTGTCCCTGGTAAGTCTCTGTATCTAGCTATTAATTCTATAAACCAAGTTTAACAGCATTACTGCTCCTGTAATTTGCTCTGCACTTTTTGCTGCCGTTGTAATCCTGGTGAATATGTCCAGCTATTGGCTCTATAAACCATTGCCAACTTTATTGGATTTCTTGACATTTGCTCTCTCATCTTTACTGCTGTTGCTGTCTCTATTTCCCGGTAGGGCATCTGTAAACCCCGTTTCACTGAACTACTGTTCTGTTATGTAAATATTAGGAAGACTGAAGCCAGTGTCATTGGTCTCCATCACAAACTCCATCCCCTATCTGTGAAACAAATACACCACCCTGCCCAATATCTGAGGCTGTACCAGACTGTTTGCAACCGGTGTATTCTACTTAAACCTGAGCTGAGTCCATCTCCATATTCTCTCCAGTACCAACCCTGTCTACGACCACCTCTGTCACATCCCCCATCTCCACCTCTGTCTCAGCCAATCTGCTGCATAAACCCTCACCTGTAACTTTGTTGAATCCACACTTGACTATTCCAATTCTATCCTGGTCACCCTCCCAGTTATAAACCTCCTTAAACCACAGCCCATCCAGATCTCTGCTGCCTGTATCCTAACTCACACCAAATCCTGATCACCTATCACCCCATGCTCACTGATCTACATTGGCTCCCGGTCTGGCAGCACCTTAATTTTAATATAGTCATTCTTGTGTTTGAATCCCTCCATGGCCTCACCCCTCCAATTAGCCCCATTCTCCTGCCCATTCTCATATTCCTGAAAATGTTTTCACTTCAATCTTTTCTCATTTCTCCTTCTGAAGTGAATTCCTTTCCCACTGTATCTGTCCCGAGCCACTATTTTAGACTGTACAGCACTACTGGTGCTGACGGTACAGAAGCTGGGATCCATAGAGAGATGTGAACTGCACAGCCAGGCACTTCTAGTGCGGCGTGCAAAGTGCCCCATGCTGGGCAGGGCTCGAGCTCAATCGTGCCATGTATGTGTTGTTGCTCTGAGGATGGTTTTGAATGTGATGTCAATGTACCATACCGGCAGCATTGATGTACGTCTTTGAAACTTGGTCTGTACATGTCCACTGACCACCTGTGTTAGTCACTCTCAGCTGAACATACATTCAGCAACATGAGGAACCCCCTCTAGTATTATTTAAAAGGACCAGGCATCCAACTTACAGGTTTACTTCCTGGCTTTTGACTTACTTCTATTATTGTAAAGTTAGTGGAGGTGCTGTGGATGGTTTGTTGAAGGTTGTGTTGTGAGCTGCTGCAGACATTCAGGGAGGACAGAGGATTTGGTGACCCAACTCTGGACGAGGTATGGCCTATCAGGGGAAAACAGCAGCAGCCAGAGCAGTGGCACCACGGCTGGCACTGTTGTTCAGCAGGGTGGGACAAAGCGCAGAAGAGCAATAGTTATAGGGGACTCTATAGTTATGGGCACAGTTAGGCGCTTCTTTGGACGTGAAAGAGACTACAGGATGGTATGTTGCCTCCCTGGTTTCAGGGTCAAGGATATCTCTGAACGGACAGGGGGCATTCTGAAGGGGGAGGGTGAACAGCCAGAGGTTGTGGTACACATCGGTAGCAATGGCATAGGCAGGAAGAGTGATGAGGTCCTACAGGGGGTGTTTAGGAAGTTAGGCAGTAAGTTACAAAACAAGACCTCGAGGGTTGTAATCGCTGGATTCCTCCCAGTGCTACGTGCTAGTGATTCTAGAAATAGGAAGATAGTGCAGCTAAACACGTGGCTGAGCAGCTGCTGCAGGAGGGAGGGTTTCAGATATCTGGACAATTGGGATCTCTTCAGGGACAGATGGGAACTGTACAAGAAGGACGGGTTGCATATAAACTGGAAGGGCACTAATATCCTGGCTGCAAGGTTTGCTAGCATCACTCGGGAGGGTTTAAACTAGTGTGGCGGGTGGGGGGGGGGGGGTGGTTGGTGGGGGGGACCACAGCAGGAGGACAGCTAGTGAAATAAATGAGGAGGGCATAGTAAATACGGCCAGTAGGATGAAGAGGAAGAGCAGGCAGGGAGATGTTTCTGTGCACAGCGGGACTGGTGGTCTGAAGTGCATTTGTTTCAATACGAGAAGTATAACAGGTAAGGCAGATGAACTTAGAACTTGGATTAGTACTTGGAAATATGATGTTTTTGCTATTGCAGAGACTTGGCTGAGGGAAGGGCTGGATTGGCAGCTAAATGATGTAGGTTTTAGAAGCTTCAGGCGGGATAGAGGGGGATGTAAAAGGGGTGGGGGAGTTGCATTACTGGTTACGGAGAATATCACAGCTGTACTGCGGGAGGACACTTCAGAGGGGTCATGCAGTGAGGCAATATGGGTGGAGCTCAGGAATAGGAAGGGTGCAGTCATGATGTTGGGGGTTTTCTACAGGCCTCCCAACAGCCAGCGGGAGGGACAAAGAAAGAACAAAGAACAAAGATAATTACAGCACAGGAACAGGCCCTTCGGCCCTCCAAGCCTGCGCCGATCCAGATCCTCTCTCTAAACATGTCGCCTATTTTCTACGCTTCTGTATCTCTTTTCTTCCTGCCCATTCATGTATCTGTCTAGATACATCTTAAAAGACTCCATCGTGCCTGCATCTACCACCTCCGCTGGCAATGCGTTCCAGGTGCCCACCACCCTCTGCGTAAAGAACTTTCCACGCATATCCCCCCTAAACATTTCCCCTTTCACTTTGAACTTGTGTCCTCTAGTAATTGAAACCCCCACTCTGGGAAAAAGCTTCTTGCTATCCACCCTGTCTATACCTCTCATGATTTTGTACACCTCAATCAGGTCCCCCCTCAACCTCCGTCTTTCTAGTGAAAATAATCCTAATCTACTCAACCTCTCTTCATAGCTAGCGCCCTCCATACCAGGCAACATCCTGGTGAACCTCCTCTGCACCCTTTCCAAAGCATCCACATCCTTTTGATAATGTGGCGACCAGAACTGTACGCAGTATTCCAAATGTGGCCGAACCAAAGTCCTATACAACTGTAACATGACCTGCCAACTCTTGTACTGAATGCCCCGTCCGATGAAGGAAAGCATGCCGTATGCCTTCTTGACCACTCTATTTACCTGCGTTGCCACCTTCAGGGAACAGTGGACCTGAACACCCAAATCTCTCTGGACATCAATTTTCCCCAGGACTTTTCCATTTACTGTATAGTTCACTCTTGAATTGGATCTTCCAAAATGCATCACCTCGCATTTGCCCTGATTGAACTCCATCTGCCATTTCTCTGCCCAACTCTCCAATCTATCTATATTCTGCTGTATTCTCTGACAGTCCCCTTCACTATCTGCTACTCCACCAATCTTAGTGTCGTCTGCAAATTTGCTAATCAGTCCACCTATACTTTCCTCCAAATCATTTATGTATATCACAAACAACAGTGGTCCCAGCACGGATCCCTGTGGAACACCACTGGTCACACGTCTCCATTTTGAGAAACTCCCTTCTACTGCTACTCTCTGTCTCCTGTTGCCCAGCCAGTTCTTTATCCATCTAGCTAGTACACCTTGGACCCCAAGCGCCTTCACTTTCTCCATCAGCCTGCCATGGGGAACCTTATCAAACGCCTTACTGAAGTCCATGTATATGACATCGACAGCCCTTCCGTCATCAATCAACTTTGTCACTTCCTCAAAGAATTCTATTAAGTTGATAAGACATGACCTTCCCTGCACAAAACCATGTTGCCTATCACTGATGAGCCCATTTTCTTCCAAATGGGAATAGATCCTATCCCTCAGTATCTTCTCCAGCAGCTTCCCTACCACTGACGTCAGGCTCACCGGTCTATAATTACCTGGATTATCCCTGCTACCCTTCTTAAACAAGGGGACAACATTAGCAATTCTCCAGTCCTCCGGGACCTCACCCGTGTTTAAGGATGCTGCAAAGATATCTGTTAAGGCCCCAGCTATTTCCTCTCTCGCTTCCCTCAGTAACCTAGGATAGATCCCATCCGGACCTGGGGACTTGTCCACCTTAATGCCCTTTAGAATACCCAACACTTCCTCCCTCCTTATGCCGACTTGACCTAGAGTAATCAAACATCTGTTCCTAACCTCAACATCCGTCATGTCCCTCTCCTCGGTGAATACCGATGCAAAGTACTCGTTTAGAATCTCACCCATTTTCTCTGAGTCCAAGCATAACATTCCTCCTTTGTCCTTTAGTGGGCCAATCCTTTCTCTAGATACCCTCTTTCTCCTTATATATGAATAAAAGGCTTTGGGATTTTCCTTAACCCTGTTTGCTAAAGATATTTCATGACCCCTTTTAGCCCTCGTAATTCCTCGTTTCAGATTGGTCCTACATTCCCGATATTCTTTCAAAGCTTCGTCTTTCATCAGCCGCCTAGACCTTATGTATGCTTCCTTTTTCCTCTTAGCTAGTCTCACAATTTCACCTGTCATCCATGGTTCCCTAATCTTGCCATTTCTATCCCTCATTTTCACAGGAACATGTCTCTCCTGCACGCTAATCAACCTCTCTTTAAAAGCCTCCCACATATCACATGTGGATTTACCTTCAAACAGCTGCTCCCAATCTACATTTCCCAGCTCCTGCCGAATTTTGGTATAGTTGGCCTTCCCCCAATTTAGCACTCTTCCTTTAGGACCACTCTCGTCTTTGTCCATGAGTATTTTAAAGCTTACGGAATTGTGATCACTATTCCCAAAGTAGTCCCCTACTGAAACTTCAACAACCTGGCCGGGCTCATTCCCCAACACCAGGTCCAGTATGGCCCCTTCCCGAGTTGGACTATTTACATACTGCTCTAGAAAACCCTCCTGGATGCTCCTTACAAATTCAGCTCCATCTGGACCTCTAACATTAAGCGAATCCCAGTCAATGTTGGGAAAATTAAAATCTCCTATCACCACCACCCTGTTGCTCCTACATCTTTCCATAATCTGTTTACATATTTGTACCTCTATCTCACGCTCGCTGTTGGGAGGCCTGTAGTACAGCCCCAACATTGTTACCGCACCCTTCCTATTTCTGAGTTCTGTCCATATTGCCTCACTGCTCGAGTCCTCCATAGTGCCCTCCTTCAGCACAGCTGTGATATCCTCTTTGACCAGTAATGCAACTCCTCCACCCCTTTTACCTCCCTCTCTATCCCGCCTGAAGCATCGATATCCTGGGATATTTAGTTGCCAATCATGCCCTTCCCTCAACCAAGTCTCAGTAATAGCAATGACATCATACTCCCAGGTACCAATCCAAGCCCTAAGTTCATCTGCCTTACCAACTACACTTCTTGCATTAAAACAAATGCACCTCAGACCACCAGTCCCTTTATATTCATCATCTGCTCCCTGCCTGCTCTTCCCCTTAGTTACACTGACTTCATTATCTAGTTTCTTACAGGGCAGTGGATGTTACCTGTATCGACTTTACTAAAGCCTTTGACAAGGTCCCGCATGGCAGACTGGTACGAAAGGTGAAGTCAAACAGGTTCAGAGGTGAGCTGGCAAGATGGATACCGAACTGGCTTGGTCATAAAAGACAGAGGGCAACAGTGGATGGGTGTTTTTCTGAATGGAGGGATGTGACTAGTGGTGTTCCACAGGGATCACTGCTGGGACCTTTGATGTTTGTAGTATATATAAATGATTTGCAGGAAAATGTAGCTGGTCTGATTAGTAAGTTTGCGAATGACACAAAGGTTGGTGGAGGTGCGGATAATGATGAGGATTGTCAGGCGATAGAGCAGGATATAGATCAGTTGGAGACTTGGGCAGAGAAATGGCAGATGGAGTTTAATCCGGAAAAATGTGAGGTAATGCATTTTGGAAGGTCTAATGCAGGTGGGAGGTATACAGTAAATGGCAGAACCCTGAGGAGTATTCACAGGCAGAGGGATCTGGGCGTGCAGTTCCACAGGTCACTGAAAGTAGCAACACAAGTGGATATGGCATACGGCATGCTTCCCTTCATCGGTCGAGGCACAGAGTATAAAAATTGCCAAGTCATGTTGCAGCTGTCCAAAACCTTAGTTAGGCCACACTTGGAATATTTTGTGCAATTCTGGTCGCCACACTACCAGAAAGATGTGGAGGCTTTGGAGAGGGTACAGAGGAGGTTTACCAGGATGTTGCCTGGTCTGGAGGGCATTATCTATGAGGAGATGTTGGAAAAACTCGGATTGTTTTCACTGGAACGACGGAGGTGGAGGGGCGACATGATAGAGGTTTACAAAGTTATGAGCGGCATGGACTTGCTGCCGGGGGAGGTGGTGGAAGCAGATACCATAGCGACGTTTAAGAGACATCTTGACAAATACATGAATAGGAAGGGAATAGAGAGATATGGGCCCCGTAAGTGCAGACGTTGTTCGTTTAGACAGGCATCAAGATCGGCGCAGGCTTGGAGGGCTGAATGGCCTGTTCCTGTGCTGTACTGTTATTTGTTCTTTGTTCTTGACTGTAGTTGCAATGTCCCTGGATCTGTAACGTGATCAACAAATGGAGCAGAGGCTGCAGAAAGGGGAAGCTCTGTAAAGAGGGAGGAGGACCGGGTTCTGCCCACTTATATTCAAACCTGAGCTGAGTTCATCTCCATTTTCTTTCCATCACCAACCAATTCAGCCTTTCGTGTCTGCACTGGCTCTCCGAATGAGCAATTCACCCAGTGCCGTTCCCTGCCTTCTTCCTGTAATCCTGCACATTCTTCCTTCTCATATAACAGTCTATTCAGCTTCAATTGAACCTGCCTCCACCACACTCTCAGGCAGTGCATTCCAGACTCTAACCACTCACTGTGTGAAAAAATATTTTCCTCAGGTCGTCTTTGCTTCTTTTACCCATGGCTTTAAATCTGTGCCCTTTCGTTCTCGATCCCTTTCACGAGTGGGAACTGTTTCTCTCTATCTACTCTGTCCAGACACCTCATGATTTTTGAAACCTCTAATAAATCACCTCTCGGCCTTCTCCGAGGAAAACTTTCCTAACTTCTCCAATCTATCTTCATAACTGAGAATCCTCATCCCGGGAATCATTCACGTGAATATTTTCTGTATTCTCTCCAATGCGCTCACGTCTTTCCTCAAGTGTGGCACCCAGAACTGGGCGCAATGCCACAGCTGAGGCTGAAATAGTGTCTTATATAAGTTCAACATAACTTCCTTGCTCTTGTACTCTCTGCCCCTATGAATAAAGCCCAGGATACTGTATGCTTTATTAAACACTTTCTCAACCTGTCCTGCCGCCTTCAATAACTTCTGCACATATACACACAGGTCCCTCTGCTCCTGCATACCCTATAGAATTGTACCCTTTATTGTATATTGTCACCCCATGTTCTTCCTATCAACATGAATCACTTCCCATTTCTCTGTATTGAACTTCATCTGCCACCTGTCTGCCCATTCCACCAACTTGTGTGTGTCCTTTTGAAGTTCCACACTATCCTCCTCACAGTTCACAATGCTTCCAACTTTCGTATCAGCTGCAAACTTTGAAATTGTGCCCTGTACACCCAGGTTTAGGTCCTTAATATATATCAGGAAAAGCAAGGAACCCAACACTGATGTCTGGGGAACTCCACCACAAACCTTCCTCCAGCCTGTAAAACATCCATTAACCACTACTCTTTGTTTCCTGTCACTCAGCTAATTTCGTATCCATGTTGCTAATGTCCCTTTGATTCCATGAGCTACAAGTTTGCTCACAGGTTTGTTGTGTGGCATTGTATCAAAAGGTTTTTGCATGCAGGGAATAGTTAAATGTCTGGAATGCACTGCTTGAGAATGGTGGAGGCAGGTTCATTTGAAGCTGAATAGACCGTTATATGAAAGTCAATGTACACCACATCAACAGAATTGCCCTCACCAACTATCTCTGATACCACCTCAAACATCTCCAGCAAATTAGTTAAACATGATGTTCTCTCAAGAAATCCATGCTGGCTTGTTTAATTAACTCGCATTTGTCCATGTGACTATTAGCTTTGTCCAAGATTATTTCTTTCTAGAAGATTTCCCACCACCGAAGTTTAACTGACAGGCCTGTAGTTGCTGGCCTTATCTTTACACCCTTTTTGAACAAGGGTGTAACGTTTGCAATTCTCCAGTCCTCTTGCATCTCCCCCAAGTCTAAGAAAGACTGAAAAATTATGTCCAGTGCCTCTGCGATTTCCATCCTCACTTCCCTCAGTATCTTTGGATACATCTCATCTGGTCCTGGTGCTTTATTCAATTTAAGTCCAGACAGCCTATCTAATACTTCATATTTATCAATTTTAAACCCCACTAGTGTCTGACTTACCTCCTCTTTCAACCTTGCCTGGGTTGCATCTTAGAATCATAGAAAGTTTATGGCACAGAGAGAGGCCACTTGGCCCATCGTGTCTATGCTGTCCAAAAAACGACCCATCCATTCTGATCCTGCCTTCCAGCATGTGATAGATTACAGCACTTGAGGTGCATATCCAGACACCTTTTGAATGAGTTGTGGGTTTCTGCCTCAACTACCCTTTCAGAAAGTGAGTTCCAGGCTCCCACAACCCGCTGGGTGAAAAATAAAATCCGCAGCTCCCTTTTAATCTTTCTACCAATCACTTTAAGTCCATGCCCCCTCGTCACTGACCTCTTTGCTTAGGTGAATGGACCCTTCAGCTACACTCTACTCTCAGTTTTGTACATTTCAATCAGATTTCCCCTCAGCCTTCTCTATTTCAAGGAGAACAACCCCAGCCTGTCCAATCTTTACTCATAGCTGCATTTTTCCAGTCCTCGCCACATCCTCGTAAATCTCCTGTGTACCCTCTCTAGTGCAATTACATCCTTTCTGTAATGAGGTGACCAGAACTGCACACAGTACTCAAGTTGTGTCCTAACCAATGAGTTATACAATTCTAGCATAACCTCCCTGCTCGTATATTCTATACCTCGGCTAATAATGGAAAGGATTCCATATCTTCTTCCTTGGTAAAGACAGGTGGAAATTATTCATTTATTACCTCAGCTATATCCACTGCCTCCATGTGCAAATACCCTTTATGGTCCTGAGTCGGCCCCATTGTTCATTTTACTACCCTTTTACTATTTAGATGCCGAGAGAAAACTTTGGGATTTCCTTCAATGATCGCCTCTTTTCATGCTCACTCTTTGCTTCCCTTTTTTGCTTTTTCACTTCCCCTCTGGACCTTCAATATTCAGCCTGCTTTTCAATAGTGTTTTCTACCTGATGTCTGTTATATCAGGCATAAACTTGTCAACTTTTCGTGCGGCCTTCAAATATCTGTCTGAATACACACCAAGTCTCTCTGTTCCTGTCTCCTCATTTAAACAATACCAATTTGTTTCTGTTGCCTTCCCTTGCACTTCCTACCCAAAAGTCTCACTTCACACTTCACTGTGTTAACTAATATTTGCCATCCGCCTGCAAATTGCACCAGTCAGTCTCTGTCCTCCTGAAGTGTGTTACTATCCTTCTCATTGTTTATTAACATTTCTGCCCTTCCTGCCATCTGAAATATTTGACATTATCACCTCTGTACACAAGCCCATTGCATTAACATACAGCAACTGTGACACTGGGGAACCCCATTGACTACTTCCCTCCAGACTGAGCAACAATCATTCTCCACTATTCTCTACTTTCTGTCACTGAGCTAATTTCCCGCATGCTGACATTGAAAATAAAAGAACAGACTTCCATTGATGAAACGCCTTTCATGACCACTGCATGTTCCAAAGTGATTTACAACCAATGAATACTTCTCAAAGCGAAGTCACTCTTGTAATGTAGGAAACAGGCAGACAATTTCTGCACAGCAAGATCCCACAAGCAGCAATGTGATAATGATCAGATCTGTTTTTGTGATGTTGATTGAAGGAAACATTTTGACCAGGACACCGGGAATAATTCCCCTGCTCTGCTTCTACATAGTGCGATGGGATCTTTAACATCCACCTGAGAGGACAGACTGCAACTTGGTTTAAAGTTTCATTCGATAGACTGCACCTCTGACAGTGCAGCACACCCTCATTCCTGCACTGCAATGTCAGCATTGATTCTTGTAATCAGGTCCTGCAGTGACACTTGATCCTGGAAGCTTGTGACTGAAAGGGGAGAGAGCTACAAACTGAGCCACGGCTGATATTGGTCCTTTTATCCCATGTGTTTCTAATTCGGTAACACGGCTTTTATGTGGTACTTTTTACAAACTCCTTGTGAAAGGATAGGAATATTGTGAAAGTCCAGGTGGGAACCATCATAGATTCATAGAACAGCACATACATAATGAGGTCATTCGACCCTTCAAGTCTGTGCTGGCCCTTTCAAAGAGCAATCCAGTTAGTCCCACTCCCTGGCTCTTTCACTATATCCTTGGATTTTTTCTCCTTCAGATATTTATCCAATTCCCTTTTGGGATCTACTATTGAAACTGTATCCATCAGCCTATCAGACAGTGCAGTCCAAATCCAAACCACTCAGAAACAAAAATCCTCATATCTGCTTCTTTTACCAATCGCCTTAAATCTGTGTCTCTGATTACCAGACTCTTGGACATTGGAAATAGTTTCTCTTTATTTAATTTATCTAAATCCTTCCTAATGTTGAACACCTCAATCAAATCTCCTCTGAAGGTTCTTTGCTCTAAGCAGAACAACCCCAGCAACATAACTGTAATCCCTCATACCCTGACAAATACTAGTAAAACAGTTCTGCACCCTCTCCGAAGGCTTCATGTCCTGCCGAAAGTGCGGTTCCCAGTATTTGACACAAGACTCCAGGTGCAGCTGAACTAGTATTTTATATATGTTTCACATAAAGTCCTTGCTTTTGTTCTTTTTGCCTCTATTTATAAAGGCTAGGATCCCATACATTTATTAACTGTCAAGATAACCTTTCCTGCCGCCTTCAAAGATTTGTGCACACACACCCCAACTGTCTCTGTTATTTCACCGCCTTTATAGTTGTACCATTTAACTTGTATTGTCTCTCCTCATTCATCCTTTCAAAATGTATTACCTCACACATCTGCAATGCTAATTAAATATTGAGAAGATTGAAGCCATTGTTTTCTGTCTCTGCTCCAAACATTTCCTAGTTACACACTCCATCCCTCTCCTTTGTAAATGTTTGAGACGAAGCCAAACTGTTCACAGACTTAGTTACATAGTTAACCCTGAGATGTCTTGAGATGAGCTTCCTACCAAATATTCACACTATCAGTAAAACGGCCTATCTCCAACCCCGGTGGAGTTTCATTGCTGATGAAAGAGTAAATGAACGCAATAGTGAGGCAGGATATTAGCTCTGATGTTATCGAATATGTATGGGTAGAGCTGAGAAACACTCAGGGGCAGAAAACGTTAGTGGGGGTTGTATATAGACCCCCAGACTGTCGTGCTGAATTTGGGAATGGCATTGAACAGGAAATTAGAGCCGCTTTAGATAAAGGAACATCTGTAATTATGGGTTTCTTGAATCTGCATATAGATTGGGCAAATCAAATTGGTCAGAATACATTGTGGAGGATTTCCTGGGGAATATGCGGGATGGTTTTCGGGGCCAATTCTTTGAGGAACCAACTGGAGAACAGGCCATCCTAGACTGGTTATTGTGTAATGAGAGAGGAATAATTGACAATCTAGTAGTGCGAGATCCCTTGGGGATGAGAGACCATAATATGATAGAATTCTTCATCGCAATGGAGAGTGACCTAATTGATTCTGAGACCAGAGTCGTGAATCTTAATAAAGTAAGCTACGAAGGTATGAGGCATGAGTTGTCGATCATACATTGACAACTTCAAGAGATGACGGTGGAAAGGCAATGGCAAACATTCAAAGAGCACATTGATGAACTGCCACAATTGTTTACTCCTGTCTGGCACAAAAGTAAAACGGAAAAGGCAGCCAAATCATGGCTTACAAGGAAAATTAGAGATAGCATTAGATCCAAGGAAGAGGCAAATAAATTTCCCAGAAAAAAGCAACAGACCTGAGGATTGGGAGCATTTTAAAATTCAGCAAAGCAGCACCAAGGGATTGATTGAGAAGGGGAAAATGGAGCTCGAGAGTAAGCTTGCAGGGAACATAAAAACTGACTGTAAACGAGTCTATAGGTATGTGAAGCGGAAAAGATTGGTGAAGACAAATGTTGGTCCGTTACAGTCAGAAACAGGGAAATTTATTATGGAAAACAATTAAATGGCTGACCATTTAACTGAGAGAGGGGAATATGCAGCGACACCTGGGTGTTCTCGTACACCAGTCACTGAAGGTAAGCATGCAGATGCAACATTCGGTAGAAAAAGGCGAATGATATGTTGACCTTTATAGCGAGAGGATTCGAGTACAGGAGCAGGGATGTTTTGCTGCAATTATACAGGTGAGGCCGCACTTGTAATATTGTGTGTAGTTTTGGTCTCCTTATCGGAGGAAGGATGTTCTTGCTATAGAGGGAGTACAGTAGAGTTTTACCAGACTGATACCTGGGATGGCAGGACTGACGTACGAGGAGTGATTGAGTCGGTTAGGACTATATTCACTGGAATT
Organism: Heterodontus francisci; assembly: GCF_036365525.1. Taxonomy (NCBI): domain Eukaryota; kingdom Metazoa; phylum Chordata; class Chondrichthyes; order Heterodontiformes; family Heterodontidae; genus Heterodontus; species Heterodontus francisci. Next base: position 1,061,516 of record NW_027141885.1, read on the forward strand.
CAGAAGAGTGAGGAGGGATCTCATCGAAACCTATAAAATTCTAACATGACTTGTCAGGGTAGATGCAGGAAGGATGTTCCTGATGGTGGGGGACTCCCGAACCAGGTGTCATAGTCTAAGGATACGGGGTAAAACTTTCAGGACAAGATGAGGAGAAGTTTCTTCACCCAGAGAGGTGTAAGCCTGTGGAAATCTCTCATCACGCCCATATCCAAGGGGGATTGGAAGATTATGGCCAGTGCCTCGGCTATTTCCACCATTCCCTCCCTCAGCAAACCTCATACATTCCATCCAGACTGGGTAAATGTTCAACTTTATTGTGGTACAAAAAGTGTTGGATTGAAAAGGGTTAACTGAATCTGTTTGTTCCGTGACTGTAATTAATGTCAGTCTCCATGGACCCTAATTGTGTTTTCCATCTTCTATTAATAAGGGGCTTCTTTCAATGTGTTATTCCATAGTGTCAGTGGGAGCATCAGCACCAGCACTTACAGAGATCAGCTGCTCCAGAGAGATAGAGAGAGGATAGATCAGAATCTGAGAACAAAAGACTAGAATGTTACAGCAATGGGTCAGAATCTGAGAACAATAGATTGGAATGTTACAACAATGGGTCAGAATCTGAGAACAATAGATTGGAATGTTACAACAATGGGTCAGAATCTCAGAACAATAGATTGGAATGTTACAACAATGGGTCAGAATCTGAGAACAATTGATTGGAATGTTACAACAATGGGTCAGAATCTGAGAACAATAGATTGGAATGTTACAACAATGGGTCAGAATCTCAGAACAATAGATTGGAATGTTACAACAATGGGTCAGAATCTGAGAACAATAGATTGGAATGTTAGAACGGCGGACAGGAGTTTATCCTCGGTTATTTACTCTCTTTCTACATATTATAATTGGTACACATTAAACGATCGTATCTATTTCACATTGAGGATTATTCAATACATTTACTATCCCATTCTGGCTATTATTGGTGTCCCTGGTAAGTCTCTCTATCCAACTATTAATTCTTTAAACCATGTTTAACTGCATTACTGCTCCTGTAATTTACTATGCCCTTCTTGCTGCTGTTGTATGCCTGGTGAATATCTTCAGCTATTAGCTCTATAAACCACTGTCAACTGTATTACAGTTCTTGTCATTTACTCTCTCTGCTACTGTTGCTGTCTCTGTTTCAGGCTAGGAGATCTGTAAACCCTGTTTCACTGAAATACTGTTCTGTAATGTAAATTTTGGGAAGACTGAAGCCAGTGTCATTGGTCTCCATCTCAAACTCCATCCCCTATCTGGGAAGCACATAATCCACCCTGCCCAATAGCTGAGCTTGAACCAGACTGTTTACAACTTCTGTGTTACATTTAAGCCTGAGCTGAGTTCATCTCCATATTCTCTCCAAAACCAAGTGTGCCTACTACCACCTCTGTGAAATCACCCATCTCCATTTCTGCCTCAGCCCATCTGCTGCATAAACCCTCATCCGTGTCACTGTTAAATCCACACTTGACTATTCCAATTCTATCTTGGTCACCTTCCCAGTTATAAAGCTCCATAAACCACAGTCCATCTAGAACTCTGCTGCCTGTATCTTAACTCACACCAAATCCCGATCACCCATCACCGCTGTGCTCATTGATCTCCATTGGCTCCCGGTATGGCAGCACCTTAATTTTAATATTCTCATTCTTGTGTTTGAATCGCTCCATGGCCTCACCCCTCCATTTATTCACTTTCCCCTGTCCATTTCACATATTCCTGCAAATCTTTCGACTTCACTCTTTTTACAGTTCTCCTTGTAAAGTGAATTTATTTCACTCTGTATGTGTCCCGAGCCACGATTTTAGACTCTGCATCATGACTGCTGCTGACGGTACAGAATTGGGATCCATAAAGAGATGTGAATCGCACAGCTGGTCACTTCCGGTGCAGTCTGCACAATATCCCATGCTGAGCGGGGCTCCAGCCCAGTCACATCATCTATGTGCTGTCAGCGTGGTCTTCACAGCTGGCCACTTCCACTGTGGCCTGCACAGTGTCCCAAACTGCGCAGGGCTCTCGCTCAATTGTACCTTGTATGTGTTGTTCCTTTGAGGGTGGATTTGAAAGTGATGTCAATGTACCATAGCAGGAGCTTTGATGTACTTCTTTGAAACTTGGTCTGTGCATGTTCACTGACCGCCTGTGGTAGTCACTCTCAGCTGAAAATACATTCAGCAGCAGGAGGAACCCCCTCTAGTGTTATTTAAAAGGACCAGCATCTAACATGCAGGTGAGGGGCTTTTGACTTCCTTCTGCTATTGTAAAGTTAGTGGAGGTGCTGTGGATGGTTTTCTGGAGGTTGTGCTGTGAACTGCTGCAAACATACAGGGAGGACAGAGGATTTGGTGACCCAACTCTGAACGAGGTATGGGGACTGTCGGTACAGTGTCTCTGGGTCTGTAACATGACCAACAAATGGAGCAGAGGCAGCAGAGCGGGGAAACTCTGTAAATAGAGAGGAGAGGGGGCCCTACCCACCCCGGGTTTTCTAAGAGCACTTTTCCTACCTACACCTAACCCAGGAGGTCACTCTGATTCAATAAGGAGGTGGTCACAGAGCACTGTTACTTCCTGTATCACAACCTGGAGCCTCAGACCAGGGTGAGGACGGAGCTGTCAGTGGCAGTTAAGGTCACAGATTCATTGACCTTCTGTGTATCTGGATCGTTCCAGGCTGGAGCAGGAGACATATCCAACATTGAGTCACAGAGAGTGATAGAGACATTTACAGGACAGAAGGAGAGCATGCAGCTCCTCCATTCCAGCTCTCTGTTGAACAATCCAGTCAGTCCCACTCCCCCGCTCAATCCCCGTATCCCTGCAAGTTCATTTCCTTCAGGTGTCCATCCAGTTTCCTTTTGAAATCATTGATTGTCTATGCTTCCACCACCCTCATGGGCAGTGAGTTCCAGCTCATTACCATCCACTGTGTAAAAAGGTTCTTCCTCACATTCCCCCTGCATCTCTTACCCAAAACCTTCCATCTGTGTCCCCTAGTCCGTGTTTCATCATTTAATGGGAATTGTTTTTCCTTGTCTATCTTATCTAAGTCTATCATAATCATGTACACCTCTAGCAAATCTCTGTCAATCTCCTTTACACCAGGGAGAACAACTCCATCTTCTCCAAACTCACTTTGTAACTAAACTCCCATCCCTGGAATCATTCTGGTAAATCTCCTCTGCACCCTCTCAGGGACTTTAACATCCTTCCTACAGTGTGGTGACCGGAACTGGACACAGTTCTCTAGTTGGGGTCTAACCAAAGCTTTATGGAGGTTCTGCATAACTTTCCTTATTTTGTCTCTTTGCCTCTAATGATGAAGCCCAAGATCTGATATGATTTGCTAAACACCCTCCTAATATGTCCTGGCACCTTCAAAGATCAATGCATATGGAGCCCCAGGTCCCTCTGTTTCGGCACAGTCTTTAGAACTGTGTCATTAAGTCTATGTTGCCTTCCTATTCCTTCTGACAAAATGGATCATCTCACACTCCTATTTATTAAATTCTACATGCCACTTCTCTTTCCATTCTGCTAACCTATCTGTATCATGTTGCAGGTGGTTTGTGACATCCTCCCTGTTTACCACACCTACAAGATTGCAATCATCAGAAAAAATGTAAATTCTACTCATTATTCCAAAATCCATGTCATTTATATATAGCAAAGAAAAAGCACAGTGTTCCTCGCACTGACCATTGGGGAACATCACTGTCTACCATCCTCCAGTCTGAAAAACAACCATTTAACACATTTCTCTTTTCTCTGTCATTTGGACAATTTTTGATCCTGTTCGATGCTATTTCTGAGCTTCAGTTTTGTTAACCAAGCTTGTGTGTGGTTGTTCATCAAATAATTTCACAAAATCCATGTATACAACATCCAACACATTCCCTTCATCAATCTTCTCAGATTATCAAAATAAATTCAATTAGCTCAGTCAAGCAAGATCTGCCTTTTAAAAATCCGTGCTGATAATCCTTAAATAACACAAACCTCTCCAAGTGTGTGTTGATTTTTCCCCTGATTATTGTTTCGAAAACATTACTCAACACTGATGTTAAACTAACTGACCAGTAGATGCTAGGCCTGTGTGTTGTACATTGATAATTCTGGGAGGTAAGGGTGAACATCTGTGTCATCATTTTCTCCCTCAGCAGGGAGAAGCAGGGTGAGAGATCCCGTGACTTTGTCAGGAGAGCGGGATTCCTGATGGTGTAGGTGTCTGCGCAGGGCCCCCATGTCAAGGGGAGAGGTACAGGAACTGTAAGTACTCTCACTCCATGAATGTACAGTTGGTGTGTGAGCATGCCCAGTACATCATGTTGGTGAATGTCCACTATCCTGGCAGCAGCAAGGATACCTTCATTCTGAATCAGTCAGCCGGTCCCAATACTCTGGGGCTCCTTGCAGAACCAGAATGTGGCTTCTCGGAGGCAAAGGAAACCCCTCTAGACACAGCTCATGTTTCTACACCCCCAAAACACATCCTGCCACCAACCAACCTCACACATTTAACATGGGTATAATGTGAGCAATAGAATCACTAGGAACATGGTGGAACAGACCATCGGTGTGATGAAGCAATGCTTCCGATGTCTGAACCGCTCTGGGGGAGTCCTCCAGTACTCACTGGAGCAGGTGTCCAAGTTCATGGTGTTCTACTGCACCCTTCATATCATCACCATCATGAGGACACATGCATTGGCACCAGGAATCCGGAGGCTACCTCAGGAGGAGGAGGCAGGGAGGATATTTCCTGGATGCCTTCCAGCCGGACAGGTTGTCAGAGAGACCCTGCTAAGATTTCGGTTCCCATAGGACAACTTCTCTTTCCCTCCATGGATCCCCCATTCTCCACCATTGCAACCATCTGAGATGCCCCATCACAGTGTTATTACATCACAGAGGGAACTAATCAGCCCGTCCTGTCTGCACCGCCTCTCTGAATGAGCAATTCACCTAATCCCATTCCCTGTTTTCTTCCTGTAACCCTGCACATCCTTCCTTCTCATATACCAGTTTATTCAGCTTTAGCATGTTCATAGATGTGCTCACCACACTGTTGAAGAGCATGCAGGGAGAGAAGGAATGGGTGATCAGCAGGCATTCAAAAAGTATCAGGCAGGTCGTGCCGAAGACCCCTGAGTACATCTCAGTCTCCAACAGGTATTCAGTTCTGTATACTGAGGAAAGTGATGCTTCACCTGGGGAGAGCAGCCACAGCAAGTCCATGGCACCACGGGTGGCTCAGCTGCAGAGCGGGATACAGGGATGACTGGAAGAGCCATAGTGATAGGTGAGTCAATAGTCAGGGCAACAGACAGGCGTTTCTGTGGCCACAGACGTGAATCCAGGATGGTGTGCTGCCTCCCTGGTACCAGGGTCAAGGATCTCACTCAGCGACTGCAGAGTCTCTTGAAGGAGGAGGGGAACAGCCAGAAGTCGTGGTCCACATAGGAACCAACTACAGAGGTAGAAAGAGGGATGTGGTCTTGCAGTCAGAATTTAGGGAGCTAGGGAAGAAATTAGCAAGCAGGACATCAAACATAGTCAAAAAGTAGAATTCTCCATATTACTCCCAGTGCCAGGTGCAACTGAGTATAGAAATAGAAAGATAAGGCAGAAGAATGTGTGGCTGGAAAGATGGTGCAGGAGGGAGGGATTCATATTCCTGGGACACTGGGACCGGCTCTGGGGGAGATAGGACCTTTACAGGCCGGTCGGGTTGCACGTGAACAGAGCCAGGACTGGGTTCCTTGCGGAATGTTTTGCTAGTACTATTGGGGAGGGTTTAAACTAGTTTAGCAGGGGGAATGGGGACCTGAGGGTAGACTCACCTGGGACAAAATCAGAAATGAAAATGGAAGGTGGCAAATTAATGGATGAGTCTTGAAGACAGAGGAAATGAGGATGAGAAAATGAAAAAAAGGTTTGGCAGTGTTCAAGGGTATCTATTTCAATGTATGGAGTGCTGCAAATAAAGCAGATGAGCTGAGTGCAAAGATAGACATGTGGCAGTATGATATCATAGTTATTACAGAAACATGGCTTAAGGAGTGACAGGAATGGCAGCTCAACGTTCCTGGTTACCGGGTTTTCAGACGCAATAGGGAGGGGGTTAAGAAAGGAGGGGAATTCTGGTCAAGGAATCTTTTGCAGCTGTGAGGAGGGATGATATGTTGGAAGGTTCATCAAGTGAGGCCATATGGATTGAGCTAAGGAACCAAAAAGGGGCAATCTCACTGCTGGGAGTGTGATCTCGACAGCCAAATAGTCAGAGGGAGATAGAGGAGCAGATAAGTAGGCAAGTCTCTGAGAAGTGCAAGAACAATAGGGCAGTAATAGTAGGGTAATTTAATCACCCCGATGTTAACGAGGATAGTTTTAGTATGAAAAGAATTGAGGGAGCAGAATTCTTGAGTTGCATTCAGGCCAACATTTTTGTCCAGCATGCAGAAAGTCCAACAGGAAAGGGTGCAGTTTTAGACTTTGTTTTAGGAAATGACGATGGGCATGTGGATGGAGTATCAGGGGAGAGCATTTTGGTGAGAGTGATCATAATTCAAACAGTTATAACATAACTATGGAAACGTACGGACATAGAATAGGAGTTAGAGTTCTCAATTGGGGCAAGGCCAATTTTACTGAACCGAGGAGCGAAAGTGGACTGGAAACAGCGACTTGAAGGTAAATCAGTCTCAGAGCACTGGGAGGCATTCAAAGTGGAGATTCAAGGGGTTCAGGGTAAACATGTTCCCACAAAGGAAAAGAGTGAGGCGGCCAAATCTAGAGTCCCATGGATGTCAAGGATCCTATATGGTAAGATAAGACAGAAAAGGAAAGCATATATCCGACACTGAGAACTCAATACTACAGAAAGTTGAGAGGAGTTTAGAAAGTTTAAACACTAAAGAGGTGAATTTATTATACTTAACAATATTAAACACATCCACACGAGAATCACACAGAAATAGATTACAGAGTGAGAAGTAAATTTTTTTGTGGATTGGAGTCCAGAATAAATATAAAAATAAAATACCCATTCTGTGAGGTTGGACGATTCGGAGGTCTTCTGGCTGAAGTTGTATTCTTGAAGTCTTTGGCTATTGGAAGTGTCCTTTGTGGCTGGCCCACATGGCTCAGAGATTTCTTGGAGGCAGACTTGTAGGTGTCTTCCTTTCCCTGATGTCTCTGTCTGTGGTAATCTATAGACCTGGAGGGACCACAGTCGGATGTGATTTTCAAAATTGTGATGTTATCTGAAGAGAGAGAAGGGACACAACCCTTCTGCTTCTGCACAATTTGAACCACTGGCTTGTCTGTCTTTGTCCAGCAGAAACTAACAGCTTTCACAGAGATGGGCAGAAGGTCTCATGACTGCCTCACTGTATTCTCTAGACACTTATAATGAGATTCAAGGTTGGAAACTTCTATCTCCCCAGGGTTCAGGATACCAGTATTTACACTTGGAGGAGTTTGCTCTTTCAAAGTCCGTGTGTCAGGGTGGCCTTGTATGCCATGTTAATGATTGTAAGCTTAGGTAATTCAATCGCTAGAACAAGCCAGTGATTTGGGTCCAGGCTCATAAGACGTGTCTCCTGTTGTAGGCCTTGGAATGTGAAAAAGTATTTCAGATGCCAATTGCGGTGGCCATCTTGGCTGCCTGTTTTTTCAAGTTTAACTGTCGGATTTTTCCATTAAATATTTAGTGTAAGTTTCCAATCTATGAATTAAAATTCATCATTTGGCATATTGTGTTATCTTGACACTGCAAATGTGATAATAGGAGCATTTCATTGCAGAATTGTGGGAAGAAATAGATGGAAACACACATTTCTTCCCAATAATCACTTCTCAAATTCACACATTAACCTTAGAATTACTGCAGCTGAGATTTTCTGTTACAGTTGTGCTGATTTAATTGAGTTGGAGTTTTTTTCTTGGATGGTTATGTGTCGGGTTCGACCCTGGACAAAGTATCAACAGCTACTATATATTTTTTTCTCTCTCCTGCAATGAAGCGTTAACCATTCAGGTTCCTGCACCTTGATAATCTTTCTCCCTAAACCGACAGTGAGTAATAAGTAGTTTCTTTAACCCCAGTGAGGTGGCTGAGATTTCCTCTGGGCCTTTGCTCTTACTGAGTTCTGCTTTGAAATTATTGGGTTTGATTAGAGTTGGGTTTGGGATCTGATCATTGGGTTCTTCAGTGGGTAGATCCACACTGAGCTCACTTTTAGCTTTCTGGTGAGGTACACAAGTGCTGGTTACTTGAGGGTATTTTCCCTTCACTTTTCCCTTTACTATGGGGAGGATCCTTTTTTCTAATCTGCCCTATATTCTCTGGGATATTAGTGTTCGCAGATGTCTGTCCAGCTTTCACTGCACTCTCCTGCGGCACTTCGACTAAGTAAGGCATCACCCTCACCATTGGCTTGCATGTTTGGGACCTTTCCTTGCCATTGCATGTTTATACAAATGCTGTTTGCAGCCTATTTAGGGTGCCTCTTGGATCTGCATTTAAGGAGGAGAGTGTGGGGATTAATTTATCTAACATTTCAGGGTTGACTAATCGGAGAATAGGAAATTCCAGTTGGTATTCCTCCTGGCCCTCCTCTAACCTGTCCTCACGATTCTTTTCAATCCTTCCCTCCTGACTGTCTGACAGATCTGTAGTTGTCTGTCCCCTCCACAGCCTTTACTTTTTATTTCCTTTGGTCTGGGGTGTCAATTAAATAATTCACCTGACTGTTCCTTTTGCCACTCGATATGGACCACTGAACCGGGATTTCAGGGGTTCCCCCTGCATTGGGAGTAGTAACAATACATGGTCTCTGGGCTGAAATGTTCTAACCTTGACATTTCTTTATGTTTACATTTTCACAGCTGCCTGGGTGATCTTTAGGTGTTCCTGATCCATTGCACAGGCTCCCCTGAGCCGCTCCCAGAGCATGGAAATGTAGTCTAACACGGAAGACTCATTCCTCTGTCCCAAAAACTTCTCCTTGATTAGTTTAAGAGAACCTCCCACCTCGTGTCCAAAAACTAATTCAAAGAGACGAGAGCCAGTGGAATCATTGGTTAAGTCCCTGATAGGCAACAGGATAAATCCCAACCCTATGTCCCAGTCATGGGGTTTCTCATAGCAGTATGGCCTGATCATTGTTTTTAGGGTCTGGTGGTACCGCTCCAAAGCCCCTTGTCACTGTGGTTGGTAAGCCTTGGACTTTATTTGGGTTATGTCCAGATTACCCATGACCGTTTCAAAAAGATTAGACATAAAATGCTTACCCTGGTCCATCTGGATCTCAGCAGGCAGCCCATATCGGGTAAAGTATTGGGTTAGCCCCTCCACAACTACCTTGGCAGAGATAGTTGTTCCAGAGAATGGTCTCTGGGAATCGGGTCACCACATCCAAAATGGTGAGAAGATACTGGTAATCCCTCTATTGTTTTCAGCGGTTGTCCTGCACAATCCACCAACACTCTGCTGAAGGGTTCCCCAAAAGCTGGTATGGGAATTAGGGGCGAAGGTTTAACTGCAGATTGAGGCTTCCCCACAACCTGGTACGTGTGACCAGTTTTACAGAACTCTACCACATCTTTGTGGAGTTGTGGCCAGTCAAAATGCTGTCTTATGTGGGCTTCGATTTTTCATACACCGACATGTCCAGCCATTGGAAGTTCGTGGGCCATTCTTAATATTTCTTTAAGTGGACCTCAGCGGCACCACTGTCTGGTGAACCACTGTCCTCTCTTCATCCGCAGGTCTGTGAGGAGGTCTCCACTTCCTCATCAGCACCTCATTCTTTAAATAGTAGCACTCTGAAACTCCCTCTGCTTCAGTTTTTGTTTGGACAGTCTGTGATATATTTTTAACACTGGGTCCTGTTGCTGAGCCTCAATTAAGGAAGATCTGTTTAACACATCCTTTGGGTCCATTACCTTCCGAAAGAAGGTTTCAGACAACCAGCCAGTAGGGTCATCCATCTGCAGTGTCAGTTCAAGGGATTGTTTGGCCATGGACCGAGTCACCACACAATCAGGGAGAATGTCAGGGACCTTCCCCTGTAACTGCCTTTTCTCCCTGACCTCTTTTGATTTCTCGAGAACTACTGGGGAAGCTGCCACCTTTTCCCCCGTTAGATTATTACCTGGGATTAGGTCGACCCATCCACCGGTAAACTAGGTACAATCTCCATGGTTACCGGTACTGAAACTAGGTCACACTCCAACTGCACCCGATATAAAAGTATGGACATATACCATCTTCCGATACCATTCACTAACACTCTAGCATTCACTGCACGCTCGGAGGAAGGTCATGACTTTTCCCAGCAGAAGGGATTGGGTGGCCCCTGTATCCCTCAGTATGACTACGGGCTTGCTTGCCTCATTGGAGGAGTGTGGGAACACTTTTTCTTGGGATACAAATTCCAGGTAACTCTCGGTGATTTTGTTAAGTTTTCCCGCACTCTCTGTGGTAGGTTTACTGGGTCTGACTGCCGCAGTTAGAGGCACAGTCTGATCTGCCGTGCTTTCCATCGGGGCCCGTTTTCCTGCACTGATCTAGTGGACTCTGATTAATCCTACAGGTTTTCCCCGTCATTTCCATCATTCAGCTCGACGGTGATCGGCCTTATTACAGTGGAAACATACAGATCGTCGGCCATTACTCCTGGTCTCAGTATCGTCCTATTTGGCTTGAGGATGGGCCCCCGTGTGTCCAGCTTTTCCTTCCAGCCCATGGCTAGCCGGGATCCAATCATCCTCCTTTTATTCTCTGGTCTTCGGGGAGACAAGGGAAGTGTTTCCCTTTGGTGCTAAGGCCTTGTGTACAAGAGAAAATTCATCAGCCTGCAAAGCAACCAGCCTGGCTCTTTGAACCTCTTGCCCCTCTTTGTGGGTTTTAATGGGAGGGAGAGCGAGTTTTTGAACTCCTCGAGAACGATCTGAGGTTTACATATGTGGGCTCTATCTTGAGTGTCAATATCTACTGGTCAAAAGAAAACATAAAAACAGACTGTAAAATCTTCTATAGATACATAAAAAGGAAACGTTTGGTTAAGACAAATGTGGGTCCATTGCGGCAAAGTCAGGAGAATTTATAATGGGGGACAGAGAAATGGCAGAGAAGCTAAATGATTATCTTGTGTCTGTCCTAACTGAGGGAGATACAAGAAATCTCCCAGAATTAGAGATCCAAGGGACTCGGGAGAATGAGGACGTGAAGGAAATTAGTATTAGGAAGAAAGTTGCATTGGAGAAAATAATGGGGCTGAAGGTTGACAAGGCCCCAGGATATGATATCCTGCATCTCAGAGTGTTGAAAGAGGTAACTATGGAGATAGTGGGTTCATTGATGATCATCTTTCAAAATTCTAGAGTCCACAGCGGTTCCTGCAGATTGGAAGGTAGCAAATGTCACTCCACTATTAACGAAGGGAGGGAGAAAGAAAACCGGAAATTAAGGATCTGTTAGCCTTACATCAGTCGTTGGCAAAAAGCTGGAATCTATTCCAAAGGATGTGATAAATGGACACTTGGATAATAATGATCTGATTGGGCATAGTTAACATGGATTTATGAATGGGAAATCATTCTTGACGAACCTGTTCGATATTTTATTGAGGATGTTACTAACCGAATTGGTAAAGGGGAGTCCGTAGACGTGGTATGCTTGGATTTTCCGAAGGCTTTCGATAAAGTATCCCACAAGAGATCGGTTAACAAAATTAAAGCACATGGAATAGGAGATAATATATGTGTATGCATTAAGGATTGGTTAACAGGCAGAAAGCAGGGAGTAGGAATAAAAAGTGCATTCTTGCGTTAGCCAGCTGCGACTAGTGGGGTGCTGCATGGATCAATGCTTGGGCCCAAGCTGTTCACAACATATATCAATGATTTGGATATGAGGACAAACGTCATATTTCCAAGTTCACAGATGATACCAAAATAAGTGCGAATGCATGCTGTGAGGAATATGCAAAGCGGTTTCAAGGGAATTTGGACAGACTTAGTGAGTGGGCAAGAACATGGCAGAGGCAATATAAAGTGGACAAATGTGAGGTTATCCACTTTGGTAGGAGGAACAGATGTGCAGAGCATTTCTTAAATGGTAAGAGATTAGGAAGTGTAGATGTACAAAGGGATCTGGGTGTCCTTGTCAATAAGTCACTGAAAGCTAACATGCAGGTGCAGCAAGCAATTAGGAAGGCTAATGGTCTGTTAGCCTTTATCACAAGAGGACTTGTGTACAAGAGTAGTGAAGCCTTGCTTCAATTGTATAGAACCTTGGTTTGACCACACCTGGAGTACTGTGTGCAGTTTTGGTTCCCTTACCTCAGGAAGGATATTATTGCCATAGAGGGAGTGCAATGAAGATTCACCAGACTTGTTCCTGGGATGGCGGGACTGTCCTGTGAAGAGAGAGTGGGGAAACTGGGCCTGTATTCTCTAGAGTTTCAAAGAACGAGAGGTCATAGAACATAGAACAGTACAGCACAGTACAGGCCCTTCGACCCACGGTGTTGTGCCGAACCTTTAACCTACTCAAGATCTAAGTAACTACCTATGCTTCATTCTACTTTCATCCATGTACCTAGCCAAGAGTCGCTTAAATGCCCCTAATGTATCTGCTTCTACTACCACCGCTAGCAGCGCATTCCACACACCCACCATGATCTCATTGAAACATACATTATACTGAAATGGCTAGACCGGGTAGATGCTGGTAAAATGTTTCCTCTGGTTGGGGAGTCTAGAACCAGCAGATACAATTTTAAAATAACAGAGAAGCCACTTAGGACAGAGATGAGGGGAAATTTCTTTACTCAGAAGGTTGTGATCTTTGGAATTCTCTACCCTGGAGGGCTGTGGAAGCTCAGTCATTGTGTATGTTTAAAGTGGAGATTGACAGTTTTCTAAATACCAGTGACATAATAGGATATGGAGATATTGTGGGAAAAAGGTATTGAAGTGGATGATCAGCCATTATGATATTGAATGGCGGGCCAGGCTCGATGGGCTGAATGTCCTACTCCAGCTCCTATGTTCCGAAGCTGCTTACCTCTTTCAAACTCGAGGTAAGTTTAGTCAAGCCGATTTCGAAGGGTTCAGAATTTTTGCTGGTACACCTCTGGTACTATCTCGTATGTACCCAGGATAGCATTTTTCGTCATCACAAAATCTGATGAACTTTCATCTGGCAACAGTGAATAAACCTCATGGGCTTTTCCTGTTATTTTATTTTGCAAAAACAGTGTCCATCTCTCTGCGGGCTATTTCAGCTGCTTTGCAAGTTTTTCAAAAGTGACAAAAAATTCTGCCATCCTCCTCATTGAACTTTCTCATGAACGGGGAGAACTTTAAGAGCTCAGTACATGGTCCTGATCTCGGGGTAGCTCCCTCACTAGCTGTGCCTTCACTGGGTGTATTGGGTCTTCCTCTAGTTGTTTGAGCCACCTCAACTCCCTTTCTTCCTTCTCCTTCTGGAATACTCTTACTTTTTCCCTATCACTTTGCTCTTTCTCGCCCTCTCTGGAATTCTAATTCTAGTCTCTTCTGTTCTAGTTTTACCATAGCTAACATTACTCTATCTGTTAGTAATTCTAACCCTGTGTGAGTCTTCAGCTTCAAGTGAAAAATGGTTGCACACGGGTCTTAGGATTTCGGGTTTCCGAGCTTTTGGACGGAGAGTAATCCCTAACTGTCCAGCTACATTACTCAACTTTTCAACTGATAGGATGTTAACCTGTACCGAGTTACTTTACTCTGTATGTAACTCCTTTATTGCAAATGGAACTCCTTTATTCAAAAAGACAGGGAGACAGAAAGCAGGAAGCTCCAGGCTAGTTAGCTTTATATCTGTCTTGCAGAAAATGTGAGAAGTTATTATGAAAGACGTAATAGATAAAATCAAGATAATCAGGCAGAGTCAACATGGTTTTCTGAAAAGGAAATCATGTTTAACAAAAGTTATTCGACTTCTTTGAAGAAGTAGCATGTGCTGTGGAGAAAGGGAAACAGGTGGATGTACTGTACTTAGAGTTCCAGAATGCATTTGATAAGGTGTCACATCAAACGGTATTGCTCATGGTGTAGGGGGTAACATATTGGCATGGATAGAAGATTTGCTAGCTCACAGGAAACAGAAGGTAGGCATAAATAAATCATTTTCTGGTTGGCAAGGTGAAATGAGTGGTGTGACACAGGAATCAATGCTGGGGCCTCAACATTTTACAATTTATAGAAATGACTTGGATGAATGGACCAAAGGTATGGTTGCTAAAATTGCTGATGACACAAAGTTAGGCAGTAAAGTAAGTTGTGAAGAGGACATCAGGAGGTTAAAAATGGAATATAGATAGGTGAAGTCAGTGGGCAAAGATCTGGCAAATGGAGTACAATGTGGAAAAATGTGAACTTGTCCATTTTGGCAGGAAGAATAAAAAAGAATCATTAATCTAAATGTTGAGAGATTGCAGAGCTCTGAGATGCAGAGGGATCTGGGTGTTCTACTGCATGAATCGCAAGAGGTTAGTATGCAGGTACAGACCGTTATTAGGAAAGCTAATAGAATGTTATCGATTATCATGAGGGGAATTGAATGCAAAAGTAGGGAGATTATGCTTTAGCTGTACAGGGCATTGGTGAGGCCACATCTGGAGTACTGTGTACAGTACTGGTCTCCTTATTTAAGGAATGATGTAACTGCATTGTAAGCAGTTCAGAAAAGGATGACGAGACTAATACTTGGATTGGGTGGATTGTCTTAGGAGGAAGGATTGGACAGGCTAGGATTGTATCCGCTGCAGTTTAGAAGAGTAAGAGGCGACTTGACTGGAACATATACGATCATGAGGGGTCTTGACAGGGTGCATGTGGAAAAGGATGTTACCCATTGTGAGAGAATCTAGAGCTAGGGGTCACTATTTAAAAATAAGGGGTCGCCCATTTAAAACAGGAAAGAGGAGAATTTCTTTCTGTCAAAGGGTTGTGAGATTTTGGAACTCTCTTCCTCAAAAGGCAGTAGAAGCAGAGTCTTTAAATATTTTAAAGCAGAGGTAGATAGATTCTTGATAAACCAGGGGGTAACAGGTTATCGGAGGTAGGTGAGAAGTTAAAGTTGAGGTTAAAATCAGATTAGCGATGATCTTTTTAAATGGCAAGGCAGGCTTGAGGGGCCGAGTGGCCTACTCCTGCTCTTAATTCGTATGTTCACGTGTTCGTTTGCGCTGGCTTCGGAGGGTACTGACTTCGAATGTGGATATTTTAGTGCTCTAGCAGTGGAAAACACAATAAAACTGCTTTGAAATTTGTAATTGTTCTCTCAGGATCAGTTGTTTTTGCCACTTCTCTGGCCAAAGGAGGGGTACCAGAGGACTGGTGGACAGCGAATGTGGTACCATATTCAAGAAGGGTAGCAGGGATATACCAGGTAATTACTGGCCAGTGAGTCTAACATCAGTGGTTGGGAAACTATTGGAAAAAAATTTGAAGGACAGGATTAATCTCCACTTGGAGAGGCAGAGATTAATCAGGTATAGTCAGCATGGCTTTGTCAGGGGGAGATCGTGTCTAAAAAACTTGATTGAATTTTCGAGGAGGTGACTAGATGTGTCAATGAGGGTAAAGCAGTTCATGTAGTCTACATGAACCTCAGTAAGGCTTTTGATAACGTCCCACATGGGAGATTGGTTAAGAAGGTAAGAGACCATGGGATCCAGGGTAATTTGGAAAACTGGATCCAAAATTGGCTTAGAGGCTAGAGGCAGAGGGTGATGGTTGAGGGCTGTTTTTGCGAGTGGAAGCCTGTGATCAGTGGTGTACCACCGGGATCGGGGCTGGGACCCTTGCTGTTTGTAGTATGCATCAATGATTTAGACGTGAATATAGGAGGCATGATCAGTAAGTTCGCAGATGACGCGAAAATTGACGGTGTTGAAAATAGTGAGGAGGGAAGTCTTAGATAACAGGACGATATAGATGGGCTATTAAGATGGGCAAACAGTGGCACATGGAATTTAATCCTGAGAAATGTGAGATGATGTATTTTGGGAGGAATAACAGGGCAAGGGAATATACAATGGAAGGGAGGACCCCTGGAAGTACAGAGGGTCAGAAGGACCATGGTGTTCTTGTCTATAGATTACTGAAAGCAGCAGTACAAGGAGATAAGGTGGTTAGGAAGGCATATGGGACACGTGCCTTGATTGGCCAAGTTATAGAATGTAAGAGCAGGGAGGCTATGATGGAGCTGTATAAATCGCCAGTTAGGCCACAGCTGGAGTACTGTGTACACATCTGGTCACCACACTATAGGAAGGATGTGATTGCACTGGGGAGGGTGCAGAGGAGCTTCAGCAGGATGTTGCCTGGGCTGGAGCATTTCAGCTATGAAGAGAGATTGGATAGGCTAGAGTTGTTTTCCTTAGAGCAGAGATGGCTGACTGGGGACCTGACTGAGGTGCACAAAATTATAAGGGCTGAGATAGGAAGAAACTTTTTCCCTTATCAGAAGTGTCAATAACCAGAGGGGCAAAGACTTAAGTTAAGGGGTAGGAGGTTTAGAGAAAATTTGAGGAAAAATGATTTTCACCCAGAGGGTGGTTGGAATCTGGAACACACTGCCTGAAGGGGTGAAAGAGTCAGGAAGCCTCACAACAACATTTAAGATGTATTTAGATGAGCACTTAAAACGCCATACCGTACAAGATTACGGGCCAAGTGCTGGAAAATGGGATTAGAATAGATAGGCCTGATGGCGGGCGTGGACACGGTGGGCCAATGGGACAGTTTCTATGATGTGTAACCCTGTGACTCCAATTTCTCGTTTATTGTTGGGTTATGGTCACTGGAACTTCCAGATGTCTGTCGAAAGCAGATGAGGATGGGTCCCAGTCTCCCCATTTGTCCTAGTGTTTATTTGATCACAACAAGGTTTATTCATTTTTAACAGTGGACGCGCTTACCACCTCAGTGAGTGTTTGTTGTGATCGTGAAAGAACCAATCAGACAGGTTTTCTTGAGTTTAAACTAGAAGTAAGTTTATTACATTTCAAAATTCTAATTGAATCTAAATAAAATAATTAAAATATACTGCATTCACGCAGACACTGACACGATAACCACACACAAATAAATTAGAATGAGAAATAGATTGTGGTTGGATATGAATCCGGAATAATTCTTTAAAAATCAAGGTCTGTGAGGTTGGATGATTCTGTGGTCTGTGCGTTTTCCACCATTAGTTATGAGTTTCATGTCATCTGCAAGACATGAAATTATGTTTTTCTTTACATAAAGGTTTATGTCATTCATATATCTATTTGTATGTCAGGAACAGCGCTAGTTCCAATACGGACCCCTGAGACACAATACTGTATACTCCCCCTCTCCCAGTCTGAACAATGGCTGTTCACCACTTTTCTCTGCTTTCTGTCCATGAGTCAGTGTCATATCCACACTATCACTGTCACATTAATCCATGTGTTCCACTTTTCATAACAAGTGTATGAAATGTCATTTGATCACAGGCCTTTTGAAAGTCCATATACATAAGACAAAACACATTATCCTCAGCAACACTCACAGTTATGTCATCAACTAACTTGATCAAGATTATCAGACATGATTTTCCATTAACCTATCAGTGCTGAATGTCAAAGAACAAACAAATAACAGTACAGCACAGGAACAGGCCATTCAGCCCTCCAAGCCTGCTCCGATCACGATGCCTGCCTAAACTAAAACCTTCTGCACTTCCGGGGTCCGGATCCCTCTATACCCATCTTATTCACGTATTTGTCTAGATGCCTCTTAAACGTCTCTATGGTACCTGCTTCCACCACCTCCCCCGGCAACAGGTTCCAGGCACTCACCACCCTCTGCGTAAAGAACTTGCCTCGCACATCCCCTCTGAACTTTGCCCCTCTCACCTTAAACCTATGTCCCCCAGTAACTGACTCTTCCACCCTGGGAAAAAGCTTGTAACTATCCACTCTGTCCATGCTGCTCATAACTTTGTAAACCTCTATCATGTCGCCCTCCACCTCCGTCGTTCCAGTGAAAACATTCCGTGTTTTTCCAACCTCTCCTCATAGCTAATACACTCCAGACCAGGCAACATCCTGGTAAACCTCTTCTGTACCCTCTCTAAAGCCTCCACGTGCTTCTAGTAGTGTCGCGACCAGAATTGCACGCAATATTCTAAGTGTGGCCTAACTAAGTTTCTGTACAGCTGCAGCATGACTTGCCTATTTTTATACTCTGTGCCCCGACCGATGAAGGCAAGCATGCCGTATGCCTTCTTGAATACCTTATCCACCTGCGTTGCCACTTTCAGTGACCTGTGGACCTGTACGCCCAGATCTCTCTGCCTGGCAATACTCCTAAGGGTTCTGCCATTTACTGTATACCTCCCACCTGCATTAGACCTTCCAAAATGCATTTCCTCACATTTTCCGGATTAAACTCCATCTGCCATTTCGCCACCCAAGTCTCCAACCGATCTATATCCTGTTGTATCCTCTGACAATCCTCATCACTGTCCGCAACTCCGCCAACCTTTATGTCGTACTTATCAGACCAGCTATATTTTCCTCCAAATCATTTATATATAATACAAAGAGCAAAGGTCCCAGCACTGATCCCTGTGGAACACCACTAGTCACATCCCTCCATTCAGAAAAGCACCCTTCCACTGCTACCCTCTGTCTTCTATGACTGAGCCAGATCTGTATCCATCTTGCCTGCGCCCCTCTGATCCCATGTGACTTCACATTTTGTATCAGTCTGCCATCTTGTCAAAGGCTTTACTGGATTCCACATAGATAACATCCAATGCCCTTCCTTCATTAAATATCTTCGTCACTTCCTCAAAAAACTGAATCAAATTAGTGAGATACGACCTCCCCTTCACAAAACCATGATGCCTCTCGCTAATAAGTCCATTTGTTTCCAAATGGGAGTAAATCCTGTCCCGAAGAACCCTCTCTAATAATTTCCCAACCACTGATGTCAGGCTCACCGGCCGATAATTTCCTCGATTGTCCTTGCTACCCTTCTTAAACAAAGGAACAACAGTGGCTATTCCCCAGTTCTCTGGGACCTCACCTGCCGCCAATGAGGATGCAAAGATTACTGTCAAGGCCCCAGCAATTTCTTCCCTTGCCTCCCTCAGTATTCTGGGCTAGATCCCATCAGGCCCTGGGGACTTATCTACCTTAATGCTTTGCAAGACACCCAACACCTCCTCCTTTTTGATAATGAGATGACTGAGACTATCTACACTCCCTTCCCTGGACTCATCATCCAGCAAGTCCTTCTCCTTGGTGAATACTGATGCAAAGTACTCATTTAGCACCTCGCCCATTTCCTCTGGCTCCATACATAGAATTCCCTTCTCTGTCCTTGATTGGGCCAACCCTTTCCCTGGTTACCCTCTTGCTCTTTATATACGTATAAAAAGCCTTGGGATTTTCCTTAATCCTGTTTACCAATGACTTCATATAAACCCTTTTCGCCCTCCTGAATCCTTGCTTAAGTTATTTCCTACTGTCTTTATATTCCTCATACGATTCGTCTGTTCCTAGCCTTCCAGCCCTTACAAATGCTTCCGTTTTATTTTTGACTAGGCTCACAATATCCCGCGTTATCCAAGGTTCCAGAAACTTGCCAAACGTATCCTTCTTCCTCACAGGGACATCCTGGTCCTGGATTCAAATCAACTGACGTTTGGAAGACTCCCATATGTCAGATGTTGATTTACCCTCAAACAGCCGCCCCCAATCTAAATTCTTCAGTTCCTGCCTAATATTGTTAGAATTAGCCTTCCCCCAATTTAGCACCTTCACCCGAGGACTATTCTTATCCTGATCCACAAGTACCTTAAAACTTATGGAATTATGGTCACTGTTCCCGAAATGCTCCCCCACTGAAACTTCGACCACGTGGCCGGGCTCATTCCCCAATACCAGTTCCAGTCCGGCCCCAGCCCCAGTTGGACTATCTACGTATTGTTTCAAGAAGCCCTCCTGGATGCTCCTCACAAATTCTGCCCCATCCAAGCCCCTAGCATGAAGTGAGTCCCAGTCAATATTGGGGAAGTTAAAATCACCCACCATTGCAACCCTGTTACCTTTACATCTTTCCAAAATCTGTCTACATATCTGCTCCTCTACCTCCCGCTGGCTGTTGGGAGGCCTATAGTAAACCTCCAACATCGTGACTGCACCCTTTTTATTCCTGAGCTCCACCCATATTGCCTCGCTGCATGACCCCTCCGAGGTGTCCTCCCGCAGTACAGCTGTGATATTCTCCTTAACCAGTAATGCAACTCACCCACCCCTTTTACATCCCGTCTATCCCGGCTGACGCTTCTAAAGCCTGGAACATTTAGCTGCCAATCCTGCCCTTCCCTCAACCAATTCTCTGTAATAGCAACAACATCAGATTTACAAGTACTAATCCAAGCTCGAAGTTCATCTGCCTTACCTGTTATACTTCTCGCATTGAAACAAATGTACTTCAGACCGCCAGTCCTGCTGTGCTCCGCAACATCTCCCTGCCTGCTCTTCCTCTTCGTCTTACTGGCCTTATTTACTTGTTCCCCCTCATTTATTTCACTTTCTGTCCTTCTGCTCTGCTTCCCACCCCTTGCCACACTAGTTTAAACCCTCCCGAGTGACGCTAGCAAACCTCGCAGCCAGGATATGTGTGCCCCTCCAGTTTAAATGCAACCCGTCCTTCTTGTAGAGGTCCCATCTGTCCCTGAAGAGATCCCAATCGTCTCGATATCAGAAACCCTCCCTTCTACACCAGCTGTTCAGCCACCTATTTAACTGCACCATATTCCTATTTCTAGCCTCACTGGCACTTGTTATTTATTATACCCTGTTTTCCCAAGCAAGATATTTATTTGTACTGTGTTACGGCTTCTAGAAATTTCCAACCACCAACATTACACTGACTGGTCGGTAGTTACAGGGTTTATCGAATCTTTCCTTTTGGAAACAGGGTGAGACATTTATAGCCTTCCAGTCCTCTGACAACTCTTCCATATCTAAGGAGGATTGTAAAATTCTGGCCAGTGCCCCTGCTATGTCCACCATTCTTTCCCTCAACAAACCTCATGTATCCTATCTAAACCGGGTAAATATTTTACTTTATTGTGGTCCAAAAGGTGTTGGATTGAAAGGGGTTGACTGATCCTGTTTGTTCAGTGACTGTAGTTAATGTCAGTCACTATGGACACTAATTGCAACACTGGAGGTTTTCCCTCTTCTATTAATAATGGGCTCCATTCAAAGTGCTATCCCATAGTTTCAGTTGGAGCATCAACCCTGACACGAAGAGGTAACCGTGGCTGCAGTGAGATGGAGAGGATAGATCAGAATCTGAGAACAATAGATTGGAATGTTACAACAATGGGTCAGAATCTGAGAACAATAGATTGAAATGTTACAACAATGGGTCAGAATCTGAGAACAATAGATTGGAATGTTGCAACAATGGATCAGAATCTGAGAACAATAGATTGGAATGTTGCAACAATGGGTCAGAATCTGAGAACAATAGATTGGAATGTTACAACAATGGGTCAGAATCTGAGAACAATAGATTGAAATGTTACAACAATGGGTCAGAATCTGAGAACAATAGATTGAAATGTTACAACAATGGGTCAGAATCTGAGAACAATAGATTGGAATGTTACAACAATGGGCAGCAGGAGTTTCTCCTATTGGCTTGGCGAAATTACTGCAGATTATTTTTGGATAACATTAAAATGGCGGATCTATTTTGCACTGAAGATGATTGAAACGATTTACGATCCCATCCTCGCTATTATTGGTGTACCTGGTAAGTCTCTGTATCCAACTATTGGATCTATAAAGACTGCCCGGTGTCCAATCCTCAGCCTTGTGGGGTATCAGTGGACCCTCATTCAGTGTCTACCCCTGTCCACCTCAAAGACTGCCCTGTGTCCAATCCTCAGCAGAGAGAAGCAGGATGAAAGGTCCTGTGGCTTTGTCAGGATATCGGGATTCGTGATGGTGTAGGTGGCTCTGCGGGGTCCCCTTGACAACGGGGAGAGATACAGGAACTGGAGGAACTCTCACTCCATTAATGTGCAGTTGGTGTGTGAGCATGCCCAGTACATCATGTTGGTGAATGTCCACTATCCTGGCACCAGCCAGGATACCTCCATTCTGAAACAGTCAGCTGGTCCCAATATTTCGGAGCTCCATGGAAAACCGGAATGCGGTTCCTCAGAGACAATGGACCCCCCCCCCACCCCAGACATGGCTATACCTCCTACACCCCCAAACCCACTTTCCACTGCCAGTCAAACAAACACTCCAGCAGGAACACAGTGGAACAGACCATCGGTGTGATGAAGCAATGCTTACAATGTATGAACCGCTCGGGGGGAGCCCTCCAGTACACACTGGAGCAGGTGTCCAAGTTCATGGTGTTCTGCTGCACCCTTCATATCATCACCATCATGAGGACACAGTCATTGGCACCAGGAATCCGGAGGCTCCCTCAGGAGGAAGCGGAGGAGGCAGGGAGGATATTTCCTGGTTGCCTTCGACCCGGACAGGCTGTTGGAGAGTCCCTGCCAAGATTCCAGATACCACAGGACAACTTCCCTGTCACACCATGTATCCCCCCCATTCTCCACCATTACACCCATCTGAACGCCCCGTGACAGCTTCCCCTTGGTCACCATCCTGCAATAAAAGCCACCAACAAAAACCTTTTCATTAACATCTCTATCCATCACCAATTAAACAAACAAAACTGAACTATTCACACTTGTGTATTCCCTTGATGCCTGTCTTGTGAGTTCCCTCGACCTGCCTTGTGCTCCTACACAATGTTTCTCCAGTGACTGCAGCATGGCTGGTGAAAGGCTGCTGACTTTCACTGGGGGGTGACTGCAGATTGCCTTGGAGTACGTCCTCGAGCGGCTCTGGGCACTGAGGGCTCGGATTCAGACTGCACCACCTCGATATGGGCAGCTGATGAGTAACAGCAAGGACATTGGTGGAGTGACAGTGAAGGGAGAACAAATACTGTCATCCAGAGAGAGGACAGCAGGTTCATGCTCCATGGAACCACTGTAAATCCCATTTGATTACACCTCAGCAATCCATGTAATCCACCGGATCACTGAGACGCTGGGTGTCTGCCGTCTGTGCTGCTGTGGAAGCTGAGACAATGGGGCTCATTCTGGGGTAGGTGGGACCTCTAAAAACAGGATGGTCGTCACCTGAACTAGGGGGGTACCAATATTCTGGGGGGGATGTTTGTTAGTGCTCTTCGGGGGTGTTTAAACTAATTCAGCAGGGGAATGGGAACCTAAATTGCAGTTCCAGTGTACAGGATGTTGAGAGTAGTGAGGTCAGGGATAAGGTAACAAGGACGCAAGAGGGCACTGGCAAGCAAGAACCTGGTTTAAAGTGTGTCTACTTCAACGCCAGGAGCATCCGGAATAAGGTGGGTGAGCTTGCAGAATGGGTTGGTACCTGGGATTTCGATGTTGTGGCCATTTCGGAGACATGGGTAGAGTAGGGGCAGGAATGGATGTTGCAGGTTCCGGGATTTAGATGTTTCAGTTAAAACAGAGAAGATTGTAAAAGAGGAGGGGGTGTGGCATTGTTAATCAAGGAGAGTATTACAGCGGCAGAAAGGACGTTTGAGGACTCGTCTACTGAGGTAGTATGGACCGAGGTTAGAAACAGGAGAGGAGAGGTCACCCTGCTGGGAGTCTTCTATAGACCTCCGAATAGTTCCAGAGATGTAGAGGAAAGGATAGCGAAGATGATTCTCGACAGGAGCGAGAATAACAGGGTAGTTGTTATGGGGGACTTTAACTTTCCAAATATCGACTGGAAATACTATAGTTCGAGTACTTTAGATGGGTCAGTTTTTGTCCAGTGTGTGCAGGAGGGTTTTCTGACACAGTATGTAGACAGGCCAACCAGGGGCGATGCCACATTGGATTTGGTACTGGGAAATGAACCCGGCCAGGTGTTAGATTTAGATGTAGGTGAGCACTTTGGTGATAGTGATCACAATTCGGTTAGGTTTACCTCAGCGATGGGCAGGGACAGGTGGATACCGCAGGGCAAGAATTATAGCGGGGGGAAAGGAAATTATGATGCGATTAGGCAAGATTTAGGATGCGTAGGATGGGGAAGGAAACTGCAGGGGATGGGAACAATCGAAATGTGGAGCTTATTCAAGGAGCAGCTACTGCGTGTCCTTGATAAGTATGTGCCTGTGAGGCAGGGAGGAAGTTGTCGAGTGAGGGAGCCGTGGTTTACTAAAGAAGTTGAAGCGCTTGTCAAAAGGAAGAAGAAGGCTTATGTTAGGATGAGACGTGAAGGCTCAGTTAGGGCGCTTGAAAGTTACAAGCCAGCCAGGAAGGATCTAAAGGGAGAGCTAAGAAGAGCAAGGAGAGGACACGAGAAGTCATTGGCGGATAGGATCAAGGAAAACCCTAAGGCTTTCTATAGGTATATCAGGAATAAAAGAATGACTAGAGTTAGATTAGGGCCACTCAAGGGTAGTAGTGGGAAGTTGTATGTGGAATCAGAGGAGATAGGGGAAGCGTTAAATGAATATCTTTCATCAATATTTACAGTAGAGAAAGAAAATGTTGTCGAGTAGAATACTGAGATTCAGACGACTAGGCTAGATGGGATTGAGGTTCACAAGGAGGAGGTGTTAGCAATTTTGGAGAGTGTGAAAATAGATAAGTCCCCTGGGCCAGATGGGATTTATCCTAGGATTCTCTGGGAAGCCAGGGAGGAGACTGCAGAGCCTTTGTCCTTGATCTTTATGTCGTCATTGTCGACAGGAATAGTGCTGGAAGACTGGAGGATAGCAAATGTTGTCCCCTTGTTCAAGAAGGGGAGTAGAGACAGCCCTGGTAATTATAGACCTGTGAGCCTTACTTGGGTTGTGGGTAAAATGTTGGAAAAGGTTATAAGAGACAGGATTTATAATCATCTTGAAAAGAATAAGTTCATTAGCGATAGTCAGCACGGTTTTGTGAAGGGTAGGTCGTGCCTCACAAACCTTATTGAGTTTTTCGAGAGGGTGACCAAACTGGTGGATGAGGGTAAAGCAGTGGATGTGGTGTATATGGATTTCAGTAAGGCGTTTGATAAGGTTCCCCACGGTAGGCTATTGCAGAAAATACGCAAGTATGGGGTTGAAGGTGATTTAGAGCTTTGGATCAGAAATTGGCTAGCTGAAAGAAGACAGAGGGTGGTGGATGATGGCAAATGTTCATCCTGGAGTTCAGTCACTGGTGGTGTACCGCAAGGATCTGTTTTGGGGCCACTGCTGTTTGTCATTTTTATAAATGACCTGGAAGAGGGTGTAGAAGGGTGGGCTAGTAAATTTGTGGATGACACGAAGGTCGGTGGAGTTGTGGATAGTGCCGAAGGATGTTGTACGGTACAGAGGGACATAGATAGGCTGCAGAGCTGCGCTGAGAGATGGCAAATGGAGTTTAATGCGGAAAAGTGCGAGGTGATTCACTTTGGAAGGAGTAACAGGAATGCAGAGTACTGGGCTAATGGGAAGATTCTTGGTCATGTAGATGAACAGGGAGATCTTGGTGTCCAGGTACATAAATCCCTGAAAGTTGCTACCCAGGTTAATAGGGCTGTTAAGAAGGCATATGGTGTGTTAGCTTTTATTAGTAGGGGGATCGAGTTTCGGAGTCACGAGGTCATGCTGCAGCTGTACAAAATTCTGGTGAGACCGCACCTGGAGTATTGCGTGCAGTTCTGGTCTCTGCATTATAGGAAGGATGTGGAAGCTTTGGAAAGGGTGCAGAGGAGATTTACTAGGATGTTGCCTGGTATGGAGGGAAGGTCTTACGAGGAAAGGCTGAGGGACTTGAGGTTGTTTTCGTTGGAGAGAAGGAGGAGGAGAGGTGACTTAATAGAGCCATACAAGATAATCAGAGGGTTATATAGGGTGGATAGTGAGAGTCCTTTTCCTCGGATGGTGATGGCAAACACGAGGGGACATTGCTTTAAGTTGAGGGGTGATAGATATAGGACAGATGTTAGAGGTAGTTTCTAGACTCAGAGAGTAGTAGGGGCGTGGAACGCCCTGCCTGCAACAGTAGTAGACTCGCCAACTGTAAGGGCATTTAAATGGTCATTGGATAGACATATGGATGAAAATGGAACAGTGTAGGTCAGATGGTTTCACAGGTCGGCGCAACATCGAGGGCCGAAGGGCCTGTACTGCGCTGTAATGTTCTAATCTAATCTAATGGTCTCCAAACACTGTATCGCAGCTGAGTCCCCTAATGCTGTCATAGAGTTAGTGACCACTTCCACAGGGGAAGGAATAGGCTTCTAGCTCTGTGCAATGTCCTGTGCCATGTTGGAGCCGGACTCCTCCATGTTCCTTGACAGTGATAACAGACTGTCGGACAGGCCTGTCAATGGACAAAGTACCTCAGTGTACATGTCGATCAGCATTCTCCTGCATGCTGTTCCAGCAATGTTTACATCTGAGTCCTGTGTATTATAACTCGTTTGTGACCTTGCCCTCCGGTGAGCTGACACATGAACTATCCTTTCCCCCTGGCCTGGCTGCAGCTCACTCGTGCTAGGTGACTCACCACGTGCAGATTCTGACTCTATACCAGCCTCTACAGCACACACAGTGTAAGTATTTGAGCTGTTGGCTGTGAGTATCAGAGCAAGTGATGGGCCTTCACCATCAGTGCTGTGCTGCTGCTCTTTCTCTGTCTCCTGGAGCTGCTGTGACTGGGAAGCTGGCAGTTTTCAGTTATCGTTGGAAAGTACAAAATCAGAAGGGGAGGGTTGGGTTGAGGGATTGGGGGTGGGATGGAAAGCAGGAGGTCCATGGTCCCACCATCTGCAGCTTGTACATCATCCCAGACAGCAGGATGAGGGGGAGGTGGGAGTTAAGAAGGGACATCAGGCAGGTGCATAACATCATCCTGAATGCTCTTGGTCATGTCGGATGCTACGGGCTCTGTCACAGCCGGTCCCATGATGTGGAGAACCATCTCCTCCCTTTGGCTCAGGGGATGAAGGTCTGCCTGGCCCGCGCCGGTTCACTTCTTCGCCTGTGATTATGGGCCACCTTGTCCTGTAAGAGATGGGATGGAATATCAGTAATTGTGTTTCACTGTATTTGGGTGATGTGCCTGCCATAGCTGAATAGCTGGAAGTATGTGGAGGCAGTGAGAGGTGGGTATGAGGCTGGTATCAGTGGAAGGTGTGAGGTGGAGTTCGTGAATGTTCGGTGTGAGTCCTGAGTGTTAGGTGCTCCTGATGGGTGAGTGATGGGGGTGTGGTGCATTGAGCAGTGTGAGATGTTGGTGATGTTGGGGGTAGGAGATGCCATTTGGAGATGAAGTCACTGACATCAAACACCCGTGTGAGCTCATTAAACTTCTTCTGGCACTGCTGCCACGTCCTCGGGCCCACACCTCTTGCATTGACATCCCTGGCCACCTTCTCCCAGTCCCTTCAGAGAGCGTTACTTGAGGGCCTCGGCCGCACGCCATGGAAACATGGCCTCTTTCCTCCTGTCACCCTCGATGACTAAGGCCTCCAGCACCACATCCGTGAACTGCAGAGCCCTCTATAGTTTTTTAGTTTTTCGTGTTAGAGATACAGCACTGAAGCAGGCCTTCGGCCCACCGAGTCTGTGGCGATCATCAACCAGCCATTTATACTAATCCTACACTAATTCCATATTCCTACCACATATTCCTCCCTGTCCCTATATTTCCCTACCACCTACCTATACTAGGGGCAATTTATAATGGGAAATTAACCTATCAACCTGCAAGTCTTTGGCATGTGAGAGGAAACCGCAGCACCTGAAGGAAACCCACGCAGACACAGGGAGAACTTGCAAACTCCACACAGGCAGTACCCAGAATTGAACCCGGGTCGCTGGAGCTGTTAGGCTGCAGTGCTAACCACTGCACCACTGTGCCGCCCTAATGTTCCATTTACCTTGTTTCCAATTGCAGAATTCACAGTCAGCACACGCAGCCTCCTGTGATTCAGTGAAGCTTCCCTTTAAGAGGGATAGACTGCCTTTAAAAGCTGAATGCTGGCTGAAACACGAGCCAGCCTCACACACAGTTCTGTCCCAGTTAACAGTGCAGACAGACAGCAGTGCGGATCACCCTGGGCAGTAAGTAGAATTCATGGAAATGAGGAGACAGCAGAAGCTTTGTGTGTCACCTGCCTCAACAAGAACGGGCATGGGCAGATCATGAATCACCAACCCGACGCACAGAAGGAGGATATTCGGCCCATTGTGTTAGTGCAGTCTCTTTGAAAGGGATATCTAATTAGTTCCTCTCCCCTCCTCTTGCCCCACATTCCAGCTTTTTAAATTCCAATTCATGTATTTGCTGAATTCTCTTTTGAAAGATATTATTGAACCTGCTTCCACCATGTTTTCAGGCAGTGAATTCCAGATCCCAACAACTTACTGTGTAAGAAAATTCTCCTCATTTCACCTCTGGTTCTTTGTCAATTACCTTCAATCTGTGTCTTCTTCATACTGAACTTTCTGACACTGGAAACAGTTTCACATTAATTACTCTATCAAAACCATTCATGATTTTGAATTCTATATTAAATCTCCCCTTACCCTTCACTGCTCTAAAGAGAACAATCCCAGCTTTTCCAATCTCTCCACGTAACTGAATTCCCAGGTCCCTGGTACCGTTCTAGTAAATCATCTCTGTATCTTCACTAAGTCCTTGACATCCTTACCAAAGTGTGGTGATCAGAATTGGACACAATTCTCCAGCTGGGACCTAACCAAGAATGTATAAAAATCAGCATTCCTCCTGAGTTTTATTACTCTGTGCCTCTCTCGAACACCAAGGAAACTACATGTTACCTTCAGAGATCTGTGTGTGTACACCTCCAGTTGTCTCTAATCCTGCACCCACTTTATAATGGGACCATTGAGTTTATATTGTTTCTCCTCATATTTCCTACCCAAATGTCTCACTTCACACTTCACTGTTTTAAATTACATCTGCCATGTTCCTGTACATTTCACCAGTCAGTCTCTGTCCTGCTGAAGTCTGTTACTATCCTTCACACTGTTTATTAACATTTCTGAGTTTCCTGTCATCTGGAAACTTTGACATTATCCCGTCTGAACACAAGCCCATTACATTAACATATAGCAACAGTGATCCCAACAGTGACCCTGGGGAACCCCACTGTGTACTTCCCTCCAGACCGAACAACAACCATTCTCCAATACTCTCCGTTTTCTGTCACGGAGCTAAGTTCCTGCTTGCTGGCATTGAAAATAAAAAAAAGCACTTCCATTTATGTAACGCCTTTATGACCACTGCATGTCCCAAAGCGATTTACAACCAACGCGTACCTTTTAATGTTTAGTCAGTCTTGTAATGTCGGAAAAACACAGCCAATTTCCGCACAGCAAGATCCCACAAGTAGCAGTGTGATCATGATCAGATCTGTTTTTGTGATGTTGATTTGAGGGGTAAATGTTGGCCAGGACACTGGGAATAATTCCGCTGACCTTCTAAATAATTCCATGGGATCTTTCCATCCCATGAGTGGGCAGACGGGGCCTGGCTTTACCTTTTCTTTGATAAGGCGGCACCTCGGACAGTGCAGCACTCCCTCAGTATAGGACTGCAGTGTCAGCCTTGATTCTTGTGATCAAGTCCTGCAGTGACATTTGATCCTTGAAGCTTGTGACTGATTGGGGAGAGAGCGACAAACTGAGCCACTGCTGACATTGGTCCTTTAATCCCATGTGTTTCTAATTCGGTAACATGGTTGTGATGTGGTACTTTATCAAACGCCCGTTTAAAGGATAGGAATATTGGGAAAGTACAGGCAGGAACAATCATAGGAATTATAGAATAGCATTGCACTGAAGGAGGCCATTTGGTCCATCAAGTCTGTGCTGTCACTTTTGAAGAGCTTCCAGTTAGTCCCACACCCGGGCTCTTTCCCAGATTCTTCCATTCTATCTGCCTTAAGATATCTATCCGATTCCCTTTTGGAATCTACTATTGAATCTGTATCCTTCAGCCTATCAGACGACACATTGCAAATCCGAAACACCCATTGCATAAAAAAATCCCTGTGTCACCTCTGCTTCTTGTTTCCAATCACCGTAAATCTGTGTCCTCTGGTTAATGGCCCCTCGCACATTGGAAACAATTTCATTTTATTTAATTTATATAAACTCCACATAATCTTAAACATTTCGATCAGATCTCCTTTTACGTTTCCCTACTCTAAGGTGAACAATCCCAGCTACATAACTGTAATCCCTCATCCCTGGAAATGTTCCAGTGAAACTCTTTTATCCCCTCTCCAAAGGTTTAATGTCCTTCCTAAAGTGGGTTTTCCATTATTGGACACAATAGTCCAGGTGCAGATGAACTAGTCTTTTCTATGGGATTAATATAACATCCTGACTATTCTACTCTGTGTCTCTATTAATAAAGCCTAAGCAAGATCCCACAAGTAGCAGTGTGATCATGATCAGATCTGTTTTTGTAATGTTAATTTGAGGGGTAAATGTTGACCAGGACACTGGGAATAATTCCCCTGACCTTCTAAATAATTCCATAGGATCTTTACATCCACCTGAGAGGGCAGACGGGGCCTGGCTTTACCTTTTCTTTGATAAGGCGGCACCTCTGACAGTGCAACACTCCCTCAGTACTGCACTGCAGTGTCAGCCTTGATTCTTGTGATCATGTCCTGCAGTGACACTTGATCCTAGAAGCTTGTGATTGAAAGGGGAGTGAGCGACAAACTGAGCCACGGCTGACATTGGTCCTTTAATCCCATGTGTTTCTAATTCGGTAACACTGCTGTTATGTGATACTTTCTCAAACACCTGTTGAAAGGATAGGAATATTGGGAAAGTACAGACAGGAACAATCATAGAATCATAGAATTGCACAGCCCTGAATGATGTTATTCTGCCCATCAATTCAGTGCTGGCCCTTTCAAAGAGCAATCCAGTTACTCCCACTCCCTGACTCTTTCACTATATCCTAACATTTCTTCTGCTTCAGATATTTATCCAATTCCCATTTGGGATCCACTGTTGAATCTGTATCCATCAGTCTATCAGACATTGTATTCCAAATCCAAACCACTCAGAAACAAAAATCCTCATGTCTGCTTCTTTTACCAATCACCTTAAAACTGTGTCTCTGGTTAGCGGTCCCTTGGACATTGGAAACAGTTTCTCTTTATTTAATTTATCTAAACCCTTCCTAAT
The DNA here is from genome assembly GCF_036365525.1 of Heterodontus francisci. Lineage (NCBI taxonomy): Eukaryota > Metazoa > Chordata > Chondrichthyes > Heterodontiformes > Heterodontidae > Heterodontus > Heterodontus francisci. The sequence continues at coordinate 1,092,914 of NW_027141885.1, forward strand.
GTTAAACACCTCAATGAAATCTCCTCTGTGAGTTCTCTGCTCTAAGCAGAACAATCCCAAATACATAACTGTAATCCCTCATGCCTGGACAAGTTCTAGTAAAACAGTTCTGTCACCTCTCCAAAGGCTTCATGTCCTTCCTAAAGTGTGGTTCCCAGTATTCGACACAAGACTTCATGTGCAGCTGAACTAGTATTTTATAAATGTTTCACATGATGTCCTTGCTTTTGTTCATTTTGCCTCTTTTTAGAAAACCTAGGATCCCATATATTTATTAACTGTTTCGCTACCCTTTCGTGCCAGCTTCAAAGATTTGTGTACAAATACCCCAGGTGTCTCTGCTATTTCACCACCTTTATAGTTGTACCATTTAACTTGTATTGTCTCTCCTCATTCATCCTTTCAAAATGTATTACATCACACATCTGCAATGCCAATTAAATATTGAGAAGATTGAAGCCATTGTTTTCTGTCTCTGCTCCAAACATTTCCTAGCTACACACTCCATCCCTCTCCTTTGTAAATGCTTGAGACGAAGTCAAACTGTTCAGAAACGTGGGTACATAGTTAACCTTGAGATGCCTGGCGATGGGCTTCCGACCAAATATTCACACCATCAGTAAAACGGCTTATTTCCACCCAATAGTGAGGAAGAATATTAGCTCTGATGATGTGGAGTCTGTATGGGAAGAGCTGAGAAACACGAAGGGGCAAAAAACGTTAGTGGGTGTTATAGATAGACCCCCAAACTGTGGTGGTGATGTGGGAATGGTCTTAAACAGGAAATTAGAGATGCATGCGATAAAGCAACATCTGTAATTATGGGTGAGTTTAATCTGCATATAGATTGGTCAAATCAAATTTGTCACAATAACGTCAAGGAGGAATTCATGGAATGTATATGGGATAGTTTTCTGCACCAATACGTTGAGGAACCAACCAGAGAACAGGCCATAATAAAAGCAAAATACTGCGGATGCTGGAAATCTGAAATAAAAACAAGAAATGCTGGAATCACTCAGCAGGTCTGGCAGCATCTGTGAAAAGAGAAGGAGAGTTAACGTTTCGGGTCAGTGACCCTTCTTCGGAACTGACAAATATTAGAAATTTCACAGATTATAAACAAGTGAGGTGGGGGTGGGGCAAGAGATAGCAAAGGAGAAGGTGCAGATTGGACCAGGCCACATAGCTGACCAAAAGGTCACGGAGCAAAGGCAAACAATATGTTAATGGTGTGTTGAAAGACAAAGCATTAGTACAGATTAGGTGTAAATACACTGAATATTGAACAGCAGCAAGTGCAAACCTGAAAAAAAACTTGGAAAAAAACAGTGGGTCAGCAAACTGAACAAACTAAGATGAAATGAAATAAATGCAAAAAAAGATTGTAAAAAATGTAAAAAAGAATGTAAAAAAAAGGAAGAAAAAATAACTAAAAATGAAAGTAAAATGGGGGGCTGTCATGCTCTGAAATTATTGAACTCAATGTTCAGTCCGGCAGGCTGTAGTGTGCCTAATCGGTAGATGAGATGCTGTTCCTCGAGTTTGCGTTGATGTTCACTGGACCACTGCAGCAATCCCAGGACAGAGAAATGAGCATGAGAGCAGGGGGGAGTGTCTGCAGGGGGGAGTTGCAAGCTGATTGGTTGGGTGAGTAGCAGCTGTTAGTGCATGTCGATATCTTTAAAAAAGTGAAAAGTTTATTTTTGTATGAAAAGAACTCTGGTGATAAGGTGAGTACTGCTGAAATGTTTCTTTTTTAAATTCAGTGTAGTTTATTAAGAATCTTAGATTGAAGTGGGTAGAAAAAGGCCCCTCATGTAATTAGTATTTTTAAATTAAGGGTGTAACTAATTAATCTAAGGGTAGGTCATGACAGGAGAGTTCAGCCCCGTGATCTGCTCCTCCTGCCCTCTGTGGGAAATCAGGGACGCTTCCAATGCCCCTGGTGACCATGTGTGCAGGAAGTGCATCCATCTGCTGCTGCTGGCTACCCACATTGTGGAGATGGAGCTGCGGGTGAAATCACTGTGGAGTATCCATAATGCTGAGGAAGTCGTGGATAACATGTTTAGCGAGGTGGTCACACCGCAGGTAATCGCTGCACAGGCAGAAAAGCGATGGGTGACCACCAGACGGAGTAGTAGGCACAGGCAGGTAGTGCAGGAGTCCCCTGTGGCCACCCCCCTCTCATACAGATAGACCGCTTTGGATACTGTTGGGGGGATGACCTCCCAGGGGAAAGCGGCAACAGCCAGGCCCGTGGGACCACAGAGGGCTCTGCTACACAGCAGGGGTGGAAAACGGGTGGAAGAGCTATCATGATAGGGGATTCTATCGTAGGGGGTGCAGGTAGGCGTTTCTGTGGCCGCAAAAGAGACACCAGGATGGTATGTTGCCTCCCTGCTGCCAGGGTCAAGGATGTCTCGGAGTGGCTGCAGAAAATTCTGAAAGGGGAGAGTGAGCAGCCAGAGGTCGTGGCCCATATTGGTGCAAACGATATACACATGAAGAGAGATAAGGTCCTGCACAGTGAATACAGGGAGTTAGGCAGAAGGTTAAAAAGTAGAACCTCTAGGGATAATCTCAGGATTTGGCCTAATCATCAGCCTCAAGAAAACGAACATCATGGGACAGGACGTCAGAAATGCTCCATCCATCAATATTGGCGACCACGCTCTGGAAGTGGTTCAAGAGTTCACCAACCTAGGCTCAACTATCACCAGTAACCTGTCTCTCGATGCAGAAATGTGTGGCGTTTGCAAGTTCTCCCTGTGCTGCGTGGGTTTCCTCATGGTGCTCCGGTTTCCTCCCACATGCCAAAGACTTGCATGTTGATAGGTAAATTGGCCATTATAAAATTGCCCCAAGTGGAGGTAGGTGGTAGGGAAATATAGGGACAGGTGGGGATGTGGTTGGAATATGGGATTAGTGTAGGATTGGTATCAGTGGGTGGTTGATGGTTGGCACAGACTCGGTGGGCCGAAGGGCCTGTTTCAGTGCTGTATCTCTAAAATAAAATCAACAACGCATGGGAAAAGCTACCACTGCTATGTCCAGACTGGCCAAGAGAGTGTTGAAAAAGGCGCACTGACAAAGAACACAAAACTCCGTGTGTATCAAGCCTGTGTCCTCAGTACCATGCTCAATGGCAGCAAGGCCTGGACAACGTATGTCAGCCAACAGCGACATGTCAATTCATTCCATCTTCGCTGCCTCCGGAGAATACTTGGTATCAGGTGGCAGGACCGTATTTCCAACACAGAAGTCCTCGAGGCGGCCAACATACCCAGCTTATACACACTACTGAGTCAGTGGCGCTTGAGATGGCTTGGCCATGTCAGCCGCATGGAAGTTGGCAGGATCCCCAGGGATACATTGTACAGCGAGCTCGCCACTGGTATCAGACCCACCGGCCGTCCATTTCTCCGCTTTAAAGACGTCTGCAAACGCGACATGAAGTCCTTTGACATAGATCACAAGTTGCGGGAGTCAGTTGCCAGCGATCGCCAGAGCTGGCGGGCAGCAATTAAGGCAGGGCTAAAGTGTGGCGAGTCGAAGAGACTTAGCAGTTGGCAGGAAAAAAGACAGAAGTGCAAAGGGAGAGCCAACTGTGTAACAGCCCCGACAAACAAATTTTTCTGCAGCATCTGTGGAAGAGCCTGTCCCTCTAGAATATGCCTTTATCGCCACTCCAGGCGCTGCTCCACACACCACTGACCACCTCCAGGCGCTTATCCATTGTTTCTCGAGACAAGGAGGCCAAAGAAGAAGAAGAATCTCAGGATTACTCCCTGTGCCACGTGCTAGTGAGGGTAGGAATAGGAGGATTAGGCAAATGAATGTGTGGCTGAAGAGCTGGTGTAGGCGGGAGAGCTTCAGCTACTTGGATGATTGGGATCTCTTCTGGTGCAGAGGTGACCTGTACAAGAGGGTCAGGTTGCGTCTAAACTGGAAGGGGACCAATATCCTTGCGGGGAGGTTTGTTAGTACTACTCGGGAGGGTTTAAACTAGTCTTGCAGGGGGGTAGGACTCAAAGTAGTAGTCTCTCCGATGAGGTCGTTGAGGTAAATGTAGATGTTAATGCAAGAAAGTCCAGTAGGCAGGCCGGGCAGGGGCCGGACAGGGCGCGTGGAAGATCTGGTAGGCTAAACTGCATGTACTTTAATGTAAGAGGCCTTACAGATAAGGCAGATGAACTCAGAGCACGGGTCAGTAGATGGGATTGTGATATTGTAGCGATTACAGAAACGTGGTTGAGGGATAGGCAAGACTGGCAGCTCAATGTTACGGGGTACCGATGCTTCAGGTGGAGGTAAGAGAGGATGGGGAGTTGCACTATTGATTAGGGAGCGCATCACGGCAGTAGTTAGAGAGGATATCCCGGGGGGAACGTCCAGTGAGGCCATATGAGTAGAGCTTCGAAATAAGCAAGCGGTGATCACTTTGATGGGATTATACTATAGGCCCCCCAATAGTCAGAGGGAATTGGAGGAGCATATATGTAGGGAAATCACAGATAGGTGTAGGAATTATAAGGTTGTAATAGTAAGTGATTTTAACTTCCCTAATATTGACTGGGACTGTCTTAGTGCTAAGGGATCAGATGGGCAAGAATTTGTTAAGTGTGTCCAGGATAGTTTTCTGAAACAGTATGTGGATGGCCCTCCGAGAGAAAAGGCTGCACTCGACCTCCTCTTCGGAAATGAAGATGGGCAGGTAGATGATGTGTCAGTGGGGGAGCACTTTGGGACCAGTGACCATAACTCTATTAGCTTCAAGATAGTTATGGAAGAGGATAGGACTGGTCCTCAGGTTGAAGTCCCAAATTGGAGGAAGGTTAATTTCGATGGCATCAGACAGGAACTCTCAAAAGTTGAATGGCAGATACGGTTTACAGGTAAAGGGACGTCTGGCAAGTGGGAGGCTTTTAAAAGTGAGAAAGGAATAGTTATGGGCTGGCATATTCCTGTTAGATGCAAAGGCAAGGCTGGCAAGTTTAGGGAACCTTGGTTGACAAGGGATGTTAAGGTTCTGGTCAGGACAAAGGAGGAGGCATATGTCAGGTATAGACAGCGGGGATCACACGAGTCCCTCGAGGAGTACAGGGGATGTAGGAGTACTCTTAAGAAGGAAATTAGGAGGGTGAAAAGGGGCCATGAGATTTCGCTGGCAGATAAGCTAAAGGAGAATCCTAAAATAGTCTATAAGTAGATTGAGAGGAAAAGGGACGCTCGGGAGAGAGTAGGTCCCCTTAAGGAACAGTGTGGTAATCTATGTGTGGAGACACGGGAAATGGGCGAGGTCTTAAATGAATACTTCGCATCTATATTTACCATGGTGATGACATGGAAGCTAGTGATTTCAAGGGAGGGAACAGCAATATCCTGGAGCATATCAACATTACAAAGGAGGCGGTGTTGGAGGTTTTGAAGCGCATTAAGGTGGATAAATCCCCCAAGGCCTGACCAGGTGTATCCTGGGATGCTATGGGTAGAAAGGGAGGAGATTTCTGGAGCTCGAGCAGAGATTTTTGCATTATCGTTAGCCACGGGTGAGATACCGGAAGACTGGAGGATAGCGAATGCTGTGCCTTTATTTAATAAGGGCAGCAGTGATAAGCCAGGGAACAACAGGCCGGTGAGCCTTACATGAGTGATGGGAAAGTTATTGGAAGGGATTCTGACAGACAGGATTTATATACTTTTGGAAAGGCAACGTCTGATTCGGGATAGTCAGCATGGCTTTGTGCATGGGAATCATGTCTCAGGAATTTGACTGAGTTTTTTGAGGAGGTGACCAAGAGGATTGACGAAGGCAGGGCGATGGACGTTGTTTACATTGACTTTAGCAAGGCCTTTGACAAGGTCCCGCATGGTCGGCTGGTCCAGAAGGTTCGAACACATGGGATCCAGGGTGTGCTAGCCGATTGGATACAACATTGGCTTGGTAATAGGAGGCAGAGGGTGGAACTGGAGTGTTGTTTTTTAGATTGGTGGCCGGTGACCAGTGGTGTGCCGCAGGGATCGGTTCTGGGCCCTCGTTTGTTTGTCATATATATTAATGACTTGGATGTGAATGTAGGGGACATGATTGGTAAGTTTGCAGATGATACAAAAATTGATGGAATAGTAGAAAGTGAAGAAGGTTGTCTAAGGTTACAACAGGATATAGATAAACTTGGAAAGTGGGCAATGGATTGGCAAATGGAATTTAACACAAATAAGTGTGAAGTGATGCATTTTGGGAAGTTAAACCAGGGCAGGACATATACAGTGAATGACAGGGCCTGGGGAGTGTTGTTGAGCAGCGAGACCTTGGGGTGCAAGTACATAGTACCATGAAAGTGGCAACACAGCTCGGCAGAGTGGTGAAGAAGGTGTATGGCATGCTTGTCTTCATCAGCTGCGCATGGTGTCCAAGAGTTGGGATGTCATGTTGCAGTTGTACATAACATTGGTTAGGCCGCATTTGGAGTACTGTGTGCAGTTCTGGTCGCCGCACTATAGGAAAGATGTGATTAAGCTCGAGAGGGTGCAGAAAAGATTCATAAGGATGTTGTCAGGTTTGGAGGGCTTGAGTTATGAAGAGAGATTGGATAGGCTGGGTCTGTTTTCCCAGGAGCGAAGACGGCTGAGAGGGGACATGAGAGGTATATAAAATTATGAGAGGCATAGATGGGCAGATAGCCAGAGTCTGTTTCCCATGGTAGGGGTGACTAAAACTGGAGGGCATAAATTAAAGGTGAGATAGAGGAGGTGTAAAGGGGATCAAAGGGGTAAATTTTTCCAGAAATAATAGTGGGTATCTGGAATGCGCTGCCAGAGGAGGTGGTGGAGGCAGAAACAGCAGCAACATTTAAGAGGCATCTGGACAGGTATTTGAATGAGCAAAGCATAGACGGATATGGAATTAATGCAGGCACGTGGAATTAGTATAGATAGGCATTATGGTCGGCATGGACGCAGTGTGCCGAATGGCCTGTTTCTATGCTGTACGACTCTGTGACTCGAAGATGGAGAGTGACATAGTTGATTCTGAGACTAGGCTCGTGAATCTTAATAAAGGAAAGTATGAAGGTATGAGGCACGAGTTGGCTATGATGGATTGGAAACGTTACTTAAAGGGATGACGGTGGATTGGCAATGGCAAATATTCAAAGAGCACATGGATGAACTGCAACAATTGTTTACTCCTGTCTGGCGCAAAAGTAAAATGGGAAAGGTAGCCAAACCATGGCTTGCAAGGAAAATTAGAGATAGTATTAGATCCACGGATGACGCATATACATTCGACAGAAAGAAGCAACAGACCTGAGGATTGGGAGCAGTTTAGAATTCAGCAAAGGAGGACCAAGGGATTTATTAAGAAGGGGAAAATAAAGTACGGGAGTAAGCTTGCGGGGAACATAAAAACTGACTGTAAAGGTTTCTGTAGGTATGTAAAGAGGAAAGGATTGGTTAAGACAAATGTAGGTCCTTCCAGTTAGAAACATGGGAATTTATTATGGGAAACAAAGAAATGGCTAACCAACTAAATGCTTACTTTGATTCTGTCTTCACAAAGGATGGCACAAATATCTTACCAGAAATGTTGGGGAACACATGGTTTAGTGAGAGGAAGGAACCAAAGGAAATCAGTATTAGTAGAGAAATTGTGTTGGAGAAGTTGATGGGATTGAAGGCCGATAAATCCTCAGGGCCTGATAATCTACATCCCAGATTACTTAAGGAAGTGACCTAGAAATACTGGAAGCTTTGGTGGTCATCTTTCAAGATTCTATAGACTTTGGAACAGTTCCAGCTGATTGGAGGGCAGCTAATGTAACCCCACCATTTAAAAAGGGAGGTAGAAATAAAGCAGGGCATTATAGACAAGTCAGCCTGACGTCGGTAGTGGGGAAAGTTCTAGAGTCCATTATCAAAGCTTTTATGACAGAGCACTTGGAGAACAGTGTTAGAATCGGATAGCATCAGCATGGATTTACGAAAGGGAAATCATGCTTGATAAATCTATCAGAATATTCGAGTATGTAACTAATAGAGTGGATGAGGGGAGTCAGAGAATGTGGTTTATTTGGACTTTCAGAAGGCTTTCGACAAAGTCCCACATAAGAGATTAGTGTGTAAAATTAAAGCGCATGGGATTAGTGGTAGTGCATTACGATAGATAGAAAATTGGTTGGCAGATGGAAAAAAAGAGTAGGGATAAACGGATCTTTTTCCAAAAGGCAGGCAGTGATTAGTGGCGTACCGGCGCTAGGACCCCACCTATTCACACTCTATTTTAATGATTTAGATGCGGGAACGAAATGTAATATCTCCAAATTTTCAGAAGACACAAAACAGGGTGGGAGGGTGAGTTGTGAGGAGGATGCAGAGTGGCTTCAGGGTGATTTGGACAAGTTGAGTGAGTGGGCTATTGCATGGCAGATACAGTATAATGTGAATAAATGTGAGGTTATCCACTTTCTTAGCAAAAACAGGAAGGCAGATTATTATGTGAACTGCTATAAACTGAGAGAGGGGAATATGCAACGAGACCTGGGTGTTCTCGTACACCAGTCACTGAAGGTAAGCATGCAGGTGCAACAGGTGGTAGAAAAAGGCGAATGTTATGTTGGCCTTCATAGAGACAGGATTCGAGTACAGGAGCAGGGATGTCTTGCTGCAATTATACAGGGCCTTGGTGAGGCCGCACCTGGAATATTTTGTGCAGTTGTGGTCTCCTTCTCCGAGAAAGGATGTTCCTGCTTTAGAGAAAGTGCAACAAAGGTTTATCAGACTGATTCCTGGGATGGCGGGACTGATGTATGAGGAGAGTTAGGATTATATTCGCTGGAGTTCGGAAGAGTGAAGAGGGATCTCATAGAAACCTATAAAATTCTAACAGGAAGGATGCTCCCGATGGTGGGGGAGTCCAGAACCAGGGGTCATAGTCGAAGAATATGGGGTAAACTTTTCAGGACTGAAATGAGGAGAAATTTCAACACCCAGAGAGTGGTGAGCCAGTAAAATTACGTCATCACTCCCATGTCCAAGAAGGATTGGAATATGCTGGTCATTGCCTCTGCTACTTCCACCATTCCATCCCTCAGCAACCCACATGCATCCCATCCAGACTGGGTAAATGATCTACGTTATTGTGATACAAAAAGTGCGATATTGAAAAGGGTTATCTGAATCTGTTTGTTCAGTGACTGCAAATAATGTCAGTCTCCATGGACCCTAATTGTGTCACTGGAGGTTTGCCATCTTCTATTAATAAGGGGCTCCCATGTGTTGTCCCATAGTTTCAGCCGGAACATCAACCCCGGCAAAACAGAGATCAGCGGCTCCAGAGAGAGAGAAAGGATAGATCAGAATCTGAGAACAAAAGACTGGAATGTTACAACACTTGGTCAGAATCTGAGAATAATAGATTGGAATGTTACAACAATGGGTCAGAATCTGAGAACAATAGATTGGAATGTTACAACAATGGGTCAGAATCTGAGAACAATAGATGGGAATGTTACAACAATGGACAGGAGTTTATCCTCGGATCTTTACTACCTTTCTACATATTATGATCGGTTCTCATTAAACACTCGTATGCGTCTCGCACTGAAGATTATTCAAAACATTTACTATCCCATCCTGGCTATTATTGGTGTCCCTGGTAAGTCTCTCTATCTAGCTATTAACTCTATAAACCACGTTTAACAGCATTACTGCTCCTGTAATTTACTCTGCACTTTTTGCTGCCGTTGTATTCCTGGTGAATATGTCCAGCTATCAGCTCTATAAACGATTGCCAACTTTATTGGATTTCTTGACATTTGCTCTCTCATCTTTACTGCTGTTGCTGTCTCTATTTCCCGGCAGGGCATCTGTAAACCCCGTTTCACTGAACTACTGTTCTGTTATGTAAATTTTAGGAAGACTGAAGCCAGTGTCATTGGTCTCCATCACAAACTCCATCCCCCATCTGTGAAACAAATACACCACCCTGCCCAATATCTGAGGCTGAACCAGACTGTTTGCAATCGGTGTGTTCTATTTAAACCTGAGCTGAGTCCATCTCCATAATCTCTCCATTGCCAACCCTGTCTACGACAACCTCTGTAATATCCCCCATCTCCACCTCTGTCTCAGCCAATCTGCTGCATCAACCCTCACCTGTACCTTTGTTAAATCCACACTTAACTATTCCAATTCTATCCTGGTCACCCTCCCAGTTATAAACCTCCATAAACCACAGCCCATCCAGAACTCTGCTGCCTGTATTCTAACTCACCAAATCCCGATCACCCATCACCCCTGTGCTCACTGACCTACATTGGCTCCATGTCTGGCAGCACCTTAATTTTAATATAGTCATTCTTGTGTTTGAATCCCTCCATGGCCTCACCCCTCCAATTAGTCCCATTGTCCTGCCCATTCTCATATTCCTGAAAATGTTTTGACTTCAATCTTTTCTCATTAGTCCTTCTGAAGTGAATTCCTTTCACACTGTATCTGTCCCGAGCCACTATTTTAGACTCTACAGCACTACTGGTGCTGACGGTACAGAAGCTGGGATCCATAGAGAGATGTGAACTGCACAGCTAGGCACTTCTACTGCGGCCTGCACAATGCCCCAAGCTGGGCAGGGCTCCAGCTCAATCGTACCATGTATGTGTTGTTGCTCTGAGGATGGTTTTGAATGTGTTGTCAATGTACCATACCGTCAGCTTTGATGCACGTCTTTGAAACTTGGTCTGTACATGTCCACTGACTGCCTGTGTTAGTCACTCCCAGTTGAACACATATTCAGCAGCATGAGGAAGCCCATCTAGTATTATTTAAAAGGACCAGGCATCCAGCTTACAGGTGAGGGGCGTTTGACTTACTTCTATTATTGTAACGTTAGTGGAGGTGCTGTGGATGGTTTGTTGGAGGTTGTGTTGCGAGCTGCTGCAGACATTCAGGGAGGACAGAGGATTTGGTGACCCAACTCTGGACGAGGTATGGCCTATCAGGGGAAAACAGCAGCAGCCAGAGCAGTGGCACCACGGCTGGCACTGTTGCTCAGCAGGGAGGGACAAAGCGCAGAAGAGTAATAGTTATAGGGGACTCTATAGTCATGGGCACAGATAGGCGCTTCTGTGGACGTGAAAGAGACTACAGGATGGTATGTTGCCTCCCTGGTGCCAGGGTCAAGGATGTCTCTGAACGGACAGGGGGCATTCTGAAGGGGGGAAGGTGAACAGCCAGAGGTTGTGGTACACATCGGTACCAATGACATAGGCAGGAAGAGTGATGAGGTCCTGCAGGGTGAGTTTAGGGAGTTAGGTAGAAAGATAAGAAACAGGACTTCGAGGATTGTAATCTCTGGATTACTCCCTGTGCTACGTGCCAGTGAGGCTAGAAGTAGGAAGATAGTGCAGCTATACACGTGGCTGAGCAGCTGGTGTAGAAGGGAGGGTTTCAGATATCTGGACCATTGGGCTCTCTTCAGGGACAGATGGGACCTGTACAAGAAGGACGGGTTGCATCTGAACTGGAGGGGCAAAAATATCCTTGCTGTAAGATTTGCTAGCATCACTCGGGAGGGTTTAAACTAGTGTGGCAGGCGGGTGGGAACCAGAGCAGTAGGACAGCTAGTGAAATAAATGAGGAGGACATAGTAAAGAAGGCCAGCAGGACTAAGAGGAAGAGCAGGCAGGGAGATGTTGCTGAGCACAGCGGGACTGGTGTTCTGAAGTGCATTTGTTTCAAAGCGAGAAGTATAACAGGTAAGGCAGATGAACTTAGAGCTTGGATTAGTACTTGGAATTATGATGTTGTTGCTATTGCAGAGACTTGGTTGAGGGAAGGGCAGGATTGGCAGCTAAATGTTCCAGGCTTTATAAGCTTCAGGCGGGATTGAGGCGGATGTAAAAGGGGTGACGGAGTTGCATTACTGGTTAAGGAGAATATCACAGCTGTACTGCGGGGGGACAAATCAGAGGGGTCATGCAGCGAGGCAATATGGGTGGAGCTCAGGAATAGGAAGGGTGCAGTCACGATGTTGGGTGTTTACTACAGGCCTGCCAACAGCCAGCGGGAGGTAGAGAAGCTGATATGTGGACTGATTTTGGAAAGATGTAAAGGTAACAGGGTTGCAGTGGTGGGTGATTTTAACTTCCACAATATTGACTGGGACTCGCTTAATGCTAAGGGCTTGGATGGGGCAGAATTTGTGAGTAACATCCAGGAGGGCTTCTTGAAACAGTATGTATATAGTCCAACTAGGGATGGGGCCATTCTGGACCTGTTGTTGGGGAATGAGCTCGGCCAGGTGGTCGAAGTTTCAGTGGGGGAGCATTCCCGGAACAGTGACCATAATTCCATAAGTTTTAAGGTACTTGTGGTTAAGGATAAGAGTACTCCTCAGGTGAAGGTATTAAATTGGGAGAAGGCTAATTATAACAATATTAGGCAGGATCTGAAGAATTTAGAATGGGGGAGGCTGTTTAAGGTTAAATCAACATCTGACATGTGGGTGTCTTTCAAATGTCAGCTGATTAGAATCCAGGACCAGCATGTTCCTGTGAGGAAGAAAGACAAGTTTGGCAGGTTTCCGGAAGCCTGGATAACACGGGATATTGTGAGCCTCGTCAAAAAGAAAAAGGAAGCATTTGTAAGGGCTGGATGGCTATGAACAGACGAAGCACTTGAGGAATATAAAGACAGTAGGAAGGAACTTAAGCAAGGAGTCAGGAGGGCTAAAAGGGGTGATGAGAAGTCATTGGCAAACAGGATTAAGGAAAATCCCAAGGCCTTTTATGCATTTATAACGAGCAAGAAGGTAACCACGGAAAGGGTTGGCCCACTCAAGGACAGAGATGGGAATCTGTGCGTGGAGCCAGAGGAAATGGGCGAGGTGCTAAATGAGTACTTTGCATCAGTATTCACCAAAGCGAAGGACTTGGTGGATGATGAGCCGAGGGAAGGGAGTGCAGATTGTCTCAGTCATCTCATTATCAATAAGGAGGCGGTGTTGGGTGTCTCGCAAAGCAATAAGATAGATAAGTCTCCAGGGCCTGATGGGATCTACCCTAGAATACTGAGGGAGGGAAGGGAAGAAATTGCTGGGGCCTTGACAGAAATCTTTGCATCCTCATTGGCTACAGGTGAGGTCCCAGAGGACTGGAGAATAGCCAATGTTGTTCCTTTGTTTAAGAAGGGTGGCAAGGATAATCCAGGATATTATAGGCCGGTGAGCCTTACGTCAGTGGTAGGGAAATTATTAGAGAGGATTCTTCAGGACAGGATTTACTCCCATTTGTAAACAAATGAACTTATTAGCGAGAGACAGCATGGTTTTGTGAAGGGGAGGCCGTGTCTTACTAATTTGATTGAATTTTTTGAGGAAGTGACGAAGATGATTGATGAAGGAAGGGCAGTGGATGTTATCTATATGGACTTTATTAAAGCCTCTGACAAGGTCCCGCATGGCAGACTGGTTCAAGAGGTGAAGTCACACGGGATCAGAGGTGAGCTGGCAAGATGGATACAGAACTGGCTCGGTCATAGAAGACAGAGGGTATCAGTGGAAGGGTGTTTTTCTGAATGGAGGGATGTGACTAGTGGTGTTCCGCAGGGATCAGTGCTGGGACGTTTGCTGTTTGTAGTATATGTAAATGATTTGGAGGAAAATGTAGCTGGTCTGATTAGTAAGTTTGCGGACAACACAAAGGTTGGCGGAGTTGCAGATAATGATGAGGATTGTCAGAAGATACAGCAGGATATAGATCGGTTGGAGACTTGGGCGGAGAAATGGCAGATGGAGTTTAACCCGGACAAATGTGAGGTAATGCATTTTGGAAGGTCTAATGCAGGTGGGAGGTATACAGTAAATGGCAGAACCCTTAGGAGTATTGACAGGCAGAGAGATCTGGGCGTACAGGTCCACAGGTCACTGAAAGTGGCATCGCAGGTGGATAAGTTAGTCAAGAAGGCATACAGCATGCTTGCCTTCATCGGCCGAGGCACAGAGTATAAAAATTGGCAAGTCATGTTGCAGCTGTACGGAACCTCAGTTCGGCCACACTTCGAATTTTGCGTGCAATTCTGGTCGCCACACTACCAGAAGGACGTGGAGGCTTTGGAGAGGGTACAGAGGAGGTTTACCGGGATGTTGCCTGGTCTGGAGGGCATTAACTATCAGGAGAGGTTGGAAAAACTCGGATTGTTTTCACTGGAACGACGGAGGTGGAACGGGCGACATGATAGAGGCTTACAAAGTTATGAGCAGCATGGACAGAGTGGATAGTCAGAAGTTTTTTAACTGGGTGGAAGAGTCAGTTACTAGGGGACATAGGTTTAAGGTGCGAGGGGCAAAGTTTAGAGGGGATGTGCGAGGCAGGTCTTTTACACAGAGGGTGGTGAGTGCCTGGAACTTGCTGACAGGGGAGGTGGTGGAAGCAGATACGACAGCGACGTTTAAGAGACATCTTGACAAATACATGAATAGGAAGGGAATAGAAGGATATGGGCCCCGGAAGTGCAGAAGGTGTTAGTTTAGGCAGGCATCAAGATCTGCGCAGGCTTGGAGGGCCGAATGGTCTGTTCCTGTGCTGTACTGTTCTTTGTTATTTGTTCTTGACTGTAGTTACAATGTCCCTGGGTCTGTAACATGACCAACAAATGGAGCACAGGCTGCAGAGAGGGGAAGCTCTGTAAAGTGAGAGGAGGAGTGGGTTCTGCCTTACCCACCCTGCGTTTTCCAAGAGCACTTTTCCTATGCACACCTAACCCAGGAGCAGTGTGGGAGGTAAATCTGATTCAATTAGGAGGTGGTCACTGAGCTGTGTCACCTCCTGCAACGTGACCTGGAGCCTCACACCAGGGTCAGGACGGATTTGTCAGTGGCTGTTCAGGTCACAGTTTCATTGAACTTCCATGTATCTGAATATTTCCAGGCAGGAGCAGGAGACATATCAAACATAGAGTCATAGAGAGTGATAGATACATTTGTGGCAGAGAAGAAGGCCATTCAGCTCCTCGGTGCTCGCTCCCTGTGGAACAATCCCGTCAGTCCCACTCTCCCAGTCAGTCCCCGTATCCCTGCAAGATCATCTCCTTCGGGTGTCCATCCAGTATCCTTTTGAATTCATTGTCTCTAGTGATGAAGTCCAAGATCTGATATGCTTCGCTAAACACTCTCCTAATATGTCCTGCCAATTTCAAATATCAATGCATATGCAGCCCCAGGTCGCTCTGTCCCTGCACAATCTTTAGAACTGTGTCATTAAGTCTATATTACCTTCCTATTCCTTCTGACAAAATACATCATCTCACACTCCGTTGTATGAAATTCCACCTGCCACTCCTCTGTCCATTCTGCTTGCCTATCTATATCCTGCTACAGGTGGTTTGCAACATCATCACTGTTTACCACACCTCCAAGATTGGTATCATCGGACAATTTTGAAATTCTCCTCTGTATTCCAAGATCCATGTAACTTATATATAGCAAAAAAACAAACAGTGGACCTCAGCACTGACCCTTGGGGAACATCACTGTCTACCATCCTCCAGTCTGAAAAACAACCATTTAAAACATTTCTCTTTTTTCTGTCCCATGGACAATTTTTGAACTAATTAGATGCTATTCCATGCGGTTCAATTTTGTTAGCCAAGCTTCTGTGTGTTTCTTCGTCAAATAATTTCATACAATCCACGTAGACAACATCCACCACAGTCCTTTCATCAACCTTCTCTGATTTTCTAAATAAATTCAATTAGTTCATCAAGCATGATCTGCCTTTTAGAAATCCGTGCTGACAATCCTTCATTAACTCAATCTCTCCAAGTGTGTGTTGTCCTTTTCCCCTGATTATTGTTTCTAAAACTTTCCTCACAGCTGATGTTAAACTAACTGGCCAGTAGTTACTAGGCCTGTGTGTTGTCCATTGATAATTCTGGGAGGTGAGGGTGACCATCTATGTCATCAATATCTCCCTCAGCAGGTAGAAGCAGGATGAGAGATCCCGTAGCTTTGTCAGGATAGCGGGATTCCTGATGGTGTAGGTGGCTCTGCGGGGCCCCCATGTCAACCCATGGGTTGACGTACAGGGACTGAAATAACTCTCACTCCATCAATGTACAGTTGGTGTGTGAGCATGGCCAGTACGTCATGTTGGTGAATGACCACCATCCTTGCAGCAGCCACCATACCTTCATTCTGAAGCAGTCAGCCGGTCCCAACACATCGGGGCTCCATGAAGAACCAGAATGTGGCCCCTTGGAGACAAATGAACCCCCTCTAGACACAGCCCATGTTTGTACACCCTCAATCCACCTCCCACCATCAACCATTAGTTACGCAATTAGCATGTGTATAATGTGAGCAATGGAGTCACCAGGAACATGGTGGAACAGACCATCGGTGTGATGAAGCAATGCTTCCGATGTCTGAACCGCTCGGGGAGATCCCTCCAGTACACACTGGAGCAGGTGTCTGAGTTCATGGTGTTCTGCTGCACCCTTCATATCATCACCATCATGAGGACACAGGCATTGGCACCAGGAATCCAGAGGCCACCTCAGGAGGAGGTGGGAGGGACGATATTTCCTGGATGCCTTCGACCCAGACAGGCTGTCGGAGAGTCCCTGCTAAGATTCCAGTTCCCATAGGACAACTTCCCTTTCCAGCCATGAATTCCCCATTCTCCACCATTACACCCATCTGAGACGCCCCATCACAGTGTCCCCTTGGTCAGCATCCTGTAATAAAAACATCAGAGAATTATTACAGCACAGAAGGACCAATTCAGCCTTTCGTGTCTGCACAGGCTCTCCGAATGAGCAATTCACCGAATGCCGTTCCCTGCATTCTCCCTGTAACCCTGCACATTCTTCCTCCTCATATAACAATCTATTCAGCTTCAATTGAACCTGCCTCCACCACACTCTCAGGCAGTGCATTCCAGACTCTAACCACTCACTGTGTGAAAAAATATTTTCCTCAGGTCGTCTTTGCTTCTTTTACCCATGACTTCAAATCTGTGCCCTCTCTTTCTCGATCCTTTCACGAGTGGGAAATGTTTCTCTCTATGTACTCTATGCAGACACCTCATGATTTTTGACACCTCTAATAAATCACCTCTCAGCCGTCTCCAAGGAAAACAGTCCTAACTTCTCCAATCTATCTTCATAACTAAAATTCCTCAACCTGGGAATGATTCTGGTCAATCTTTTCTGCACTCTCTCCAATGCCCTCACGTCTTTCCTCAAGTGTGGCACCCAGAACTGGACGCAATACCACAGCTGAAGCTGAAATAGTGTCTTATATAAGTTCAACATAACTTCCTTGTTCTTGTACTCTATGCCCATTTTAATAAAGCCCAGGATACTGCATGCTTTATTAAACACTTTCTCAACCTGTTCTGCCGCCTTCAATGACTTCTGCACATATACACACAGGTCCCTCTGCTCCTGAACACCCTATAGAATTGTATATTGTCACCCCATGTTCTTCCTACCAACATGAATCATTTCACATTTCTCTGTATTGAACTTCATCTGCCACCTGTCTTCCCATTCCAGCAACTTGTGTGTGTCCTTTTGAAGTTCTACACTATCCTCCTCACAGTTCACAATGCTTCCAACGTTTGTAACAGCTGCAAACTTTGAAATTGTGCCCTGTACACCCAGGTTTAGATCCTTAATATATATCAGGAAAAGCAAGGATCCCAACACTGATCTCTGGGGAACTCCACCACAAACCTTCCTCCAGCCTGTAAAACATCCATTAACCACTACTCTTTGTTTCCTGTCACTTAGCTAATTTCGTATCCATGTTGCTAATGTCCCTTTTATTCTATGAGCTACAAGTTTGCTGAGGTCTGTTGTGTGGCATTGTATCAAAAGGTTTTTGCATGCAGGGAATAGTTAAATGTCTGGAATGCACTGCTTGAGAATGGTGGAGGCAGGTTCATTTGAAACTGAATAGACCGTTATATGAAAATCAATGTACACCACATCAACAGAATTGCCCTCATCAACTCTCTCTGATACCACCTCAAACATCTCCAGAAAATTAGTTAAACATGATGTTCTCTCAAGAAATCCATGCTGGCTTGTTTAATTAACTCGCATTTGTCCATGTGACTATTAGCTTTGTCCAAGATTATTTCTTTCCAGAAGTTTTCCCACCACCGAAGTTTAACTGACAGGCCTGTTGTTGCTGGGTTGATCTTCACACCCTTTTTTGAACAAGGGTGTAACGTTTACAATTCTCCAGTCCTTTGGCATCACCCCGAGTCTAAGGAAGACTGAACAATTATGTCCAGTGCCTCTGCGAGTTCCACCCTCACTTCCCTCAGTATCTTTGGATACATCTCATCTGGTCCTGGTGCTTTATTCAATTTAATTCCGGACAGCCTGTCTAATACTTCCTCTTTATCAATTTTAAACCCCACTAGTGTCTGACTTATCTCCTCTTTCAACATTGCCTGGGTTGCATCTTAGAATCATAGACAGTTTTTGGCACACAGAGAGACCACTTGGCCCATCGTGTCTATGCTGTCCAAAAAACGATCCATCCATTCTGATCCTGCCTTCCAGCATTTGATAGATTACAGCACTTGAGGTGAACATCCAGACACCTTTTGAATGAGTTGTTGGTTTCTGCCTCAACTGCCCTTTCGGACAGTGAGTTCCAGACTCTGACCACTCGCTGGGTGAAAAATAAAATCCGCAGCTCCCTTTTAGTCTTTCTACCAATCACTTTCAGTCCATGCCCCCTCGCCACTGACATCTTTGCTAAGGTGAATGGACCCTTCAGCTCCACTCTACTCTCAGTTTTGTACATTTCAATCAGATTTACCCTCAGCCTTCTCTATTTCAAGGAGAACAATCCCAGCCTGTCCAATCTTTCCTCATAGCTGCATTTTTCCAGTCCTCGCCACATCCTCATAAATCTCCTGTGAACCCTCTCTTGTGCAATTACATCTTTTCTGTAATGAGGTGACCAGAACTACACACAGTACTCAAGTTGTGTCCTAACCAATGAGTTATACAATTCCAGCATAACCTCCCTGCTCGTATATTCTATACCTC
Organism: Heterodontus francisci; assembly: GCF_036365525.1. Lineage (NCBI taxonomy): Eukaryota > Metazoa > Chordata > Chondrichthyes > Heterodontiformes > Heterodontidae > Heterodontus > Heterodontus francisci. Next base: position 1,111,988 of record NW_027141885.1, read on the forward strand.
AGCTAATAAAGGAAAGGATTCCATATCTTCTTCCTTGGTAAAGACAGGTGGAAATTATTCATTCAGAACCTCAGCTATATTCTCTGCCTCCATGTGCAAATCCCCTTTATGGTCCTGAGTCCGCTCCATTGTTCCTTTTACTACCCTTTTACTATTTAGATGCCGATAGAAAACTTTGGGATTTCCTTTAATGCTCGCCTCTTTTCATGCTCACTCTTTGCTTCTCTTATTTGCTTTTTCACTTCCCCTCTGGACCTTCTGTATTCAGCCTGCTTCTCAATAGTATTTTCTACCTGATGTCTGTTATATCAGACATAAACTTGTCAACCTTTCGTGCGGCCTTCAAAGATCTGTCCGAATACACACCAAGTCTCTCTGTTCCTGTCTCCTCATTTAAACAATACCCATTTGTTTATGTTGCCTTCCCTTACACTTCCTACCCAAACGTCTCACTTCACACTTCACTGTGTTAATTTATATTTGCCATGTTCCTGCTCATTTCACTGGTCAGTCTCTGTCCTCCTGAAGTCTGTTACTATCCTTCTCACCGTTTATGAACATTTCTGAGTTTCCTGCCATCTGAAAACTTTGACATTATCCCCTCTGTACACAAGCCCATTGTATTAACATACAGCAGCTGTGATCCCAACAGTGACACTGGGGAACCCCACTGTGTACTTCCCTCCAGACTGAACAACAACCATTCTCCACTATTCTCTACTTTCTGTCACTGAGCTAATTTCCCGCATGCTGACATTGAAAATAAAAAACATACTTCCATTTCTGAAACGCCTTTCATGACCACTGCATGTCCCAAAGTGATTTACAACCAATGAATACTTCTGAAAGCGAAGTCATTCTTGTAATGTAGGAAACAGGCAGACAATTTCTGCACAGCAAGATCCCACAAGCAGTAATGTGAGAATGATCAGATCTGTTTTTGTGATGTTGATTGAAGGAAAAAATATTGACCAGGACACCGGGAATAATTCCCCTGCTCTGCTTCTGCATAGTGCGATGGGATCTTTAACATCCACCTGAGAGGGCAGACTGCAACTTGGTTTAAAGTTTCATTCGATAGACTGCACCTCTGACAGTGCAGCACACCCTCATTACTGCACTGCAATGTCAGCATTGATTCTTGTAATCAGGTCCTGCAGTGACACTTGATCCTGGAAGCTTGTGACTGAAAGGGGAGAGAGCTACAAACTGAGCCACAGCTGACATTGGTCCTTTTATCCCGTGTGTTTCTAATTCGGTAACACGGCTTTTATGTGGTACTTTCTCAAACGCCTTGTGAAAGGATTGGAATATTGTGAAAGTCCAGGTGGGAACCATCATAGAATCATAGAATAGCACAAACTGAATGAGGCCATTCGGCCATCATGTCTGTGCTGGCCCTTTCAAAGAGCAATCCAATTAGTCCCACTCCCTGGCTCTTTCACTATATCCTTGCATTTTTTCTCCTTCAGATATTTATCCAATTCCCTTTTGGGATCTACTATTGAATATGTATCCATCAGCCTATCAGACAGTGCATTCCAAATCCAAACCACTCAGAAACAAAAACCCTTATGTCTGCTTCTTTTACCAATCGCCATAAATCTGTGTCTCTGATTACCAGTCCCTTGGACATTGGAAACAGATTCTCTTTATTTAATTTATCTAAATCCTTCCTAATGTTAAACACCTCAATGAAATCTCCTCTGAAAGTTCTCTGCTCTAAGCAGAACAACCCCAGCTACATAACTGTAATCCCTCATGCCTGGACAAATACTAGTTGAACAGTTCTGTACCCTCTCCGAAGGCTTCATGTCCTCCCTGAAGTGTGGTTCCCAGTATTCGACACAAGACTCCAGGTGCAGCTGAACTAGTATTTTATATATGTTTCACATAATGTCCTTGCTTTTGTTCTTTTTGCCTCTATTTATAACCCCAAGGATCCCATACATTTACTAACTGTCAAGATAACCTTTCCTGCCACCTTCAAAGATTTGTGTACAAATCCCAGGTGTCTCTGTTATTTCACCACCTTTATAGTTGTACCATTTAACTTGTATTGCCTCCCTTCATTCATCCTTTCAAGATGTATTACCTCACACATTTGCAATGCCAATTAAATATTGAGAAGATTAAAGCCATTGTTTTCTGTCTCTGCTCCAAACATTTCCTAGTTACACACTCCATCCCTCTCCTTTGTAAATGTTTGAGACGAAGCCAAACTGTTCCCATACTTGGTTATACAGTTAACCCTGAGATGCCTTGAGATGAGCTTCCTACCAAATATTCACACCATCACTAAAACGGCCTATCTCCAACCCCCGTGGAGTTGCATTGCTGGTTAAAGAGTAAATGAACGCAATAGTAAGGCAGGATATTAGATCTGACGATGTCGAATATGTATGGGTGGAGCTGAGAAACACTCAGGGGCAGAAAACGATAGTGGGGGTTGTACCCCCAGACTGTAGTGCTGAATTTGGGAATGGCATTGGACAGGAAATTAGAGATGCATGCGATAAAGGAACATCTGTAATAATGGGTTTCTTGAATCTGCATATAGATTGGGCAAATCAAATTGGTCGCAATACATTGTGGAGGAATTCCTGGAGAATATACGGGATGGTTTTCAGGACCAATTCTTTCAGGAACCAACTGGAGAACAGGCTATCCTAGACTGGCTATTGTATAGTGAGAGAGGAATAATTGACAATCTAGTTGTGTGAGATCCCTCGGGGACGAGCGACCATAATATGATAGAATTCTTCATCATGATGGAGAGTGTCCTAGTTGATTCTGAGACTAGGGTCGTGAATCTTAATAAAGTAAGCTACGAAGGTATGAGGCATGAGTCGTTGATGATACATTGGGAAACGTTACTTAAAGAGATAACAGTGGAAAGGCAATGGCAAAGATTCAAAGAGCGCATGGATGAACTGCAACAATTGTTTATCCCTGTCTGGCGCAAAAGTAAAATGGAAAAGGTAGCCAAATCATGGCTTGCAAGGAAAATTAGAGATAGCGTTAGATCCAAGGAAGAGGCATATAAATTTGCCAGGAAAAAAACAACAGACCTGAGGATTGGGAGCAGTTTAAAATTCAGCAAAGGAGCACCAAGGGATTCATTGAGAAGGGGAAAATGGAGTACAAGAGTAAGCTTACGGGGAACATAAAAACTGACTGTAAACGAATCTATAGGTATGTGAAGCGGAAAAGATTGGCGAAGAGAAATGTAGGTCCGTTACAGTCAGAAACAGGGAAATTTATTATGGGAAACAAAGAAACGGCTGACCAACTGAATGCATACTTTATTTCTGTCTTCACAAAGGAGGACGCCAATATCATACCAGAAATGTTGGTGAATACTGGGTTTAGTGAGAGAGAGGAACTGAAAGAAATCAGTATTAGTAGAGAAATGGTGTTGGGGAAGTTGATGGTATTGAAGGACGATAAATCCCCAGGGCCTAGTAATCTACATCCCAGAGTACTTAGGAAGTGGCCCGAGAAATACTGGATGCATTGGTGGTCATCTTCCAAGATTCTATGGACTCTGGAACAGTTCCTACAGATTGAAAGGTAGCTAATGTAACCCCACTATTAAAAAAGGAAGGTAGAGAGAAAGCAGGAAATTGTAGACCAGTCAGCCTGACATCGGTCGTGGAGAAAATCCTGGAGTTCATTATCAAAGATTTTTCAGCAGAGCACTTGGAGAACAGTGGTAGAATCGGAGAGAGTCAGCATGGATTTATGAAAGGGAAATCATGCTTGATAAATCTACTAGCATTCTTCGAGTATGTCACTAGTAGAGTTGATGAGGGGGAGCCAGTGGATGTGATTTATTTGCACTTTCGGAAGGCTCTCGACAAAGTTCCACGTAAGGGTTTAGCGTGTAAAATTAAAGCACATGGGATTGGGGGTAGTGTATTGCGATAGATAGAAAATTGGTTGGGAGACAGGAAACAAAGCATTGGATCATATGGATCTTTTTCTGAATGGCAGGCAGTGAATAGTGGGGTACCGCTGGGATCGGAGCTGGGACCCTAGCTATTCACAATATATATTAATGATTTAGATGAGGAAACTAAATGTAATATCTCCAGATTTGCAGCTGATACAAAATTGGGTGTGAGGGTGAGTTGTGAGTAGAATGCAGAGAGGCTTCCGGATGATTTGGACAAGTTGAGTGAGTGGGCAAATGCATGGCAGATGCAGTATAATGTGGATAAATGTGAAGTTATCCACTTTACTAGCAAAAACAGGAAGGCAGATTATTATCTGAACGGCTATAAACTGAAAGAGGGGAATATGCAGCGAGACCTGGGTGTTCTCGTACACCAGTCACTGAAGGTAAGCATGCAGGTGCAACAGGCGGTCGAAAAAGGCGAATGTTATGTTGGCCTTTATAGAGACAGGGTTCGAGTACAGGAGCAGGGATGTTTTGCTGCAATTATACAGGGCCTTGGTGAGGCCGCACTTGGAATATTATGTGCAGTTTTGGTCTCCTTATCTGAGGAAGGATGCTCTTGCTATAGAGGGAGTGCAGTAGAGTTTTACCAGACTGATTCCTGGGGTGGTCGGACTGTCGTATGAGGAGAGATTGAGTCGGTTAGGACTATATTCACTGGAATTCTGAAGAGTGAGGAGGGATCTCATCGAAACCTATAAAATTCTAACGGGACTTGACAGGGTATCTGCAGGAAGGATGTTCCCGATGGTGGGGGACTCCCGAACCAGGTGTCATAGTCTAAGTATATGGGGTAAAACTTTCAGGACTGAGATGAAGAGACTTTTCTCCACCCAGAGGGTGGTGAGCCTGTGGAAATCTGTCATCACGCCCATATCCAAGGGGGACTGGAAGATTCTGGCCAGTGCCTCTGTTATTTCCACCATTGCTTCCCTCAGCAACCCTCATACATCCCATCCAGACTGGGTAAATGTTCAACTTATTGTGGTACTAAAGTGTCGGATTGAAAAGGGTTAACTGAATCTGTTTGTTCTGTGACTGTAATTAATGTCAGTCTCCATGGACCCTAATTGTGTCACTGGACGTTTTCCATCTTCTATTAATAAGGGGATTCTTTCAATGTGTTATTCCATAGTGTCAGTGGGAACATCAGCCCCGGCACTTACAGAGATTAGCTGCTCCAGAGAGATAGAGAGAGGATCGATCAGAATCAGAGAACAAAAGACTGGAATGTTACAGCAATGGACAGGAGTTTATCCTCGGAACTTTACTATCTTTCTACATATTATGATTGGATGTCATGAAACACTCGTATCTATCTTGCACTGAAGATTATTCAATATATTTATTACCCCAGCCTGGCTATTATTGGTGTCCCTGGTAAGTCTCTCTATCTAGCTATTAATTCTTTAAACCATGTTTAACTGCATTACTGCTCCTGTAATTTACTCTGCCCTTCTTGCTGCCATTGTATGCCTGGTGAATATCTCCAGCTATTAGCTCAACAAACCATTGTGAACTGTATTACAGTTCTTGTCATTTACTCTCTCATCTTTGCTGTTGTTGCAGTCTCTATTTCAGGCCAGGAGATCTGTAAACCCGGTTTCACTGAAATACTGTTCTGTAATGTAAATTTTGGGAAGACTGAAGCCAGTGTCATTGGTCTCCATCACAAACTCCATCCCCTATCTGTGAAGCACATATTCCACCCTGCCCAATATCTGAGGCTCAACCAGACAGTCTACAACTTCTTTGTTATATTTAAACCTGAGCTGAGTTCATCTCCATATTCTTTCCATCACTAACCCTGCCTAATATCACCTCTATGATATCACCCAACTCCACCTCTTCCTCAGCCCATCTACTGCATAAACCGTCATCCGCATCACTGTTAAATACACAGTTGACTATTCCAATTCCATCTAGTTCACCATCACAGTTCTAAGCCTCCATGAACCACAGCCCATCCAGAACTCTGCTGCCTGTATTCGAACTCACACCAAATCCCGATCACCCATCACCCCTGTGCTCACTGATCTCCATTGGCTCCCGGTATGGCAGCACCTTAATTTTAATATTCTCATTCTTGTGTTTGAATCTCTCCATGGCCTCACCCTTCCATTTATTCACTTTCCCCTCTCCAATTCATATATTCCTGCAAATCTTTCGACTTCAATCTTTTTTCAGTTATCCTTGGAAAGTGAATTTCTTTCCCTCTTTATCTGTCCCGATCCACGATTTTAGACTCTGCAGCAAGACTGCTGCTGACGGTACAGAATTGGGATCCAAAAAGAGATGTGAATCGCACAGCCGGCCACTTCCAGTGCGGTCTGCACAATATCCCATGCTGGGTGGGGCTCCAGCCCAGTCACATCATCTATGTGCTGTCAGCGTGGTCTTCACAGCCGGCCACCTCTACTATGCCCTGCACAGTGTCCCAAGCTGCGCAGGGCTCGAGCTCAATTGTACCTTGTATGTGTTGTTACTTTGAGGGTGGATTTGAAAGTGATGTCAATGTACCATACCAGCAGCTTTGATGTACTTCTTTAAACTTTTTCTGTGCATGTCCACTGACCACCTGTGTTCGTCACTCACCGCTGAACATACATTCAGTAGCAAAAGGAAACCCCTCCGGTGTTATTTAAAATGACCAGGCATCTATCTTACAGGCTTTTGACTTACTTCTGCTATTGTAAAGTTAGTGGAGGTGTTGTGGATGTTTTTCTGGAGGTTGTGTTGTGAGCTGCTGCAGACATTCAGGGACATTTGTGAACTATACAGTAAATGGAAAAGTCCTGGGGAAAATTGATGTACAGAGAGATTTGGGTGTTCAGGTCCATTGTTCCCTGAAGGAGGCAACGCAGGTCAATAGAGTGGTCAAGAAGGCATTCGGCATGCTTTCCTTCATCGGACGGGGTATTGAGTACGGGAGTTGGCAGGTCATGTTACAGTTGTACAGGACTTTGCTTCGGCCACATTTGGAATACTGCGTGCATTTCTGGTTTCCACATTACCAAAAGGATGTAGATGCTTTGGAGAGAGTGCAGAGGAGGTTCACCAGGATGTTGCCTGGTATGGAGGGCGCTAGCTATGAAGAGCGGTTGAGTAGATTAGGATTATTTTCATTAGAAAGACGGAGGTTGAGGGGGGACCTGATTGAGGTGTACAAAATCATGAGAGGTATTGACAGGTTGGATAGCAAGAAGCTTTTTCCCAGAGTGGGGGATTCAATTACTGGGGGTCACGAGTTCAAAGTGCGAGGGGAAAAGTTTGGAGGGGATATGCGTGGAAAGTTCTTTATGCAGAGGATGGTGGGTGCCTGGAACGCGTTGCCAGCGGAGGTGGTAGACGCGGGCGCGATAGCGTCTTTTAAGATGTATCTAGACAGATACATGAATGGGCAGGAAGCAAAGAGATACAGAGCATTAGAAAATAGGCGACATGTTTAGATAGAGGATCTGGATCGGCGCAGGCTTGGAGGGCCAAAGGGCCTGTTTTTGTGCTGTAATTTTCTGTGTTCTTTGTTCTTTGAGTACAGAGGATTTTGTGACCCAACTCTGGACGACGTATGGGGACTGTAGTTACAGTGTCTCTGGGTCTGTAACATGACCAACAAATGGAGCAGATGCTGCCGAGAGGGGAAGCTCTGTAAAGAGAGAGGAGGAGAGGGCTCTTCCCTACTCTCCCCGCGTGCTCCAAGCGCACTTTTCCTACCTACACCTAACCCAGGAGCAATGTGTGAGGTGAATCTGATTCAATAAGGAGGTGGTCACAGAGCTGTGTCACCTCTTGTGACACAACCGGGCGCCTCACACCAGGGTGAGGACGGAGCTGTCAGTGGTTGTTAAGGTCACAGTTTCATTGAACTTCTATGTATCTGGATATTTACAGGCAGGAGCAGGTGACATATCCAACATAGAGTGGTGGAAATTGATGGAGTCATTTACAACACAGAAAGAGGCCATTCAGCCCCTCACTGCCGGCTTTCTGTGCAACAATCCAGTCAGCCCCACTCTCCCACTCCCCCGCTCAATCCCCATATCCCTGCAAGTTCATTTCCTTCAGGTTTCCATCCAGTTTCCTTTTGAAATCTTTGATTGTCTCGGCTTCCACCATCCTCATGGGCAGTGAGTTCCAACTCATTACCATCAACTGTGTAAAAAAGTTCCTCCTCATATTCCCCTGCATCTCTTAACCAAAACCTTCCATCTGTCCCCCCTGGTCTTCGTTGCATCAGTTAATGGGAACAGTGTTTCCTTGTCTATCTTATCTAAGTCTATCATAATCATGTACACCTCTATCAAATCTCTCTCAATCTCCTTTACTCCAGGGAGAACAACTCCATCTTCTCCAAACTCACTTTGTACCTAAACTCCCATCCCTGGAATCATTCTGGTAAATCTCCTCTGCACCCTCTCAAGGACTTTCACATCCTTCCTGCAGTCTGGTGACCAGAACAGGGCACAGTTCTCTTGTTGGAGTCTAACCAAAGCTTTGTAAAGTTTCAGAAAAACCGCCCTGTTTTTGTATATTTGCCTCTAATGATGAAGCCCAAGATCTGATATGTTTTGCTAAACACTCTGCTAATATGTCCTGCCACCTTCAAAGATCAATGCATATGGAGCCCCTGGTCCTTCTGTTCCTGCAAAATCTTTAGAACTGTGTCATTAAGTCTATGTTCTCTTCCTATTCTTTCTGACAAAATACATTGCCTCACACTCCTCTTTATTAAATTCTACCTGCCGCTTCTATGTCCATTCTGCTCGCCTATCTATATCATGTTGTCGGTGGTTTGTATCATCCTCACTGTTCTCCACTCCTCCAAGGTTGCAATCATCAGAAAAAATATAATTTCTACTCCGTATTCCAAGATCCGAGTCATTTTTATACGGTAAAAAAAAACAACTGTGGTCCTAGCACTGACCATTGTGTAACATCAATGTCGACCATCCTCCAGTCTGAAAAATAACCATTTAACACATTTCTCTTTTTGCTGTCCTTTGGACAATTTTTGATCCAATTGTACGCAATTCCATGAGCTTCAATTTTGTTAACCAAACTTTTGTTTGGTTCTTAATCAAATACTTTCATAAAATCCAGGTAGACACCATCCACCACATCCCCTTCATCAACCTTCTCTGATCATCGAAATAAATTCAATTAGCCCATCAAGCATAATCTGCCTTTTAGAAATCCGTGCTGACACTCCTTAATTAACTCAAACCTCTCCAAGTGTGTGTTGTCCTTTTTCCCTGATCATTGTTTCTAAAACCTTACTCACCACTGATGTTACACGAACTGACCAGTAGTTACGAGGCCTGTGTGTTGTCCATTGATAATTCTGGGAGGTGAGGGTGACCATCTATGTCATCATTTTCTCCCTCAGCAGGGAGAAGCAGGATGAGAGATCCAGTGGGTTTGTCAGGATAGCAGGTTTCCTGATGGTGTAGTAGGCTCTGCGGGGTCTCCATGTCAATGGTTTGAGGTACAGGAACTGAAAGAACTCTCACTCCATTAATGTACAGTTGGTGTGTGAGCATGCCCAGTAAATCATGTTGGTGAATGTCCACTATCCTATCAGCAGCCACCATACCTTCATTCTGAAGCAGTCAACCAGTCCCAACACTGCGGGTCTCCATGCAGAACCAGAATGCGACTGCTCGGAGACAAAGGAAACCCCCCTCTAGACACAACTCATGTTTCTACAACCCCAAACCATCTCCCACCACCAACCAAGCGCACACAATTAACATGTGTAAAATGTGAGCAATGGAGTCACCAGGAACATGGTGGAACAGACCATCGGTGTGATGAAGCTTTACTTGCGATGTCTGAACCGCTCGGGGGGGAGTCCTCCAGTACACACTGGAGCAGGTGCCCAAGTTCATGGTGTTCTGCTGCACCCTTCATTTCATCACCATCACGAGGACACCGGCATTGGCAGCAGGAATCCGGAGGCCACCTCAGGAGAATGAGGAGGAGGCAGGGAGGATATTTTCTGGATGCCTTCCACCAGGACAGGCTGTCGGAGAGTCCCTGCTAAGATTCAGTTTCCTATAGGGCAACTTCCCTTTCCCACAATGAATCCACCATTCTCCACCATTACACCCGTCTGAGACGCCCCATCACAGTGTTATTACAGCACAAAAGGAACTATTCAGTCCGACGTGTCTGCGTCGTCTTTCCGAATGAGCAATTCACCTAATCCCATTCCCTGCCTTCTTCGCATAATCCTGCACATTCCTCCTTCTAATACACCAAATTATTCAGCTTGAGCATGTTTATAGATGTGGTCACCCAACTTCTGGATTAGTCCCAGTGCCATGCACAGCTGAGTATCGAAATAGAAAACTAAAACAGATGAATGCGTGGCTGAGAAGATGGTGCAGGAGGGAGGGCTACAGATTCCTGGATATTGGGACCGGCTCTGAAGGAGATGGGACCTGTACAGGCCGGACTGGTTGCACCGGATTGTAGCCGGGACTGAGTTACCTGCAGAACGTTTTGCTCGTGCTGTCGGGGAGGGTATAAACTAGTTTGGCAGGGGGGTGGGGACCTGAGGGTAGACTCAGTTGGGACAAAACCTGAAATGAAAATAGAAGGCAGAAAATATTGGCTGAGTCTAGAAAACAGAGGAAAAGAGGGTTAGATTTTTTTTAAGTGTGTGGCTGTGCTCAAGGGTATCTATTTCAATGCAAGAAGTATAGCAAATAAAGCTGATGAGCTGAGGGCAAGGTGGACAGGTGGCAGTATGATATCATAGCTAGCACAGAAACATAGCTGAAGGAGGGACAGGAATGGCAGCTCAACGTTCCTGGTTACAGGGTTTTCAGACACAATAGGGAGGGGTTAAAGAAAGGAGGGGAAGTGGCAATTTCGGTCAAGAAATCTATTACAGCTGTGAGGAGGGATGATATGTTGGAAGGTTCATCAACTGAGGCGATATGGATTGAGCTAAGGAACCAAAAAGGGGCAATATCACTGCTGGGAGTGTGATCCCGTCAGCCAAACAGTCCGAGGGAGATAGAAGAGCAGATATTTAGGCAAGTCTCTGAGAAGTGCAAGAACAATAGGGCAGTAATAGTAGGGTATTTCAATAACCCCAATATTAACTGGGATAATGTTAGTATGAAAAGAATTAAGGGAACAGAAATCTTGAGGTGCATTCAGGAGAACGTTTTTGGCCAGGATGTAGCAAGTCCAACAACAGAGGGTGCAGTTTTAGACATTGTTTTTGGAAATGAAGATGGGCAGGTGGAAGGAGTGGCAGGGAAGAGCATTTTGGTGGGAGTGATCATAATTCAGTTAGTTTTAACTTAATTATGGAACAGGACAAGAGATGCATCAGGAGTTAGAGTTCTCAATGGGGAAAGGCGAATATTACTAAACTGAGGAGCGAAAGTGGACTGGAAACAGCAGTTTGAAGGTAGGTCAGTCTCAGAGCAGTGGGAGGCATTCAAAGGGGAGATTCAAAATGTTCAAGATAAACATGTTCCCACAAGGAAAAAGGGTGAGGAGGCCAAATCTCGAGTCCCATGGATGTCAAGGAGCCGACAGGGTAGGATAACGCAGAAAAGGAAAGCTTCTGTCCGACACTCAGAACTTAATACTGCTGAAAGCCGAGAGGAGTATAGAAGGTGGAGGGGTCAAATCAAAAAGGAAGTTAGGAAAGGAAAGTGAGGGTATGAAAGAATATTGGCAAGCAAAATCAAGGTGAACCCAAAGATGTTTTCTCAAAACATTAAGAGGAAGAGGATAACTAAGTGGAGAGTAGGACCCACAATAGATCAGAAAGGTAACCTTTGTATAAGGGGAGAAGATATTGGTATGGTTCCTATTGAGCACTTTGCTTATGTCTTCAGAAAAGAGGGGGGATTTAGATATTGTCGTTAAGGAGGAAGAGTGTGAATTATTGGATATGATAAACATAGGGAGAGAGAAAGTATGAATGGGATTAGCATCCTTGAAAGTTGAAACATGACCAGAACCGGATGAAATGTACCCCAGGCTGTTCAAAGTAGCAAGAGAGGAAATAGCAGAGGGTCTGCCAACCATCATTTCCTAATCTCACGAAATACAGTTGTAGTGCCGGAGTATTGGAGAATTGCTAACGTTGTACCTCTGTTTAAAAATGGAGCGAAGGATTGTCTGAATAATGACAGGCCAGTCAGTCTAACCTCAGTAGTGGGCAAATTATTGGAATCTATTCTGAGAGATGGGCTAAACTGTCACTTATAAAGGCACAGGTTTATCAAGGATAGTCAGCATGGATTTGTTAAGTGACTCTCTTGTTTGACCAAATTGATCGAATTTTTTGAAGATGTTACAAGGAATATAGATGAGGGTAGTGCAGTTGATGTGGTCTACATGGATTTTAGCAAGGCTTCTGACAAAGTCCCACATGATAGACTGGTTCAAAAAATAAACTCCCATGGCATCCAGAGAAATGCAGCAAGGCGGATACAAAATTGTCTCAGTGGCAGGAAACACAGGGTAATTATTGACAAGTATTTTTGCGACTGGAGGACTGTCCCCATTGTCATTCCACAGGGCTCAGTAATGGGTCCCCTGCTTTCTGTGGTCGATATTAAAGAGTTAGACGTAAATTTAGGGGGTATGATCAAGACTTTTGCAGACGACACAAAGGTTGGCCATGTGGCGGATAGCGAGAAGGATAGCTGTAGGCTGCAGGAAGATACTGACGGTCTGTTCAGAAGGGCAGAAAAATGGGAATCGACCTGGATAAGTGTGAGGTGATGCTATTGGGGAGCTCAAACAAGCAAAGGAATACACGATTACTAGGACAATACTGAGAAGTGTAGAGGAAGTAAGGGACTTTGGAGTGAATGCCCACAGATCCCTGAAGATAGCAGGACAGGTCAATAAGGCAGTGAAGAAGGCATATGGAATCATTTCCCTTTTTAGCTGAGGTATGGAATGTAAGAGCTGGGAGGTTATGCTGGAACTGTATAAATCATTGGTTAGGCCACAACTTGAATACTTTGTGCAGTTCTGGTAACCACATTACAGAAAGGAGGCAATTGCACTAGAAAGGGTACAGAGGAGATTTACGAGGATGTTGCCAGGACTGGAAAAATGCAGCTTGTATAGGCTGGGGTTCTTCTTCATGGAACAGAGAAGGCTTGAGGGGAGATCTGATTGAAATGAACAACATTTTGTGGGGCCTGCATTGAGTGGAGGTGAAGGGTCTATTCACCTTAGCAAAAAGGTCAGTGACGAGGGGACATAGATTTAAAGTGATTGGCAGAAATATCAGAAGGGAATTGAGGAAAAACATGTTCACCCAGAAATACAAAATTGCCTCGGTGACAGGAAGCAAAAGGTAATTGTTGACGGGTATTGACTGGAGGACTGTTACCAGTCGTGTTCCAGAGGGCTTGGTACTGGGTCCCCTGCTTTTAATGAGGGTCTGTAACTCACTTCATGAAAGGATGGTTGAGGCAGAAACCCTCTACTCATTCAAAAGGAGTCTGGATCTGCACCTGAAGTGTCATAATCTGCAGGGCTATGGATCAAATGATGGAAGGTGTGATTAGAATAGGTGGATAACTTTTTCGGCTGGCACAGACACGATGGGCCAAGTTACCTCTTTCTGTGCCTTAAATTTTCTACGATTCTATGATTCTATCACACGAATCACGCTATCCTCGTTAACATTCACAATATGTCAACAAACTATCAAGATTATCAGAAATGATTTTCCATGAAGCTATCCCTGCTGCTTGTCATTTATTAAGATATGATTTTACAAGCAAGAAATATTTTTGTGCTGGGTTATGGCCTCCAGAATTTTCCAATAATCAACATTAGGCTGATAGTTACAAGGCTTATCCAACCTCCCCTTCTTAAAACAGGGTGTAACATTTACAGCCCTTCAGTTCTCTGGCATTTTTAAAAATTCATTCATGGGTTGTGGACATCGCTGGCCAGGCCAACATTTATTGCCCATCTCTAATTTCCCATGCGAAGGTGGTGGTGAGCTGCCTTCTTGAACCACTGCAGGTACACCCACAGTGCTGTTAGGAAGGGTGTTCCAGTATTTTGAACCAGCGACAGTGAAGAAACGGCAAGATAGTTTCAAATCAGCATGATGTGTGGCTTGGAGGGGAACTTGCAGGTGGTGGTGCTTCCATACATCTGCTGCCCTTGCCCTTTTATGTGGTAGACGTTGTGTGTTTGGAAGGTGCTGTCTAAGGAGCCTTGGTGTGTTGCTGCAGTGCATCTTGTAGATGGTACACACTGCTGCCACTGTGCGTCGGTGGTGGAGGGAGTGAATGTTGTGGATGGGGTGCGAATCAAGCGGGCTGCTTTGTACTGGATGGTGCCGAGCTTCTTGAGTGTTGTTGGAGCTGCACCCATCCAGACAAGCGGAGATTATTCCATCACACTCCTGGCTTATGCCTTATAGATGTTGGACTGGCTTTGGGGAGTCAGGAGGTGAGTTAATCGCCTCAGCATTTCTCGCCTATGACCTGCTCTTTGAGCCATGGTATTTATATGGCTACTCCTGTTCTGTTTCTGGTCAATGGTAGCCCCTAGGATGTTGATAGTGGTGGATTCAGCTTTGGTAATGTCATTGAATGTCAAGGGAGATGATTAGATTCTCTCTTGTGGAAGATGGTCATTGCCTGGCACTATGGCAGTACGAATGATACTTGCCAAGTATCAGCCCAAGCCTTGATATTGTCCAGGTCTTGCTGCTTTTCTACACGGACTGCTTCAGTATTTGAGGAGTCACGAATGGCGCTGAAAATTGTGCAATCATCAGCCAACATCCCCACTTCTGGTCTTGTGATTGAAGGAAGGTCATTGATGAAGCAGCTGAAGATGGTTGGGTCTCGGAAACTACCCTGAGGAACTCCTGCAGTGATGTCCTGGAGTTGAGATGATTGACCTGCAACAACCACAACCATCGTCCTTTGCGCTAGGTATTACTGCAACCAGCAGAGAGTTTTCCCGCTGATTCCCACTGACTCCATTTTTGCTCGGGCTCCTTGATGCCATACTCAGTCAAATGCTGCCTTGATGTCAAGGCAGTCACTCATACCTCACCTCTTGAATTCAGCTCCTTTGTCCATGTTTGAACCAAGGCTGTAATGAAGTCAGGAGCGCTGTGACCCTGGCGGAACAGAAACTGAGCGTCACGAAGCAGATTATTGCTAAGCAAGTGCTGTTTGGTAGCATTGTCGATGACACCTTCCATCACTTTACTGATGATTGAGAATAGGCTGATGGGGTGGTAATTGGCCGGGTTGGACTTGTCCTGCTTTTTGTGTACAGGACATAGCTGGGCAATTTTTCACATTGACGGGCAGGTGCCAATGTTGTAGCTGTACTTGAACAGTTTGATGGGGGAACGGAAGTTCTGGAGCACAGGTATTCAGTACTATTTCCGGAATATTGTCAGGGCCCATAGCCTTTGCAGTATCCAGTGCCTTCAATCATTTCTTGATATCACGCTGAGTAAATCCAACCATGAGAAGTAGTACTGTATACTCCCCTCCACCTCCAGTGTGAATAATGACTGTTCACCACTTCTCTCTGCTTTCTGTCCCTGAGTCAGTGTCATATCAACACTATCACTGTCACATTAATCCATGTCATGACAAGTCTATGAAATATCCACACTATCACTGTCACATTAATCCATGTCATGACAAGTCTATGAAATATCCACACTATCACTGTCACATTAATCCATGTCATGACAAGTCTATGAAATATCCACACTATCACTGTCACATTAATCCTTGTCATGACAAGTCTATGAAATGTCAGTTGATCACAGGCCGTTTGAAAATCTATATCCATAAGTGGATATACACGAGTAGGGGCGAAAGATGTTGATATGGTTCTTAATGAATTCTTTGTATCTGTCTGAACAGAAGAGGGGATGATGCAGATACTGTGGTTAAGGAGGAGGAGTGTGAATTATTGGATGTGATATACATAGGGAGAGAGGAAGTATTAATGGGATTAGCATCTTTGAAAGTTGATAAATCACCAGGGCCAGAAGAAATGTATTCCAGGCTGTCAAAAGAAGTGAGAGAGGAAATAGCAGAGGGTCTGACCATCATTTTCCAGTCCTCACTGGATACAGGTGTAGTGCCCGAGGATTGGTGAACTGTTAACATTGTACCTCTTTAAAAAGGGAGCAAAGGATAGACCGAATAATTGCAGGCCAATCAGTGTAACCTCAGCAGTGGGCAAATTATTGCAATGTATTCTGAGAGACAGGATAAACTGTCACTTAGAAAGGCTCAGGTCAATCAATGACAGTCAGCATGGATTTGTTAAGGGAAGATAATGTTGACTAACTTGATTGAATTTTTCGACGAAGTCGCAAGGATGATAGATGAGGGTAGTGCAGATGATATGGTCTCCGTGGATTTGGCAAGGCTTTTGACAAGGTCCCATGTGGCATACCAGGTAAAACAAATAAAGTCCCATGGAATCCAGGGAAATGCAGAAAGCTGGATACAAAATTGGCTCAGTGACAGGAAACAAAGGGTAATTGTTGACGGGCGTTTTACTGACTTGAGGTCTGTTTCCAGTGGCATTCCACAGGGCTCAGTACTTTTAGTAGTATATATTAACGATTTGAATGTACATGTAGGGGGCATGATCAAGATGTGTGCAGATGGTACACAGATTGGATGTGCAGTAGGTAGCGAGGAGGATAGCTCGGCTGCAGGAAAATATTGATGGCAGAAAATATTGATGGGGCGGCACAGTGGTGCAGTCGTTAGCACTCACAGCTCCAGGGACCTGGGTTCGATTGTGGGTACTGCCTGTGTGGAGTTTGCAAGTTCTCCCTGTGTCTGCGTGGGTTTTTTCCGGGTGCTCCGGTTTCCTCCCACAAGCCAAAAACTTGCAGGTTGGTAGGTAAATTGGCCATTATAAATTGTCACTAGTATAGGTAGGTGGCAGGGAAATATAGGGACAGGTGGGGATGTTTGGTGGGAATATGGGATTAGTGTAGGATTAGTATAAATGGGTGGTTGATGGGCGGCACAGACACGGTGGGCCGAAGGGCCTGTTTCAGTGCTGTATCTCTAATCTAAAAAAAAAAGTGTCAAATGGAATTCAGCCTGGTTAAGTATGAGACGATGCAATTGAGGAGGTCAAACAAGGCAAAGGGATAGACAATCAATCGGAAAATACTGAGAAGTGTAGAGGAAGTGAGGGACCTTGGAGTCAATGTCCACTGATGTCCTGAATGTAGCAGGTCAGGTCGATAAGGTGGTTAAGAAGGCATATGGAATCCTTTCCTTTATTAGCTGAGGTATAGAATACAAGAGCAGTGAGGTTATGCTGGAACTGTATAAATCATTGGTTAGGTCACAACCTGAGTACTCTGCAGTTCTGGTCACCTAATTACACAAAGGATGGAATTGCACTAGAGAGTGTACAGAGGAGATTTACAAGGATGTTTGCCAAGACTGGAAAAATGCAGCGATGAAGAAAGATTAGATAGGCTGGGGTTGTTCTACTTGGAACAGAGAAGACTGAAGGGAGATCTGATTGAAAGGGACATAATTTTGTGGGGCCTGGATAGAGTGGCGGTGAAGAGTCTATTCACCTTCGCAGAGAGATCAGTGACTTGGGGGCAGTGACTTAAAGTGCTTGGTAGAAGGATTAGCGGGGAGTTGAGGAGAAACTTGTTCACCCAAAAATACAAAATGGGCTCAGTGGCAGGAAACAAAGGGTAATTGTTATAATAAAAGCAAAATACTGCGGATGCTGGAAATCTGAAGTAAAACACGAAATGCTGGAAATACTCGGCAGGTCTGGCAGCATCTGTGGAGGGAGAAGCAGAGTTAACGTTTCAGTTCAATGATGAAGGGTCACTGACCTGTAACGTTAACTCTGCTTCTCTCTCCACAGATGCTGCCAAACCTGCTGAGTATTTCCAGCATGTCTTGTTTTTATTAAAGGGCAGTTGCTAACGGATATTTTACTGACCTGAGGACTGTTTACAGCGGCGTTCCACAGGGTTCAGTACTGCGTCCGCTGTTTACAGTAAGAGTCTAGAAATTACTGCCTGAAAGGATAGTTGAAGCAGAATCCCTCCACTCAGTGAAAAGGAAACTGGATGTTCACCTCAACTGTCATTATCTGCAGGGCTATGGATCAAATGCTAGAAGATGGGATTAGAATAGGTGGATCATTTTTCGGCCGGTGCAGACACAATGGGCCAAATGACCTCTTTCTGTATCTTAAACTTTCTATGATTATATTACATGAAACACTCACAGTTACGTCCTCAACGAACTTGATTAAGATTATCAGGAATGATATTTCATTAACCTTTCCGTGCTGCTTGTCATTTATTATCCCGTGTTTTACAAGCAAGATATATTTTTGTGTTGGGTTATGACTTCCAGAAGTTTCCAACCACCAACATTCGACTGATAGTTATTGGGTTTACCCAACCTCTCCGTTTTAAACAGGGTGTAACATTGACAATCCTCCAGACCTCTGTCGTCACTCCCATATCCAAGGAGGACTGAAAGATTCTGTCCAGTGCTTCTGTCATTTCTACCATTCCTTCGCTCAGTAACCCTCACAAAACCCATGCAGACTGGGTAAATGTTCTACTTTATTGTGGTACAAAAGTGTTGAATTGAAAGGGGTTAACTGAACCTGTTTGTTCAGTGACTGTAATTAATGTCAGTCTCCATGGACCCTAATGGTGTCACTGGAGGGTTTCCCTCTTCTATTCATAAAGGACTCCTTTCAATGTGCTTTCCGAAAGTGTTAGGGGGACCATCAGCTCCGGCACTAAAAGGGATCTGTGGGCTGCAGAGAGCGGGAGCGGAGAGATCAGAATCTGAACAATAGATTGGAATGTTACAGTAATGGATCAGAATCTGAGAACACTGGATTGGAATGTTACAGCAATGCGTCAGAATCTGAGAACAATAGATTGGAATGTTACAACAATGGGTCAGAATCTGAGAACAATAGATTGGAATGTTACAACAATTGACAGGAGTTTATCCGATTGGTTTGACCGTCTCACTGCGGATTGTTATTGGATAACATTAGAACGCCGGATCTATTATGCTCTGAAGATGATTCAATTTATTTACTATCCCATCCTCGCTACTATTGGTGTCTCTGGTAAGTCTCTGTATCCAACTATTAGATTCATAAACCATATTTCACTGATTTAGTGTTCTTGTCATTTAAATCGTGAGAAGACTGAAACCATTATCTTCCGTTTCTGTCACAACTCCATTCCCTGTCTATGATCTGCATCCCCCACGCTGGCCATTGTCTGAGGCTGAACCAGGAGGTTTACAACCTCTGGTATCTATTTAATGCTGAGCTGAGTTCATCCCCATATTCTCTCCCTCCCCAGCCCGGCCAATTGTTATGGCCAGGTGAGGAGGGGTCAGAGTGGCTCTTCTTTATTTGACTGCAACAATGTTTGTCCTTTATAAACAGTGAATATGCTTAACGTCTCAGTGAGAGTTCTACATCTTACCTTTGGTATGATGGTGAAGAAACCGATTGGACAAGTTCTCTTGAGTTTAAACATGAAAGACGTGAGTTTATTAAACTTAACAAGAGAAATCCGATCTGAATAAAATAATAAAAAAACGGAACACACAGTTACGTACACACTCATACGAGAATCACACACACTCAAATAGATTACAGAGTGAGAAGTAAATTTGTTGTTGGATTTGAGTCCAGAATAAATTTCAAAAAACTCATTCTGTGATGTTGGGCGATTCCGTGGTCTTCCAGCTGAAGTTATATTCTTGAAGTCTTTTGCTTGTCGAAGTGCAGTATGTGGCTGGTCCACATTGCTCAGGATTTTCTTTGAGGCTTTCTTCCCCTGGTTACTCTGTCTGCAGCAATCTGTAGGCTTGAGGGGCCCGCAGTCACATGTGGTTTTCAAACTTGTGATGTTAGGTGGAGAGAGAGATGGAGAGAGAGAGAGAGGGGTCACAGCCCTTCTGCTTCTGCACAGTTTGAATCATTGGCTTGTCTGTCTTTGTCCAGGGGAAACTCCCAGCTTTCACAGAGATGGACAGAAGGTCTCATGACTGCCTCAGTGTATTCTCTGGACCCTTCTAATGAGATTCAAGGTTAGAAACTTCTATCTCCCCAGGGCTCAGGATACCAGTATTTATACTTGGATGAGTTTGTTCTTTCAAAGTCAATGTGTCAGGGTAGTCTTGCATGCCGTGTTAATGAATGTAATCTTAGGTAATTCAATCACTAGAGCAAGCCAATGATATTGGTCCAGGCTCATCAGACATGTGTCTCCTGTTGTAGGCCTTAGAATGTGAAAATGTGTTTCAGATGCCAATTACGGTGGCCATCTTGGCTGCCAGTTTTTTCAAGGTTAACTGTAGGATTTTTTCTATTTAAAGGTTAGTGTAAGTTTCCAATCGATGAATTAAAATTCCTCATTTGGCATGTTGTGTTACCTTGACACCGGTGCAGCACATGGAAAGAAATGTGATAACGGGAACATTTCATTTCAGAACTGTGGGAAGAAAAAGAAAGAAATACACATGCATTCTCAATAAACACTTCTCAAATTCACACATTAATCTTAGAATAATTGCAGCTGACATTGTCTGTTACAGCTGTAATGATTTAACTTTTTTGGCGTTCTGTCTGGGATGGTTATGTGTCGGGTTCGACGCTGGGCAATGCATCAACGATTGCATTGTTTAGCTTTTCTCTCCTCTAATGAAGTTTTAACTACTCAGGTTCCTGCACCTTAACAATCTTTCTCCCCAAACAGACAGTGTGTAATAAATTGTTTTTTTTAGACCATGTGAGGTGTCTGAGATTTCCTCTGGGCCTTTGTTCTTGCTGAGTTCGCCTTTGAAATTGTTGGGTTTGATTAGCTTTGGGTTTGGGACCTGATCTTTGTGTTCTTCAGTGGGTAGATCCACACTGACCTTACTTTTAGCTTTCTGGTGAGGCACCCAAGTGCTATTTACTTTAGGGTACGTTCCCTTCACTTTTCCCTTTACTATGGGAAGAATCATTTTTTTATCTACCCTATTTCCTCTGGGACATTACTGCTCGCAGGTCTTTGTCCAGCTTTCGCTGCACTCTGCAGCAACAGTTCGACTAAGTGAGGCATCTCCCTCACCATTGACATGCCTTTTTGGGACCTTTCCTTGTCCTTGCACGTTTCTGTAAATGCTGTTAGCAGCCTTTGTAGGCTGCCTCTTTGACCTGCATTTAAGGAGGAGAGCGTAGGGTCTGATGGATCCGACATTTCAGGGTTGGCTATTCGGAGAGTAGGGGGTTCCAGTTGGGAATCCTCCTGGCCCTCCTCTAACCTGTCCTCACCGCCCTTTCCAATCCTTCCCTCCTGAATGCCTGACAAATCTGTACTTGGCTGTTCCCTCCACAGCCTTTGCTTTTTGCCTTTGGTCTGGAGTGTCAATTAAATAATGTACCTGACTATTCTTTTTGCCACTCGATATGGACCACTGAACCGGGATTTCAGGGGTTCACCCTGCAGTGGGAATAGTAACAATACATGGTCTCTGTCCTGAAATGTTTTAGCCTTGGCATTTCTGTCTCCTTACCTTTCCATAGCTGCCTGGGAGGTCTTTAGGTGCTCCCACAGCATAGAAATGTAGCCTAACATTGAAGACTCATCCCTGTGTCCCAAAAACCTCTCCTTGATTAGTTTAAGGGAACCTCTCACCTCGTGTCCATAAACTAATTCAAAGAGACTAAAGCCAGTGGAATCATTGGATAAGTCCCTGGAAACCAACAGGAGAAATCCCAGCCCTTTGTCCCAGTCATGGGGTTGCTCATAGCAGTATGGCCTGATCATTGTCTTTAGGGTCTGATAGTACCGCTCCAAAGCCCCTTGTGACTATGGATGGTAGGCTGAGGACTTTATTTATTTACTTATTTTATTTATTTAGAGATACAGCACTGAAACAGGCCCTTCGGCCCACCGAGTCTGTGCCGACCATCAACCACCCATTTATACTAATCCTACATTAATCACATATTCCTACCACATCCCCACCATCCCTCAACTCCCCTCCCACCAACCTATACTAGGGGCAATTTATAATGGCCAATTTACCTATCAGGCTGCAAGTCTTTGGCTGTGGGAGGAAACCGGATCACCTGGTGAAAACCCACGCGGTCACAGGGAGAACTTGCAAACTCTTCACAAGCAGTACACATAATCGAACCCGGGTCGCTGGAGCTGTGAGGCTGCGGTGCTCCAGATTACCTGTGACCTTATAAAAAAAAAGGACATAAAATGTGTGTCCTGATCCGACTGGATCTCAGCAGGCAGCCCATATCGGGTAAAGAATTGGGTTAGCCCCTTCACCACAGCCTTGGCAGGGATAGTTCTTCGGGCGAATGGCCTCTGGGAATCGGGTCACCACATCCATAATGGTGAGAAGATACTGGTATCCCGTTTTGTTTTCAGCTGGTGACCCCACAATCCACCAGCACTCTGCTGAAGGGGTCCCCAAAAGCTGGTATGTGAATTAGGGTGTAGGCTTTATTGCAGGTTGGGGCTTCCCCACAACTTAGCACATGTGACTAGTTTTACAAAACGCCACCACATCTTTGTGAAGTTGTGGCCAGTCAAAATACTGTCTTCGACGGGCTTTGATTTTTCATAAACCGAAATGTCCATCCATTAGAAGGTCGTGGGTCATTCTTAATATTTCTTTAAGGGACCTCAGTGGCACCACTATCTGGTGAACCACTGTCCACTCTTCATCCTCTGCTCTGTGAGGAGGTCTCCACTTCCTCATCAGCACCTCATTATTTAAATAATAACACTCTGCAACTCCCTCTGCTTCAGTTTTAGTTTGGACAGTCTGTGCTATTTTTTAACACTGGGTCGGGTTGTTGAGCCTCAAATAAGGAAGAACTGTTTAACACATTCTTTGTCTCCTCTAACTTCCCGAAGAAGGTTTCAGACAACCAGAATGTAGGGTCATCCGTCTGCAGTGTCAGTTCAGGGGATTGTTTGGCCATGGATCGAGTCACCACACAATCAGGGAGAATGTCAGGGACCTTCTCCTGTAACTACTCTGTCTCCCGGACCTCTTTTGGTCTCTCTTGAACTACTGGGGAAGCTGACACCTTTTCCCCTGTCAGATTATTACCCAGGAGCAGTTCGACCCATCACCCAGTAAACTAGGTACAATCACCATGATAAAGGGTCATGAAACTGGGTCACACTCCAAGTGCACCAGATATAAGGGTATGGACATATACTGTCTTCCGATACCATTCACTAACGCTCTAGCATTCACTGCACTTTCTTTTTCCCAGCAGAAGGGATTGGGTGGCCCCTGTATCCTTGAGTATGACTATTGTTTTACTTGCCTCACTCAAGGTGTATGTGGTCACTTTTCCTTAGGATACAAATTCCTGGTACCTCTCAGGGATATTGTTTATTTTTCCCACACTCTCTGTGGTGGGTTTACTGTGTCTGACTGCCGCAGTTGGAGGCATAGCCTGATCTGTTGTTCTTTCCATCAGGTCCCATTATCCTGCACTGATCTGGTGGTCCCTGATTAATGCTGCAGATTTTTCCATAACTTGCAGCAGTCAGCTCGATGGTGATCTGCCTTATTCCAATGGAAACGCACAGGTCTTCAGCCATTACTCCTGTTCTCAGTGCCGTCCTATTTGGCCTGAGGATGGTCCCCTGGGTGTCCAGCTTTTCCTCCTTGCCCAAGGCTGATCGGGCTCCTATCACCCTCCTACCTTTTATTCTCGGGTCTTTGTGGTGACTAGGGAAGGGTTTCCCTTTGGGGTTAAGGCTTTGTGTACAAGGGAAAATTCATCAGCCAGAATTGCAACCTGCCTGGCTCATTGAACCTTTCGTTCCTCTTTGTGCGTTTTAATGGTAGGGAGAGCGAGTTTTTGAACTCCTTGAGATGGATCACCACTCTAAGGTTCAGATTTGTGGGCTGTAATTTGAGTGTTTGTATCCACTGGTCAAATGTAAACACAAAAACTGACTTTAAATCTTCTATAGCTACCTAAAAATGAAACGTTTGGCGAAGACAAATGTGGGTCCAATACAGGCAGAGTCAGGGGAATTTATAATGGTGAACAGAGAAATGGCAGTGAAACTAAATGATTACTTTGTGTCTATCCTCATTGAGGAAGATGCAAGGAAATTTCCAGAATTAGAGATCCAAGGGATTCGGGAGATTGAGGAAGTAAAGGAAATTAATATTAGTAAGAATGTTGTATTGGAGAAATTAATGGGGCTGAAGTTTGATGAGGCCCCAGGATCTGATATTCTGCATCCCAGGGTGTGGGAAGAGATAGCTATGGAGATGATGGCTGCATTGGTGACTATCTTCAAAAATTCTATAGATTCTGGAGCGGTTCCTGCAGATTGGAAGGTAGCAAATGTCACCCCACTATTTAAGCAGGGAGGGAGAGTAAAAACAGGGAATTATAGACCTGCTTTCGTGCATCAGACGTTGGGAAAATGCTGGGACTGTATTCTAAAGGATGTGATAAATGGACAGTTGGATAATAATCTGTTTGGGCATCGTAAAAATGGATTTATGAATGAGAAATCATGTTTGACGAACCTGTTGGAGTTTTTATTGAGGATGTTACTAACAGAATTGATAAAGGGGAGTCGGTGGACGTGTGAAACTTGGATTTTCAGAAGGCTTTTGATAAAGTACCCCACAGGAGGTTGGTTAGCAACATTAATGCACATGGGATAGGAGGTAATATACTGGCATGGATTAAAGATTGGTTAACAGGCAGAAAACAGTGAGTAGGAAGAAACGGGTCATTCTCACTTTGGCAGGCTGTGGTTAGTTGTGTACCGCAAGGATCAGTACTTGGGCCCCAGCTGTTAACAATATATGTCAATGATTTGAATGTGGGGACCAAATGTAATATTTCCAAGTTTGCACATGACACAGAAATAGGTGGGAATGTATGTTGTGAGGAAGATGCAAAGCGTCTTCAAGGGGATTTGGACAGACATTGTGACTGGGCAAGAACATGGCAGATGGAATATAATATGGACAGATATGACGTTATCCATTTTGGTAGGAGGAACAGATGTGCAGAGTATTTCTTAAATAGTAAGAGATTAGAAAGTGTAGATGTACAAAGGGACCCGTGTGTCAGTAAGTCACTGAAAACTAACATGCAGTGCAGCAAGCAATTCGGAATGCTAATGGTCTGTTAGCCTTTATCACAAGATGATTTGAGTACAGGAGTAGTGAAGTCTTACTTCATGTGTATAGAACCTTGCTTAGACCACACCTGGAATATTGTGTGCAGTTTGGGTCCCTTTACCTTAGGAAGGATATTATTGCCATAGAGGGAGTGCAATGAAGGTTCACCAGACTTGTTCCCGGGATGGCGGGACTGTTCTATGAAGAGAGAAACTGGGCTTGTATTCTCTAGAGTTTCAAAGAATGTGTCGGGATCTCATTGAAACCTACGAAATAATTAAAGAGATAAACAGCGTAAATGCGTGTACGATATTTCCCCTGGTTGCGGAGTCTAGAACTAATGGATACAATTTCAAAATAATGGGGAAGCCACTTAGGACAGAGATGAGGATAAATTTCTTGACTCAGGGGTTTCTGAATCTTTGGAATTCTGCATCCCAGACGGATGTGGAATATCAGTCGGTGAGTATGTTTAAACTATAGATTGACAGATTTCTAACTACAAATGACAAAAAGGGGATATGGAGATAATGTGTGAAAAAGGCATTGAAGTGGATGATCAGCCATGGTCATATTGAGTGGTGGAGCAGCCTCGATGGGCTAAATGGCCTACTCCTGCTCCTATATCCCTGTGTTCGGAAGCTGCTTAACTCTTTCAAACTCGAGATCACTTTAGTCAGGCTGCTTTCGGAGGGTTTGGAATGTTTGACGGTACACTTCCGGTATTATCACATGTCCGCCCAGCATTGCATTTTTAGTCATCTCATAATCTGATGAACTTTCATCTGGCAACAGTGAATAAACCGCATGGGATTTTCCTGTTACTTTGTTTTGTCAGAACAGTGTCCAGCTCTCCGCTGGACATTTCAGTTTTTTTACAAGCTTTTCAAAAGTGACGGAAAATTCTGCCACATCGTCCTCATTGAACTTTGGAATGAACTGGGTGAAAGGGAGGAAGGCAGAAAGTAGGAAACATCTATCGTTGGGAAATTGTTAGAACCCATTATTAAGGAAGTAATAACAGGATATTTGAAAGTCAAAACGCAATCCATCAGAGTCAGCATGGTTTTATGAAGGGTAAATCCTATTTGAAGAACTTGCTAGAGTTCTGCGAAGCTGTGACAAGCAAAGTGGAAAATGGGGATCCTGTAGATGTAGTATATCTGGACTTCCAGAAGACATTTGATAGGGTGCTGCTCAAAAGGTTAATACACAAGGTAAGATTACATGGGGTTAGGGGCAATTTATTAACTTTGATAGAGGAATGGCGAACCAACAGAAAACAGAGAGTCGGGATAAATGGGTCTTTTTCTGGTTGGCAATATGTAACGAGTGGGGTACCACAGGGTTTGGTCCTTGTCCCCAGCTATTTACAATATATATTTATGACTTGGATGCAGGGATAGAAAGTACTATTGCCAAATTTGCAGATGACACTACAATAGGTGGGATAGTAAATTGCAATAATTAAATAAGAAATTTACAAATTGATATGGATAGGTTAGGTGAATGATCCAAAATTTGGCAGATGGAGTTTAACGTGGATAAGTGTAAGGTTATCCATTTTGGTCGGAAGAATAGAAAGGCAAATTATTACCTAACTGGAGAGAAACTTCAGAGTGCTTCGGTGCAGAAGGATCTGGGTGTCCTCGTGCATGAATCGCAGAAAGCTAGTTTTCAGGTACAGCAGGTGAAAAGGAAGGCAAATGGAATTTTGGTATTTCTTGCTAAAGGAATAGAATATAAAAGTAGGAAAGTGTTGCTGCAACTGTACAAGGCATTAATGAGACCGCACCTGGAGTATTGTGTATAGTTTTAGTCTCCTGACTTGAGGATGGATGTAGTTGCATTGGAGGCAGATCAGAGGAGAGTCACTAGATTGATTCCAGGGATGAGGGGTTTGTCTTATGAAGAGAGATTGAGCACCTTATGCCTTTACTCTCTAGAATTTAGAAGAATGAGAGTCGATCTAATTGAGGTAGAGAAGATGATTAAGGGGATTTACAAAGTAGACATAGAGAAGGCGTTTCCTCTTGTGGGACAAACTAGAATGAGAGGTTATTGTTTTAGGATAAGGGATAAGGATTTAAAATAGAGATGAAGAGAACTTTCTTCTCTCAAAGGGTCGTGAGTCTGTGGGATTCACTACCCGGAGTTTGGTAGATGCCGGGACATTGAGTAAATTTAAGGAGGAGATAGACAGATTTTTAATTAGTAATGGGTTGAAGAGTTATGGAGAACGGGCAGGAAAGTGGAGTTGAGGCCGAGATGAGATCAGCCATGATCATATTGAATGGCAAAGCAGGCTCGAGGGGTTGAATGCCTACTCCAGCTCCTAGTTCCTATGTTATTATGTTCTTATCTGGATCTTTCCAGACAAGAGCGGGTGACGTATCCAGTATCTCTCTCTATGTTGTCCATTCATGTATCTGCTGTGTGACGGAGGCCATCTATGTCGGGTGAGGTGAATTGTACTGTCTGCTCCATCAGCAGGGAGAAGCAGGTGAGAGATCCCGTGGCTTTGTCATGATAGCGGGATTCCTGATGGTCTCGGTGTCTCTGCGGGATCCCCATGGCAACGGGGAGAGGTACAGGAAATGATAGAACTCTCACTCCATCAATGTACAGTTGGTGTGTGAGCATGCCCGGTACATCATCTTGGTAAATGTCCACTGTCCTGGCAGCAGCCACTGTACCTTCATTCTGAAGCAGTCAGCCGGTCGCAACACATCGGGCCCCCATGCAGAACCAGAATGTGGCTCATGACCTCTGAACCCTAGACACTCCCCTCCCCCACACAAAACCACCAGGTGAAGTAATGCTTCAGATGTCTGAACCGCTCGTGGGGAGTCCTCCAGTACATACTGGAGCAGGTGTCCAAGTTCATGGTGTTCTGCTGCACCCTTCACATCATCACCATCATGAGGACACAGGCTTTGGCACCAGGGATCCGCAGGCTAACTCAGTAGGAGGAGGAGGAGGCAGGGAGGATATTTCCTGGATGATTTCAAACCGGAAAGGCTGTCGTAGAGACGCTGCTAAGATTCCAGTTCCCAGAGGACAACTTCCCTTTCCCACCATGGATCCACCACTTCTCCACCATTACACCCATCTGAGATGCCCCATCACAGCGTCCCCGAGGTAACCATCCTGCAATAAAAACACCAACAAAATGTTTTTCATGATCGTGTTTATCCAGCAACAAATGCAATTATACAAACAAAACTGAACTATTCACCCTTGTGTGTTCCTTTAGTCCCTGTCTTGTGGATTCCCTCAACCTGCCTACTGCTCCTACACAGTGTTTCCCAGTGACTGCAGCATGGCTGGTGGAAGGCTGCTGACTTTCACTGGGGTGACTGCAGATGCCCTTGCAGGACTTCCTCGAGCTGCTCTAGGCCTTGAGGACTCGGATTCAGACTGCACCACCTCGACATGGGCAGCAGCTCCAGCAATGTTAACATCTGAGTCCTGTGTATTATAACTCGTTTGTGACCTCGCCCTCCGGTGATCTGACACATGAACTATCCTTTCCCCCTGGCCTGGCTGAAGCTCACTCATGCTCGGTGACTCACCACATGCAGATTCTGACTCTATACCAGCCTCTAAGGTACACGCACTGTAAGTATTTGATCTGGTGGCTGTGAGCATCAGACCAAGTGATGGGGCTTTAGTGATCTTTTGCTGCTCTCTTTCTGTCTCCTGGAGCTGCTGTGACTGGGAAGTTGGTAGTATTGGGTTATCATTGGAAGTATAAAATCAGAAGGGGAGGTTTGAGGTGAAGGATTGGGGGTGGTATGGAAAGCAGGAGGTCCATGGTCTCACTATCTCCAGCTTGTACATTAACATTTCTAACGTTTACCAGTTCTGATGAAGGGTCACAGATCTGAAACATTAACTCTGTTTCTCTCTGCACCGATGCTGCCAGACCCACTGAGTATTTCCGGCACTTTCTGTTCAGGTGCACAGACGCCCTGCCTGCAACAGTAGTAGACTCGCCAACTTTAAGGGCATTTAAGTGGTCATTGGATAGACATATGGATGTAAATGGAATAGTGTAGGTCAGATGATCGGCGCAACATCGAGGGCCGAAGGGCCTGTACTGCGCTGTAATATTCTAATTCTAATTCTAATTCTAATGTGCCCCATTGACCAACTTATCTCAGCCCTTTTTTTTGCTTAAATTTGTATTTCTGGACATCCTCAGATATTCCATTGAGAATAAAATCGTAATTCCCATCATACACCTCGAAAATCCTTAGTATGTCCGTCTCCCCAGGCGTGCCTGTTTTTCTTCTCTACCAGGTTATCAATTGACTATTTCCTGTGATATGCGAGTGAGATTGGATTACTGGCTTTTTTTATTCAAAACTCTCTGAAAGTCCTCCCCCCCACCCACGCTCTTAGTGATGAACACACACGTTTGATTGAGTGTAAACTCTTTTTGTTGCCAAATCTCCTCCTCATTCATCACTCAACTGAGTTTACTATTTTTCACAAACCAAGTAAACCAAGCCGATCATCCTGATGTCTGTGTTCCGTTTCCTACACCACTGTAAGGTCTGATATAGGGTCAGAGATCACCCAAAAAGCAGGTCAAAGGGTCACAAGCAGTTTATTGAGGAGTGACAGTTCAAATACAGCACAAAATCAGAATACACACAATAGAGAAACAATCTGTGACATACGAGAAAGGCTTTCTGGCTGTGAATTAGTTTTTTAGAAGCTATTATTAAAGATGTTATAGCAGGGCAGGTCGAAAAATTCAAGGTGATTAGGCAAAGTCAACATGGTTTTGTGAAAGCGAAATTACGTTTAATCAATTAACTGGAGTTCTTTGAAGAAGTAACATGTGCTGTGGATAAAGGCGAACTGGTGGATGTACTGTACAAGATTTCCAGAAGGCATTTGATAAGGTGCCACATCAAAGGTCATTGCGAAAAATAAAAGCTCATGGTGTTGGGGGTAACACATTGCCATGGATAGACGTTTGGTTAGCTAACAGGAAACAGACAGCAGCCATAAATGGGTAATTTTCTGGTTGGCAGGATGTAACGAGTGGGGTGCCACAGGTATCAGTGCTGGGGCCTCAACGTTGTACAGTTTGTTTAAATGAATTAGATGCAAGGACCGAAGGTGTGGTTGGTAAATCTGTTGATGAAACAAAGTTCTGAAGAGGACATAAGGCGGCTGCAAACGGACATAGATAGATTGAGTGAGAAGGCAAAGATCTGGGAAATGGAGTAGAATGTGGGGAAATGTGAAATTGTCCATATTGGTAGTAATAATGAAATTAAACTAAGCATATTATCTGAATGGTGAGGGATTGCAGAACTCTGAGATGCAGGAGTATCTGGGTGTCCTGGTGTATGAATTGCATAAGGTTAGTATGTCGGTTCAGAAAGTAATTAGGAAAGCTAATATAATGTTATCATTTATTGTGAGAGGAATTGAATACAAAGGTAGGGAGGGCATTGGTGAGACATTATCTGGAATTCTGTGTTCAGTACTGGTCTCCTTATTTAAGGAAGCATGTAAATGCGTTGTAAACAGTTCAGAGAAGGTTTATTAGATGAATATGGGCGGACTGTCTTATGAGGAAAGGCCAGACAGGCTAGGCTTATATCAGCTGGAGTTTAGAAGAGTAAGGGGCGACTTGATTGAAACATTGAAGATTCTGAGCGTGGGATAGAGCAAGTGAGGGCGACAGAGAGAGAGAGGGAGAGATAGAGAAAGAGAGAAGGAGAGAGCTGAGCTCATCGGCTGCTGAAAACCTCATCCATGCCTTAGTTACCTCGAGATTTGACTATTCCAGCACACTGCTGGCTTGTTTCCCACATTCTACTCTCTGTAACCTTGTCCCTTGTGGTCTTCCAAAACTCTGCTGCCATCTTCTAATTTACACCAAATTCTGTTCACCCAACATCCCAGTGCTCACTGACCTACATTGGCTCTTGGTCCAGTAACACCTCAATTTTAATATTCCAACCATGAGATCAAATCCCTCCATGTACTCGTCCTTCTGATTATCCCAATCCCCTGTCCATTTCCAATATTCCTGAAACTTGTTCATCTTAAATTCTTTTGCTAATTCCCTTTATAAAGGTGGGTTTCTTTCCCCCTGTCCCTATCCCTGACCACACATTTCATCTCTTCATCTTCCACCCTGAAAAATCATATAAAAGGGAGGCAGGAACTCTGTTGCCACTCCTACACCACTGTAAGATCTGATCGAGGGTCACAGATTAACAGAAAGGAGGTCGAAGGGTCACAAGCAATTTTTTGCAGGGAAACCATTGGAAAAAATTCGGAGGGACCGGATTAATCTCCACGTGGAGAGGCAGGGATTAATCCGGAGTAGTCAGCATGGCTTTTTCAAGGGGAGTTCGTGTCTAACTAAATTGATTGATTATTTTCGAGGCGGTGACTAGGGGTGTAAAGGAGGGTAAATCAGTAGTCTATATGGACTTCAGTAAGGCTTTTGATAGGGTCCCGCATGGGAGATTTGTTACGAAGGTAAGAGCCCATGGGATCCAGGGCGATTTGGCAAATTGGATCCAAAATTGGCTTAGCGGTGGGAGGCAGAGGGTGATGGTCAAGGGTTGTTTTTGCGAGTGGAAGCCTGTGACCAGTGGTGTACTGCAGGGATCGGTGCTGGGACTCTTGCTGTTTGCAGTGTACATTAATGATTTAGACGTGAATATAGGAGGACTGATCAGTAAGTTCGCAGCTGACACGAAAATTGGTGGTGTTGTAAATAGTGAGGAGGAAAGCCTTAGATTACAGGACGATATAGATGGGCTGGTAAGATGGGCAGAGGAGTGGCAAATGGAATTTAATCCTGAGAAGTGTGAGGTGATACATTTGAGGGGGGCGAACAATACAAGGAAATATACAATGGATGGTAGGACCCTAGGAAGTACTGAAGGTCAGAGGGACCTAGGTGTACTTATCCATAGATCACTGAAGGCAGCAGCACAGGTAGACAATGCGGTCAGGAAGACGTATGGGAGACCTTCCTTTATTAGCCGAGGCGTAGAATATAAGAGTAGGGAGGTTATGATGGAGCAGTATAAAACGCCAGTTAGGCCACAACTGGAGTACTGTGTATAGTTGTGGTTGCCGCACTATAGAAAGGAGGTGATTGCAAAGGAGAGGGTGCAGAATAGATTCACCAGGATGTTGCCTGGGCTGGAGCATTTCAGCTGTGAAGAGCGACAGAAAAGGCTAGGGTTGTTTTCCTTCGAGCAGAAAAGGATGAGGGGTGTCATTTTTGAGGTATACAACATAATGAGGGGCATTGATAGGTTAGACATGAAGAATCTTTTTTCCCTCAGTGGACGGGTCAATAACCAGGGCGAATAGATTTAAGGTAAGAGGCAGGAGGTTTAGAAGGGATTTGAGGAAAATAATTTTCACCCAGAGGGTGGTTCGAATCTGGAACACACTGCCTTAAGAGATGGTCCGGGCAGCTACCCTCACAACATTTCATAAGTATTTAGATGAGCACATGAAACGCCATAGCATACAAGGCTACAGGCCAAGTGCTGGGAATTGGGATTAGAATAGTTCGGTGCTTGATGGCCAGCACAGACACAATGGGCTGAAGGTCCTGTTTCTGTGCTGTATATCTCTATAATTCTATGACTCTATTGAGGAGTAACAGTTCAAATGCAGCACAACATCAGAAGAGACATTGTGTACATACGACCTGTGGCAGGTGGGAATGGCTTTCAGTTATGGATCAGATGTTAGAAGCTATTATTAAAGACGTTATAGCAGGGCACGTAGAAAAAAATCAAGGTGATCAGGCAGAGTCAACATGGTTTTGTGAAAGGGAAATCATGTTGAACCAATATACTGGAGTTCTTTGAAGAAGTAACATGTACTGTGGATATAGGGGAACTGGTGGATTTACTGTACTTAGATTTACAGAAGGCATTTGATAACGTACCACATCAAACGTCATTGTGGTAAATAAAATGCCATCGTGTAGGGGGTAACATAATTGGCATGGATAGAGGATAGGCTAGCTAACAGGAAACAGAGTAGGCATAAATGGGTTACTTTCTGGTTCGCAAGCTGCGGCAAGTGGTGTGCCACCGCGATCAGTGCTGGGGTCTCAACTTTTTACAATTGATACAAAAAACTTTGATGAATAGACCGAAGGTATGCTTTCGAAATTTGCTAATGACTCCAAGATTGGTAAGAAGGTAAGTTCTGAAGAGGACATAAGGAGGCTACAAAGGGATTAGGAAAGGTTAAATGAGTGGTCAAAGAACTGGCAAATGGAGTATAATGTGGGAAAAGATCAAACTGTCCATTTTGGTTGGAAGACTTGACTGTTACCTCGAGACTTAACTATTCTAACTCACTCCTGGCTGCTCTCCCATAACCTACTCTCTGTAAACCTGTGGTCATCCAAAACTCTGCTGCCACCTTCTAATTTACACTAAATTCTGTTCACCCAACATTCCTGTGCTCACTGATCTACATTGGCTCTTGGTCCAGTAACACCTCAATTTTAATATTCTCACTCGTATGATCAAATCCCTCATGTCCTCACCCCTCTGATTATCCCAATCCCCTGTCCATTTCCAATTTTCCTGAAGCTTGTTCATCTTAAAGTCTTTTTCTAATTCCCTTTTAAAAGTGAGTTTCTTTCCCTCTGTCTCACTCCCTGACCACACATTTCATCTCTCCAGCTCCACTGGTGCTGTGGAAGTTCGGATCCATAAAATGGTGTGAGCTGCACTGCCGGTCACATCCAGCACATTGTACAGGACACCCAGGCTGTCCGGGGTGATAACGTGGGTGTAACATGTGTGCGTCTGCAGTGTGAGGAAGGGTCTGAATATGGTGTCAATCAGCCATTCCAGCAGCTTTGATGGACGTCTTTGAAACGTGGTCTGTGCATGTCCACTGACCGCCTGTGTCAGTCACTCTCAGCTGAACATACATTCAGCAGCACGAGGAACCCCCTCTAGTGTTATTTAAAAAGACCAGGTATCCATCTTACAGTTTTCTGGAGGTTGTGTTGTGAGCTGCTGCAGACATTCAGGGAGGACAGAGAATTTGTTGACCCAACAGTAGGGGCGTGGAACGCCCTGCCTGCAACAGTAGTCGACTCGCCAAATTTAAGGGCATTTAAGTGGTCATTGGATAGACCTATGGATGAAACTGGAATAGTGTAGGTCAGATGGTTTCACAGGTCGGCGCAACATCGAGGGCTAAAGGGCCTGTACTGCGCTGCAATGTTCTATGCTCTATGTTCTATAACTCTGGACAAGGTATAGGGACTGTAGTTACAGTGTCTCTGGGTCTGTAACATGACCAACGAATGGAGCAGAGGCTGCAGAGAGGGGATGCTCTGAAAGAATGGATGAGGAAGGGGCTCTGCCCTACCAACCCCGGGTTTTCCAAGAGCACTTTTCCTACCTACACCTAACCCAGGAGCAGTGTGTGAGGTGACTCTGATTCAATTAGGAGGTGGTTACAGAGCTGTGTCACCTCCTGTAACACGACCTAGAGCCTCACACCAGGGTGAGGACGGAGCTGTCAGTGGATGTTAAGGTCACAGTTTAATTGAACTTCTTTGTATCTGGATCTTTCGAGACAAGAGCAGGAGACGTATCCAACATCGAGTCACAGAGACTGATAGAGTCATTTAGGACATAGAAGGAGGCCATTCATCCCATCATATCCATGCTGGCTCTCCATGGAGCAATCCTGTCAGTCCCACTCCCCCACTCAATCCCTGTAGCAAATTCATTTCCTTCAGGTCTCCACCAGCTTTCATTTGAAATCAATGATTGTCTCTGCTTCTAACGCACTTGTGGGCAGTGAGTTCCAGATCATTAACACCCGCTGCATAAAGAAAACACTTCTTCCTCATATTCCTCCTGCATCTCTTGTCCAGAACCTTCAATCTGTGTCCCTAGTCTTTCTTCCATCAGTTAATGGGAACACTTTGTCATTGTCTAAATTATCTAAACCTGTCATAATCGTGTAACCTAACCTTGGAACTAAAATCCTCCATCCCTGGAACCATCCTGTTAAATCTCCTCAGCACCAAGAACCTTCATAATCTTTCTGAAGTGTGGTGACCAGAATTGGACACAGTAGTCCAGCTGAGACCTAACCAGAGATTTTTAAACATTCATCATAACTTCTCTGCTTTTGAACTCAATACCTCTCTGTATGAAGTCCAAGATTATATGTATTTTACTATCCAATCTCTCAATATGTCCTGCCACCTTAAACGATGGATATTCATACACCCACAGGTCTCTCTGTTCCTGCACACTGTTTAGAACAGTGTTATTAAGTCTATATTGCCTTCCTATCCTTTCTGACAAAATGCATCACCTCACGCTTGTCACACACTTTCATCTGCCACTCGTCTGCTCATTCCAATCAGTATCTATGTCCTGTTGCAGGTGGTTCTGAACATACTCACTGTTTGTCACAGCTCCATGTTTGGTATCAGAGGCGGATTTTGAAATTCTACTCTGTATTCCAAGATCCAAGTCATTTATACACAGCAAAATTCAACAGTGGCCCGAGCACTGACCCTGGCGGAACACTCACTGTCTAACACCTTTCAGTCTGAAAAACTGCCATTTACTTTGACACACTGTTTTCTCTATGTAAACCATTTTTTTATCCAATTGGACACTGACCCTCCCATTCCATTTGACTCAATGTTGGTAATTAACCTTTTCTGTGGCACTTTATCAAACACATTGTTCAAACCAATCTAGACAACCTCCATCACATTCCCTTCATCAACCTTCTCTGTTACATCATCAAAAGTGCAATTAGATTAGTCAAGCATGACTTTCCTTTTGTAAATCTATGCTGGCTATCCTGAAGTAACTCAAACCTCTCAAATGCTTGTGGTTTTATCCCTGATAATTGTTCTAAACCCTTTCCCACCACTGATGTTGGACTATCTGGCCTGTAGTTGTGAGGAATGTGTGCTGTCCATTGATGTATCCGCTCGGTGAGAGAGGCCATCCATGTTGGGTGAAGTTAATACACCTTTTTCTCCCTCAGCGGGGAGAAACAGGATAAGAGGACCCCTGGCTTTGTGAGGATAGCTGCATTCCTGTTTTTTGAGATGTCTCTACGGTGTCCCCATGTCAACGGGGAGAGGTACAGGAACTGGAAGAACTCTCACTCCATTAATGTACAGTTGGTGTGTGAGCATGCCCAGTACATCATGTTGGTGAATGTCCACCATCCTGGCAGCAGCCACCATCCCTTCATTCTGAAGCAGTCAGCCCGTCCCGACACATCGGGCCCCCATGCAGAACCAGAATGTGGCTCCTCGGAGACAAATGTAACCCCCCCTCTCCAGACACAGCTCATGTTTCTACTTCCCCAAACCTCCTCCCACCACCACCCAACCTCATACAATTAACATGTGTATAATGTGAACAATGAAGTCACCAGGAACATGGTGGAACAGACCATCAGTGTGATGAAGTAATGCATCCACTGTCCGAATCGCCAGAGGGAGCCCTCCAGTCCACATTGGAGCAGGTGTCCAAGTTCATGGTGTTCTGCTGCACCCTTCATATCATCACCATCATGAGGACACAGGCATGGGAACCAGGAATCCGGAGGCTACCTCAGGAGGAGGAGGAGGAGGCAGGGAGGATATTTCCTGGATGCCTTCGACCCAGAAAGACCGTCGGAGAGGCCCTGCTAATATTCTGTTTCCCACAGGACAACATCTCTTTCCCACCATGGATCCCCCATTCTCCATCATTACACCAATCTGAGACGCCCCATCACATTGTCCCCTTGCTCACCATCCTGCAATAAAAAACACCAACAAAATTATTTACTTTGACATCTTTATCCTACAGCACATCCAATTATCCAAACAAAACTGAACTATGCACCCCTGTGTATTCTCTTAGTGCCTGTCTTGTGGGTTCCCTCGACTTGACTAGTGCTCCTACACAGTGTTTCTCCAATGACTGCAGCATGGCTGATGGAGGGCTGCTGACATTCCCTGGGGGAGACTCCAGGTGGCCTTGCAGGACGTCCTCGAGCAGCTCTGGGCTTTGAGGACTGGGCGTCGGACTGCACCACCTCGACATGGGCAGCAGTAGCCTGGGATGTCTGATGGGTAACAGCAAGTACACTGGTGGAGTGGCGGTGAAGGGAGAACAAATACTGTCATCCTGAGAGAGGACAGCAGGTTCATGCTCCATGGAGACACTGTCAGTCCCACGGGGCGACAGTTCATCAATCCGAGTAATCTACTGGATCACAGATTGCTGGACTGCTGTGAGATCCTGCAAACCCCTTTGAACACTGAGATCCACAGCCATGTTGACAGCAGTCTGATCCTGCATGGCAGCAAGCATGGATCTCATGACATAAAAGCAAAATACTGCAGATGCTGGAAATCTGAAACAAAAACAAGAAATGCTGGAATCACTCAGCAGGTCTGGCAGCATCTGTGGAAAGAGAAGCAGAGTTAACGTTTCGGGTCAGTGACCCTTCTTCGGAAAAGTAGGACCCTTCCGAAGAAGGGTCACTGACCCGAAATGTTAACTGTGCTTCTCTTTCCACAGATGCTGCCAGACCTGCTGAGTGATTCCAGCATTTCTTGTTTTTATTTTGGATCTCATGACTTCAGTCTGAGCTTCCACTGCAGCACTGAGACGTCATATAACTCTGGACTCTTGAGCATCTCCGAGTTTAATTACTCTACCATTGATGGCCGTACCTTCGGCTGCCGAGGCCCTAAGCTCTGGAAGAGAAGAGCAGAACGTCTTTAAGGTAGGAATTCCTGGAATAGAAGTGACAGTGAATTAAATACTAAAATAAAAACAAAATACTGCGGTTGCTGGAAATCTGAAATGAGAACAGAAAGTGCCAGAAATACTCAGCAAGTCGGGCAGCATCTGTGCAGAGAGAAACAGAGTTAATGTTTCAGATCTGTGTCCCTTCATCAG
Organism: Heterodontus francisci; assembly: GCF_036365525.1. Lineage (NCBI taxonomy): Eukaryota > Metazoa > Chordata > Chondrichthyes > Heterodontiformes > Heterodontidae > Heterodontus > Heterodontus francisci. The sequence continues at coordinate 1,150,141 of NW_027141885.1, forward strand.
AACTGGAAAACGTAAGAAATGTAACAGTCTGTCATTTAAACTCTCCCCTCTCCGTCCCATCACAATCCTTCCTTCTTGTTCCTCTTCCCCTTCCGCTCTTTCGCTTGCTCAAAGACTGTTACATTTCTAACATTTACCGGTTCAATTGACAATTTCCTGTGATATGCTAATTTCATTGTATTTCTGGCTTTACTTATTCAAAACTCTCTTAAAGTTCCCCTACCCCCGCCCCGCCCCGCAACTCTTAGCGATGAACACACACACGTTTGATCGAGTGTAAACTCTCTCTGTCTCCTAATCCATTTGGACAGTGAGAATAAAAACTGATCATATTATTTGAATGGTGATGGATTGCAGAAGTCAGAGTTGCAGAGGGATATGTGTATCCTGCTGCATGAATTGTATAAGGTTAGTCTGCAGGTTCAGCAAGTAATTAGGAAAACTAATAAAATATTATCATTTATTGCGAGCGGAATAGAACACAAATGTAGGGTGTTTATATTTCAGTTATACAGGTCATTGATGAGACCTCATCTGGAGTACTGTGTACAGTATTGGTCTCCTTATTTAAGGTAGCATGCAAATGCGTTGGAAGCAATTCAGAGAAGGTTTCCTAGACTAATACCTGGAATGGGCGGGTTGTCTTTTGTTGAAACGCTGGCGGGCTAGTCTTATATCAGCTGGGGTTTAGAAAAGTAAGAGGCGACAAGATTGAAGCATATAAGACGATTAGGAAAGTAAGAGGCGACAAGATTGAAGCATATAAGACGATTAGGAAAGTAAGAGGCGACAAGATTGAAGCATTTAAGACTCTGAGTGTGGGCCAGAGCAAGAGAGGGAGACAGAGAAAGAAACAGGGAGAGAGAGAGAGAGAGAGAGAGTTCAGCTCATCTGCTGCTCAAACTCTCATCCATGCCTTTGTTGACCTGAGACTTGACTATTCTAACACACTCCCAGCTGGTCTCCCACATTAAAACTTTCTGTAACCTTGTAATCATCCAAAACTCTGCTGCCATCTTCTAATTTACACCAAATTCTGTTCACCTAACATCCCCGTGCTCACTGACCTACATTGGCTCTTGTTCCAGTAACACCTCAATTTTAATATTCTCACTCGTGTGATCAAATCCCTCCATGTCCTCAACCCTCGGATTATCCCAATCCCCTGTTCATTTCCAATATTCCTGAAACTTGTTCATCTGAAAGTCTTGTTCTAATTCCCTTTTTAAAGTGAGTTTCATTCACTCTGCCTCTCCCTGACCGCACATTTCATCTCTCCAGCTCCACTGATGTTGTGGAAGTTTGGATCCATACAATGGTGTGAGCTGCACTGCTGGTCACATCCAGCACATTGTGCAGGACACCCAGGCTGGCCGGGGTGATAGCGTGGGTGTAACATGTGTGTGTCTGCAGCGTGAGGAGGGGTCTGAATAAGATGTCAATCATCCATTCCCGCAGCTTTGATGCACGTCTGTGAAACTTGGTCTGTGCATGTCCACTGACCGCCTGTGTTAGTCGCTCTCAGCTGAACATGCATTCAGCGGCACGAAGAACCCCCTGGTGTTATTTAAAATGACCAGGCATCCAAATTACAGGTTTAGGGCTTTTGACATACTTCTGCTATTGTAAAGTTAGTGGTGGTGCTGTGGATGGTTTTCTGGAGGTTGTGTTGTGAGCTGCTGCAGACATTCAGGGAGGACAGAGTATTTGGTGACACAACTCTGGACGAGGTATGGGACTGTAGTTACAGTGTCTCTGTGTCTGTAACATGACCAACAAATGGAGCGGAGGCTGCAGAGAGGGGAAGCTCTGTAAAGAGAGAGGAGGAGGGGGCTCTGCCCTACCCACCCCTGGTTTTCCAAGGGCAAAAAGAGCAGTGGTCCTAATACCGAGCCTTGGGGAACACCACTGTATACTCCTATCGAGTCTGAACAACAACCTTTCACCACTTCTCTCTGTTTACTGTTCCTTAGTCAATGTTATATCCACACTGTCACTGTCCCTTTCATCCATAAGGTTCAGTTTTCCTAACCTGTCCATTGAATGACACTTGATCAAACACCTTTTGAAAGTCCATATATATAACTTCAATCACACCACCCTCATCAACCCTCTCCATTGTTTTATCAAATAACTCCATCAAGTTTACCTCAGCACTACCTCTCTCCACTCCTCCACTGTTGTTAAATTATCAGACTGATTATCCGACATCCAGTGCTAGATGATCAGAAATTTCCTCCAATTAAATATTGGGAAGACTGATGCCATTGTTTTCACTCCCCACTCCAACTCTGTTCCCTTGCTATTGATTCCATCCCTCTTCCTGGTGACAGTCTGAGATGCAGACAGTATGTTTACATCCTTGGTGTCACATTTCACCCAAAACGATCTTTAACCTCATTTTCAGGAATTCATTGCAGCCGCCTATTTCCACCTCAGTAACGTCACCCGACTTCACCCCTGTCTCAGCCCATCTGCTGCTGAAACCTCATTCATGCATTCGTCACCTCTAGATGTGATTATTCCAACTCACTCCTTGCTGATCTCCCACATTCTACTCTCTGTAAACTTGAGGTCATCCAAAACTCTGCTGCCCATGTCTTAGCTCACACCAAGTCCCGTTCATCTATCACTGACTGACATTGGCTCCCAGTCAAGTAATGTCTTGATTTTAAAATTATTTTCCTTGTTTTCAGATCCCTCCATGGCCTCGCCCCCCGCCCCATATCTTTGTAATCTCCTCCACCTCCACAACCCACCGAGATATATGTACTCCTCTAATTCCGGCCTCTAGTGCACCCGGATTTTAATCACTGCACCACTGGCGACTAGGTCTTCAGCTGCCGAGGACCAATGTTCTGGAATATCCTCACTGCACTGTTTTTTTTTTCATTCGTTCATGGGATGTGGGTGTCACTGACAAGGCCAGCATTTTTTGCCCATCCCTAATTGCCCTTGATGACTGAGTGGTTTGCTGGACCTTTCAGAATTCAGTTTAGAGTCAACCACATTGATGTGGGTTTGGAGTCACATGGAGGTCAGACCGTATAAGGATGGCAGATTTCCATTGCTGAAGAACATCAGTAAGCCAGGCTGTTTTTTTTTATGACGATCAATGATAGCATCATGGCACTATTGCTGAGAATAGTTTTCAAATGCAGATTTGTATTAATTAATTGAATTTTAGCTCATATTGAATTTTAACTTGCACCAGTTACCACGGTGGGATTTGAACCCATGTCCTCAGAGAATCAGCCTGAGCCTCAGTATTACAATTTTGGTAATATTACCACTCCGCTACGGTCACCACCTTTCCGTCTCGCTTTCCTCCTTTCAGGTACTCCTTAAAACCTATCTCTTTGTTCAAGCTGTTGGCCATCTGATCTAATATCTCATGTTGTGTCTCAGTGTCATACTTTGCTTCGTAATGATCCTGAGAAGCACTTTGGGATGTTTTATAACATTAAAAGCACTATATAAATATAAGTTGTTGTTGAGGTTTGCCAGTCATGCTTTGACATCACCATATCCCTACTACTGTCTATTTATTATTCCATGTTTTTCAAAGCAATGAATATATTTGTCCTGGGTTATGAAATTTCCCCATCAGTGACGTTAAACTGTCTGGTCAGTAAATACAGTGTTTACTCAATCGCTCCTTTTTTTCAAGTAGGGTGTAACATTTACAACCCTCCAGACCTCTGTCACAACTCGCATATCCAAGGAGGATTGAAAAATTCTGTTCAGTGCCTCCGCTATTCCCACCTTTCCTTCCCTCAGCATCTTTCATACATCCCATCCAGACCGGATAAATGTTCTACTTTATTGTGGTACAAACAGTGCTGGACTGAAAGGGGTTAACTGAACCTGTTTGTTCAGTGACTGGTATTAATGTCAGTCTCCATGGACCCTAATTGTTTCACTGGAGGGTTTCCATCTTCTATTAATATGGGAGTCATTTCAATGTATTATCACATAGTGTCAACAGGAGCATCAAACCCGGCAGTAAGAGGGACCAACAGCTCCAGACAGAGGGAGAGGATAGATCAGAATCTGAGAGCAATAGATTGGAATGTTGCAACAATGGGTCAGAATCTGAAAACAATCGATGGGAATGTTTCAACAATGGGTCAGAATCTGAGAACAATAGATTGGAATGTTACAACAATGGGTCAGAATCTGAAAACAATCGATGGGAATGTTTCAACAATGGATCAGAATCTGAGAACAATAGATTGGAATGTTACAACAATGGGTCAGAATCTGAGAACAATCGATGGGAATGTTACAACAATGGACAGGAGTTTCATCTGGCAATTTGACGATCTTTCCACATATTATGACTGGTTCTCATTAGACTATCGGATCTTTTTAGCTCTTCAGGTTATTCAATATATTTACTATCCCATCCTCGCTATTATTGGTGTTCCTGGTAAGACTCTTTATCCAGCTATTAATTCTATGAACCGTGTTTAACTGAATTACTGCCCCTGTCATTTTCTCATCCCTCTTTGCTGTTGTTGTTACTCCTGGTGAGTCTTTGATAAAGGCTGTAAACTCGACAAAGCATTGCTAATTTTGTTACTGGTCGTGTAATTTTCTCTCTAGGCGTTGCTTGTGTTTATGTTCCTGGTAAGACCTTGTATAGAGCTATCAGATTGTTGCTGTGCCTAATCTGCACTTCCTCTTGAAGAATTCACAGAATCGGACTGGTGGAAGGTATATCAATGTTTATTCACACATTAAATCATCAGGTACAAGCACTCACTACTTGCATGTTATACTACCCCAAGACACGAGGTGATCAGTCTCAGAATGGCAGCTGCCTTTCTATTCTCTAAGTCCATGACTCAGGGAATTTTCTTGAGTGTTCTTCCTCGGGGTTCTCGTGCTGTCACCATTTTCAGCCATTGTCTACTGTGAGTCTAATCCGACCTCATGCCAATAGAAACTCCTTTATCTGGTTTGTGCAGGGACACTGTCTGGTAGAATCTCTCTCTTGTTTCAGCCTGCTTTTCTGTATGGTCTACAATTCCTTGACCATCTGTTTGCTGTGCTCCTTCTAACCAGCCCCTCTATGTTTCAAAACGTTGTGTATTGTTGTGTGACGAGCCTCATTGTTTCAATTACGTTCTTATGTGTTTTTACTGAGTCTACACCCACCACCACACCACCCCCACCACCCCCGTCCGCCTCTGATCATGCAGGGCTATGCCCAAGGGATCACACTCTCATGTCTCTTTGGTAGTACACTTCTGCAATTATAATTTCATTGTTAACGCAAGATCATAAGCAGTGTAATGTTAAAGAAAGCACAATGTTAACATCGTTGTTACATAATTAATCACTTGTGCGAGCATAACGCAGTCGCAATTTGACTTTTAGAATACATTTGTCATTCATTAATTCATTTTAAGTATCTACCAATAGTTATACAACTACCCTCGTGTTACATAATTAATTGTCAATATTTTAATGGAGCAACTTCGAATACTGATTGCCTTTAAGGTAGCTGTCCAACCTGTGTTCATACATCCTCTCACATTCCTTAATCAATTTCTTAAGTTTCCAAATTAAGTATGTCACATCTATCACCATGACACCCGAAACGACTATCAGGACATGGGAGATATTTCTAAACCAGGGTGTATCTTCACGTTTGACCCCCAGTTCCATAAGTCCTCCCACCAGGTAGAATCATTTATCTCATCAATCTGAACTTGTATCATCTTCCACTGCTGTTCCAGATTATAGTACACTACATCAATGGTTTCTCGTTGCTGCCTCTCTTGACCCAAACGTATGGGCAATGGCTGAATAGTATATTTATGTTCCCGAAGGTAATTTATCAAGTCGTCCTTAATACTTTCTGTAACAATTATCGTTTCTGTCTTTCTTTTATGTATGCCGACCAACTCACTCTTCTCTACTCAAGTTGGTATTTGTGGGTTGACAAGCGACGTACTGTTGCTCACCAGACAAATCCGGTTATGTCCATACTGGTACTTCTTCATTGTGGTGGTTAAGCAATATCTCCCCTTTGCCTTATAGGCCACATGGGTTAACCTGATAATGCCTTCCTCGTTTCCATGGTGCAATTTACAGTGGTATTAAATCCACATTTTGATTCTGCTGTTTTATATGTATGTATATATATATATAGGGTAAGGACATATGACCACCTGGTTTTCCAGACGACACTTAGACAAAGTTGTCCCAATTATCTCCTTTCCAATTTTCACAACAAAGGTCAAGATATCATAATATTTTCTGTAATCCTCTCCTCGCTGCATCTACTATTCTCTGCAGTAACAGGACAGATGGAAAAGGTTTGCCATCTGCTGACACAAAACCTCTCGCTTCCCACAGAGGTAGGTACTCGGTCAAACAGTTACACACGTACATACTGTCAGAATTTATATCAACCAGTGGGGGAAACATGTGGTTGTGTCAGCACAAAGTGACTGCAGCTCGTTCGGCACACTGCACACTTAAACTCGCCAGTAACTGTAAGGCAATGTCTTTAATAGGTTTTCCATTATGATCCTGTATTTGTAATCCGCACTTTGCCTGCCTAATCCCATCCTCCACTGCAGATGAACCGTCAACAAAAATGTTGAGTGCTGGTTTGATTTCTGTTTTCTTCCATTGGACACTCCCGCCCCGCACTGATTTTGACACAAAATGTCCCTTGACGGCCTTTTCTGTCAAAACTTGACACTCATGGGGTTCAGCCTGGTAGATTAAATTGTATGCCAAGCATGTCAAAGTATTTTCCTTTTTTACTGAAATATATCTACCTTGCAAGAGCAAGGCCCACCGAGCAATGTGATTCTGACTAACATTACCGTCCTTCAGTCATCCATCCACTAACAACTGGAAGGGTGTGTGTTCAGTTAGGATAGTAACAGGGCTGAGGCTGACAATATAACATTACCGTCCTTCAACCGTCCATCCAGTAACAACTGGAAGGGTGTGTGTTCAGTTAGGATAGTAACAAGGCTGAGGCTGACAATATAAAATTACCGTCCTTCAACCGTACATCCAGTAACAACTGGAAGGGTGTGTGTTCAGTTAGGATAGTAACGGGGCTGAGGCTGACAATATAACATTACCGTCCTTCAACCGTCCATCCAGTAACAACTGGAAGGGTGTGTGTTCAGTTAGGATAGTAACAGGGCTGAGACTGACAATATAACATTACCGTCCTTCAACCGTGCATCCAGTAACAACTGGAAGGGTGTGTGTTCAGTTAGGATAGTAACAAGGCTGAGGCTGACAATATAACATTACCGTCCTTCAGTCATCCATCCAGTAACAACTGGAAGGGTGTGTGTTCAGTTAGGATAGTAACAAGGCTGAAGCTGAAAATATAACATTACCGTCCTTCAACCGTCCATCCAGAAACAACTGGAAGGGTGTGTGTTCAGTTAGGATAGTAACAGGGCTGAGGCTGACAATATAACATTACCGTCCTTCAGTCATCCATCCAGTAACAACTGGAAGGGTGTGTGTTCAGTTAGGATAGTAACAGGGCTGAAGCTGACAATATAACATTACCGTCCTTCAGTCATCCATCCAGTAACAACTGGAAGGGTGTGTGTTCAGTTAGGATAGTAACGGGGCTGAGGCTGACAATATAACATTACCGTCCTTCAACCGTCCATCCAGTAACAACTGGAAGGGTGTGTGTTCAGTTAGGATAGTAACGGGACTGAGGCTGACAATATAACATTACCGTCCTTCAACCATCCATCCAGTAACAACTGGAAGGGCGTGTGTTCAGTTAGGATAGTAACGGGGCTGAGGCTGACAATATAACATTACCGTCCTTCAACCGTCCATCCAGTAACAACTGGAAGGGTGTGTGTTCAGTTAGGATAGTAACGGGACTGAGGCTGACAATATAACATTACCGTCCCTCAACCGTCCATCCAGTAACAACTGGAAGGGCGTGAGTTCAGTTTGGATAGTAACAAGGCTGAGGCTGACAATATAACATTACCGTCCTTCAGTCATCCATCCAGTAACAACTGGAAGGGCATGTGTTCAGTTAGGATAGTAACGGGGCTGAGGCTGACAATATAACATTACCGTCCTTCAACCATCCATCCAGTAACAACTGGAAGGGCGTGTGTTCAGTTAGGATAGTAACAAGGCTGAGGCTGACAATATAACATTACCGTCCTTCAACCATCCATCCAGTAACAACTGCAAGGGTGTGTGTTCAGTTAGGATAGTAACGGGGCTGAGGCTGAGAATATAACATTACCGTCCTTCAGTCATCCATCCAGTAACAACTGGAAGGGTGTGTGTTCAGTTCGGATATTAACGGGGCTGAGGCTGACAATATAACATTACCGTCCTTCAACCGTCCATCCAGTAACAACTGGAAAGGCGTGTGTTCAGTTAGGATAGTAACAAGGCTGAGGCTGACAATATAACATTACCATCCTTCAACCGTCCATCCAGTAACAACTGGAAGGGTGTGTGTTCAGTTGGGATAGTAACGGGGCTGAGGCTGAGAATATAACATTACCGTCCTTCAGTCATCCATCCAGTAACAACTGGAAGGGTGTGCGTTCAGTTGGGATAGTAACGGGGCTGAGGCTGACAATATAACATTACCGTCCTTCAGTCATCCATCCAGTAACAACTGGAAGGGTGTGTGTTCAGTTAGGATAGTAACGGGGCTGAGGCTGACAATATAACATTGCCATCCTTCAACCGTCCACCCAGTAACAACTGGAAGGGTGTGTGTTCAGTTAGGATAGTAACGGGGCTGAGGCTGACAATATAACATTACCGTCCTTCAACCATCCATCCAGTGACAACTGGAAGGGTGTGTGTTCAGTTAGGATAGTAACAGGGCTGAGGCTGACAATATAATATTACCGTCCTTCAGTCATCCATCCAGTAACAACTGGAAGGGTGTGTGTTCAGTTAGGATAGTAACAGGGCTGAGGCTGACAATATAATATTACCGTCCTTCAGTCATCCATCCAGTAACAACTGGAAGGGTGTGTGTTCAGTTAGGATAGTAACAGGGATGAGGCTGACAATATAACATTACCGTCCTTCAACCGTCCATCCAGGAACAACTGGAAGGGTGTGTGTTCAGTTAGGATAGTAACGGGGCTGAGGCTGACAATATAACATTACCGTCCTTCAGCCGTCCATCCAGTAACAACTGGAAGGGTGTGTGTTCAGTTAGGATAGTAACGGGGCTGAGGCTGACAATGTAACATTACCGTCATTCAACCGTCCATCCAGTAACAACTGGATGGGTGTGTGTTCAGTTAGGATAGTAACAGGGCTGAGGCTGACAATATAACATTACCGTCCTTGAACCGTCCATCCAGTAACAACTGGAAGGGTGTGTGTTCAGTCAGGATAGTAACAGGGCTGAGGCTGACAATATAACATTACCGTCCTTCAGTCATCCATCCAGTAACAACTGGAAGGGTGTGTGTTCAGTTAGGATAGTAACGGTGCTGAGGCTGACAATATAACATTACCGTCCTTCAACCGTCCATCCAGTAACAACGGGAAGGGTGTGTGTTCAGTTAGGATAGTAACGGGGCTGAGGCTGACAATATAACATTACCGTCCTTCAGTCATCCATCCAGTAACAACTGGAAGGGTGTGTGTTCAGTTAGGATAGTAACAAGGCTGAGGCAGACAATATAACATTACCGTCCTTCAACCATCCATCCAGTAACAACTGGAAGGGTGTGTGTTCAGTTAGGATAGTAACGGGGCTGGGGCTGACAATATAACATTACCGTCCATCAACCGTCCATCCAGTAACAACTGGAAGGGTGTGTGTTCAGTTAGGATAGTAACAGGGCTGAGGCTGACAATATAACATTACCGTCCTTCAGTCATCCATCCAGTAACAACTGGAAGCGTGTGTGTTCAGTTAGGATAGTAACAGGGATGAGGCTGACAATATAACATTACCGTCCTTCAACCGTCCATCCAGTAACAACTGGAAGGGTGTGTGTTCAGTTAGGATAGTAACAAGGCTGAGGCAGACAATATAACATTACCGTCCTTCAACCATCCATCCAGTAACAACTGGAAGGGTGTGTGTTCAGTTAGGATAGTAACGGGGCTGGGGCTGACAATATAACATTACCGTCCATCAACCGTCCATCCAGTAACAACTGGAAGGGTGTGTGTTCAGTTAGGATAGTAACAGGGCTGAGGCTGACAATATAACATTACCGTCCTTCAGTCATCCATCCAGTAACAACTGGAAGGGTGTGTGTTCAGTTAGGATAGTAACGGGGCTGGGGCTGACAATATAACATTACCGTCCATCAACCGTCCATCCAGTAACAACTGGAAGGGTGTGTGTTCAGTTCGGATAGTAACAGGGATGAGGCTGACAATATAACATTACCGTCCTTCAACCGTCCATCCAGTCGCAACTGGAAGGGTGTGTGTTCAGTTAGGAGAGTAACAGGGATGAGGCTGACAATATAACATTACCGTCCTTCAACCGTCCATCCAGTAACAACTGGAAGGGTGTGTGTTCAGTTCGGATAGTAACAAGGCTGAGGCTGACAATATAACATTACCGTCCTTCAGTCATCCATCCAGTAACAACGGGAAGGGTCTGTGCTCAGTTAGGATAGTAACGGGGCTGAGGCTGACAATATAACATTACCGTCCTTCAACCATCCATCCAGTAACAACTGGAAGGGTGTCTGTTCAGTTCGGATAGTAACGGGGCTGAGGCTGACAATATAACATTACCGTCCTTCAACCGTCCATCCAGTAACAACTGGAAGGGTGTGTGTTCAGTTAGGATAGTAACAGGGCTGAGGCTGACAATGTAACATTACCGTCCTTCAGTCATCCATCCAGTAACAACTAGAAGGGTGTGTGTTCAGTTAGGATAGTAACAAGGCTGAGGCTGACAATATAACATTACCGTCCTTCAACCGTCCATCCAGTAACAACTGGAAGGGTGTGTGTTCAGTTAGGATAGTAACAGGGCTGAGGCTGACAATATAACAAAACCGTCCTTCAATCGTCCATCCACCAACAACTGGAAGGGTGTGTATTCAGTTAGGATAGTGACAGGGCTGAGGCTGACAATATAACATTACCGTCCTTCAACCGTCCATCCAATAACAACTGGAAGGGTGTGTGTTCAGTTAGGATAGTAACAGGGCTGAGGCTGACAATATAACATTACCGTCCTTCAACCGTCCATCCACCAACAACTGGAAGGGTGTGTGTTCAGTTTGGATAGTAACAGGGCTGAGGTTGACAATATAACATTACCGTCCTTCAGTCATCCATCCAGTAACAACTGGAAGGGTGTGTGTTCAGTTAGGATAGTAACAGGGCTGAGGCTGACAATATAACATTACCGTCCTTCAACCATCCATCCAGTAACAACTGGAATGGTGTGTGTTCAGTTAGGATAGTAACAGGGCTGAGGCTGACAATATAACATTACCGTCCTTCAACCGTCCATCCAGTCACAACTGGAAGGGTGTCTGTTCAGTTAGGATAGTAAGAGGGCTGAGGATGACAATATAACATTACCGTCCTTCAACCGTCCATCCAGTAACAACTGGAAGGGTGTGTGTTCAGTTAGGATAGTAACAGGGCTGAGGCTGACAATATAACATTACCGTCCTTCAACCGTCCATCCAGTAACAACTGGAAGGGTGTGTGTTCAGTTATGATAGTAACAGGGCTGAGGCTGACAATATAACATTACCGTCCTTCAACCGTCCATCCAGTCACAACTGGAAGGGTGTCTGTTCAGTTAGGATAGTAAGAGGGCTGAGGCTGACAATATAACATTACCGTCCTTCAACCGTCCATCCAGTAACAACTGGAAGGGCGTGTGTTCAGTTAGGATAGTAACAGGGCTGAGGCTGACAATATAACATTACTGTCCTTCAGTCATCCATCCAGTAACAACTGGAAGGGTGTGTGTTCAGTTAGGATAGTAACAGGGCTGAGGCTGACAATATAACATTACTGTCCTTCAGTCATCCATCCAGTAACAACTGGAAGGGTGTGTGTTCAGTTAGGATAGTAACGGGGTTGAGGCTGACAATATAACATTACTGTCCTTCAGTCATCCATCCAGTAACAACTGGAAGGGTGTGTGTTCAGTTAGGATAGTAACAGGGCTGAGGCTGACAATATAACATTACCGTCCTTCAGTCATCCATCCAGTAACAACTGGAAGGGTGTGTGTTCAGTTAGGATAGTAACAGGGATGAGGCTGAGAATATAACATTACCGTCCTTCAGTCATCCATCCACTAACAACTGGAAGGGTGTGTGTTCAGTTAGGATAGTAACAAGGCTGAGGCTGACAATATAACATTACTGTCCTTCAGTCATCCATCCAGTAACAACTGGAAGGGTGTGTGTTCAGTTAGGATAGTAACAGGGCTGAGGCTGACAATATAACATTACCGTCCTTCAGTCATCCATCCAGTAACAACTGGAAGGGTGTGTGTTCAGTTAGGATAGTAACAGGGATGAGGCTGAGAATATAACATTACCGTCCTTCAACCATCCATCCAGTAACAACTGGAAGGGTGTGTGTTCAGTTAGGATAGTAACAAGGCTGATGCTGACAATATAACATTACTGTCCTTCAACCGTCCTTCCAGTAACAACTGGAAGGGTGTGTGTTCAGTTAGGATAGTAACAAGGCTGAGGCTGACAATATAACATTACCGTCCTTCAGTCATCCATCCAGTAACAACTGGAAGGGTGTGTGTTCAGTTAGGATAGTAACAGGGCTGAGGCTGACAATATAACATTACCGTCCTTCAACCATCCATCCAGTAACAACTGGAAGGGTGTGTGTTCAGTTAGGATAGTAACAGGGCTGAGGCTGACAATATAACATTACTGTCCTTCAACCGTCCATCCAGTAACAACTGGAAGGGTGTGTGTTCAGTTAGGATAGTAACAGGGCTGAGGCTGACAATATAACATTACCGTCCTTCAACCGTCCATCCACCAACAACCGGAAGGGTGTGTGTTCTGTTAGGATAGTAACAGGGCTGAGGCTGACAATATAACATTACCGTCCTTCAACCGTCCATCCACCAACAACTGGAAGGGTGTGTGCTCAGTTAGGATAGTAACAGGGCTGAGGCTGACAATATAACATTACCGTCCTTCAGTCATCCATCCAGTAACAACTGGAAGGGTGTGTGTTCAGTTAGGATAGTAACAGGGCTGAGGCTGACTAGATAACATTACCGTCCTTCAGTCATCCATCCAGTAACAACTGGAAGGGTGTCTGTTCAGTTAGGATAGTAAGAGGGCTGAGGCTGACAATATAACATTACCGTCCTTCAACCGTCCATCCAGTAACAACTGGAAGGGTGTGTGTTCAGTTGGGATAGTAACAGGGCTGAGGCTGACAATATAACATTACCGTCCTTCAGTCATCCATCCAGTAACAACTGGAAGGGTGTGTGTTCAGTTAGGATAGTAACAGGGATGAGGCTGAGAATATAACATTACCGTCCTTCAGTCATCCATCCACTAACAACTGGAAGGGTGTGTGTTCAGTTAGGATAGTAACAAGGCTGAGGCTGACAATATAACATTACTGTCCTTCAGTCATCCATCCAGTAACAACTGGAAGGGTGTGTGTTCAGTTAGGATAGTAACAGGGCTGAGGCTGACAATATAACATTACCGTCCTTCAGTCATCCATCCAGTAACAACTGGAAGGGTGTGTGTTCAGTTAGGATAGTAACAGGGATGAGGCTGAGAATATAACATTACCGTCCTTCAACCATCCATCCAGTAACAACTGGAAGGGTGTGTGTTCAGTTAGGATAGTAACAAGGCTGATGCTGACAATATAACATTACTGTCCTTCAACCGTCCTTCCAGTAACAACTGGAAGGGTGTGTGTTCAGTTAGGATAGTAACAAGGCTGAGGCTGACAATATAACATTACCGTCCTTCAGTCATCCATCCAGTAACAACTGGAAGGGTGTGTGTTCAGTTAGGATAGTAACAGGGCTGAGGCTGACAATATAACATTACCGTCCTTCAACCATCCATCCAGTAACAACTGGAAGGGTGTGTGTTCAGTTAGGATAGTAACAGGGCTGAGGCTGACAATATAACATTACTGTCCTTCAACCGTCCATCCAGTAACAACTGGAAGGGTGTGTGTTCAGTTAGGATAGTAACAGGGCTGAGGCTGACAATATAACATTACCGTCCTTCAACCGTCCATCCACCAACAACCGGAAGGGTGTGTGTTCTGTTAGGATAGTAACAGGGCTGAGGCTGACAATATAACATTACCGTCCTTCAACCGTCCATCCACCAACAACTGGAAGGGTGTGTGCTCAGTTAGGATAGTAACAGGGCTGAGGCTGACAATATAACATTACCGTCCTTCAGTCATCCATCCAGTAACAACTGGAAGGGTGTGTGTTCAGTTAGGATAGTAACAGGGCTGAGGCTGACTAGATAACATTACCGTCCTTCAGTCATCCATCCAGTAACAACTGGAAGGGTGTCTGTTCAGTTAGGATAGTAAGAGGGCTGAGGCTGACAATATAACATTACCGTCCTTCAACCGTCCATCCAGTAACAACTGGAAGGGTGTGTGTTCAGTTTGGATAGTAACAGGGCTGAGGCTGACAATATAACATTACCGTCCTTCAGTCATCCATCCAGTAACAACTAGAAGGGTGTCTGTTCAGTTAGGATAGTAAGAGGGCTCAGGCTGACAATGTAACATTACCGTCCTTCAACCGTCCATCCAGTAACAACTGGAAGGGCGTGTGTTCAGTTAGGATAGTATCGGGGCTGAGGATGACAATATAACATTACCGTCCTTCAGTCATCCATCCAGTAACAACTGGAAGGCTGTGTGTTCAGTTAGGATAGTAACAGGGCTGAGGCTGACAATATAACTTTACCGTCCTTCAGTCATCCATCCAGTAACAACTGGAAGGGTGTGTGTTCAGTTAGGATAGTAACAGGGCTGAGGCTGACAATATAACATTACCGTCCTTCAGTCATCCATCCAGTAACAACTGGAAGGGTGTGTGTTCAGTTAGGATAGTAACAAGGCTGAGGCTGACAATATAACATTACCGTCCTTCAACCGTCCATCCAGTAACGACTGGAAGGGTGTGTGTTCATTTAGGATAGTAACGGGGCTGAGGCTGACAATATAACATTACCGTCCTTCAACCGTCCATCCAGTAACAACTAGAAGGGTGTGTGTTCAGTTAGGATAGTAACGGGGCTGAGGCTGACAATATAACATTACCGTCCTTCAACCGTCCATCCAGTAACAACTGGAAGGGTGTGTGCTCAGATAGCATAGTAACAGGGCTGAGGCTGACAATATAACATTACCGTCCTTCAGTCATCCATCCAGTAACAACTGGAAGGGTGTGTGTTCAGTTTGGATAGAAACGGGGCTGAGGCTGACAATATAACATTACCGTCCTTCAACCGTCCATCCAGTAACAACTAGAAGGGTGTGTGTTCAGTTAGGATAGTAACGGGGCTGAGGCTGACAATATAACATTACCGTCCTTCAACCGTCCATCCAGTAACAACTGGAAGGGTGTGTGTTCAGTTAGGATAGTAACAGGGCTGAGGCTGACAATATAACATTACTGTCCTTCAACCGTCCATCCACCAACAACTGGAAGGGTGTGTGTTCAGTTTGGATAGTAACAGGGCTGAGGCTGACAATATAACATTACCGTCCTTCAGTCATCCATCCAGTAACAACTGGAAGGGTGTGTGTTCAGTTAGGATTGTAACAGGGCTGAGGCTGACAATATAACATTACCGTCCTTCAACCGTCCATCCAGTCACAACTAGAAGGGTGTGTGTTCAGTTAGGATAGTAACGGGGCTGAGGCTGACAATATAACATTACCGTCCTTCAACCGTCCATCCAGTAACAACTGGAAGGGTGTGTGTTCAGTTAGCATAGTAACGGGGCTGAGGCTGACAATATAACATTACCGTCCTTCAGTCATCCATCCAGTAACAACTGGAAGGGTGTGTGTTCAGTTAGGATAGTAACAGGGCTGAGGCTGACAATATAACATTACTGTCCTTCAACCGTCCATCCAGTAACAACTGGAAGGGTGTGTGTTCAGTTAGGATAGTAACAGCGCTGAGGCTAACAATATAACATTACCGTCCTTCAACCGTCCATCGACCAACAACTGGAAGGTTGTGTGCTCAGTTAGGATAGTAACAGGGCTGAGGCTGACAATATAACATTACCGTCCTTCAGTCATCCATCCAGTAACAACTGGAAGGGTGTGTGTTCAGTTAGGATAGTAACAGGGCTGAGGCTGACAATATAACATTAACGTCCTTCAGTCATCCATCCTGTAACAACTGGAAGGGTGTCTGTTCAGTTAGGATAGTAAGAGGGCTGAGGCTGACAATATAACATTACCGTCCTTCAACCGTCCATCCAGTAACAACTGGAAGGGTGTGTGTTCAGTTTGGATAGTAACAGGGCTGAGGCTGACAATATAACATTACCGTCCTTCAGTCATCCATCCAGTAACAACTAGAAGGGTGTCTGTTCAGTTAGGATAGTAAGAGGGCTCAGGCTGACAATGTAACATTACCGTCCTTCAACCGTCCATCCAGTAACAACTGGAAGGGCGTGTGTTCAGTTAGGATAGTATCGGGGCTGAGGATGACAATATAACATTACCGTCCTTCAGTCATCCATCCAGTAACAACTGGAAGGCTGTGTGTTCAGTTAGGATAGTAACAGGGCTGAGGCTGACAATATAACTTTACCGTCCTTCAGTCATCCATCCAGTAACAACTGGAAGGGTATGTGTTCAGTTAGGATAGTAACAGGGCTGAGGCTGACAATATAACATTACCGTCCTTCAGTCATCCATCCAGTAACAACTGGAAGGGTGTGTGTTCAGTTAGGATAGTAACAAGGCTGAGGCTGACAATATAACATTACCGTCCTTCAACCGTCCATCCAGTAACAACTGGAAGGGTGTGTGTTCAGTTAGGATAGTAACGGGGCTGAGGCTGACAATATAACATTACCGTCCTTCAACCGTCCATCCAGTAACAACTAGAAGGGTGTGTGTTCAGTTAGGATAGTAACGGGGCTGAGGCTGACAATATAACATTACCGTCCTTCAGTCATCCATCCAGTAACAACTGGAAGGGTGTGTGTTCAGTTAGGATAGTAACAGGGCTGAGGCTGACAATATAACATTACCGTCCTTCTACCGTCCATCCAGTAACAACTGGAAGGGTGTGTGTTCA
The DNA here is from genome assembly GCF_036365525.1 of Heterodontus francisci. Lineage (NCBI taxonomy): Eukaryota > Metazoa > Chordata > Chondrichthyes > Heterodontiformes > Heterodontidae > Heterodontus > Heterodontus francisci. The sequence continues at coordinate 1,167,449 of NW_027141885.1, forward strand.
GTTAGGATAGTAACAGGGCTGAGGCTGTCAATATAACATTACCGTCCTTCAGTCATCCTTCCAGTAACAACTGGAAGGGTATGAGTTCAGTTAGGATAGTAACAGGGCTGAGGCTGTCAATATAACATTACCGTCCTTCAGTCATCCTTCCAGTAACAACTGGAAGGGTGTGTGTTCAGTTAGGATAGTAACAGGGCTGAGGCTGACAATATAACATTGCCGTCCTTCAGTCATCCATCCAGTAACAACTGGAAGGGTGTGTGTTCAGTTAGGATAGTAACGGGGCTGAGGCTGACAATATAACATTACCGTCATTCAGTCATCCATCCAGTAACAACTGGAAGGGTGTGTGTTCAGTTAGGATAGTAACAGGGCTGAGGCTGACAATATAACATGACCGTCCTTCAACCATCCATCCAGTAACAACTGGAAGGGTGTGTGTTCAGTTAGGATAGTAACAGGGCTGAGGCTGACAATATAACATTACCGTCCTTCAACCGTCCACCCAGTAACAACTGGAAGGGTGTGTGTTCAGTTAGGATAGTAACAAGGCTGAGGCTGACAATATAACATTACCGTCCTTCAGTCATCCATCCAGTAACAACTGGAAGGGTGTGTGTTCAGTTAGGATAGTAACAGGGCTGAGGCTGACAATATAACATTACCGTCCTTCAACCGTCCACCCAGTAACAACTGGAAGGGTGTGTGTTCAGTTAGGATAGTAACAGGGCTGAGGCTGACAATATAACATTGCCGTCCTTCAGTCATCCATCCAGTAACAACTGGAAGGGTGTGTGTTCAGTTTGGATAGTAACAGGGCTGAGGCTGACAATATAACATTACCGTCCTTCAGTCATCCATCCAGTAACAACTGGAAGGGTGTGTGTTCAGTTAGGATAGTAAGAGGGCTGAGGCTGACAATATAACATTACCGTCCTTCAACCGTCCATCCAGTAACAACTGGAAGGGTGTGTGTTCAGTTAGGATAGTAACAAGGCTGAGGCTGACAATATAACATTACCGTCCTTCAGTCATCCATGCAGTAACAACTGGAAGGGTGTGTGTTCAGTTAGGATAGTAACAGGGCTGAGGCTGACAATATAACATTACCGTCCTTCAACCGTCCATCCAGTAACAACTGGAAGGATGTGTGTTCAGTTAGGATAGTAACAGGGCTGAGGCTGACAATATAACATTACCGTCCTTCAACCGTCCATCCAGTAACAACTGGAAGGGTGTGTGTTCAGTTAGGATAGTAACAGGGCTGAGGCTGACAATATAACATTACCGTCCTTCAGTCATCCATCCAGTAACAACTGGAAGGGTGTGTGTTCATTTAGGATAGTAACAGGGATGAGGCTGACAATATAACATTACCGTCCTTCAACCATCCATCCAGTAACAACTAGAAGGGTGTGTGTTCAGTTAGGATAGTAACGGGGCTGAGGCTGACAATATAACATTACCGTCCTTCAGTCATCCATCCAGTAACAACTGGAAGGGTGTGTGTTCAGTTAGGATAGTAACAGGGCTGAGGCTGACAATATAACATTACCGTCCTTCTACCGTCCATCCAGTAACAACTGGAAGGGTGTGTGTTCAGTTAGGATAGTAACAGGGCTGAGGCTGTCAATATAACATTACCGTCCTTCAGTCATCCTTCCAGTAACAACTGGAAGGGTATGTGTTCAGTTAGGATAGTAACAGGGCTGAGGCTGTCAATATAACATTACCGTCCTTCAGTCATCCTTCCAGTAACAACTGGAAGGGTGTGTGTTCAGTTAGGATAGTAACAGGGCTGAGGCTGACAATATAACATTGCCGTCCTTCAGTCATCCATCCAGTAACAACTGGAAGGGTGTGTGTTCAGTTAGGATAGTAACGGGGCTGAGGCTGACAATATAACATTACCGTCATTCAGTCATCCATCCAGTAACAACTGGAAGGGTGTGTGTTCAGTTAGGATAGTAACAGGGCTGAGGCTGACAATATAACATGACCGTCCTTCAACCATCCATCCAGTAACAACTGGAAGGGTGTGTGTTCAGTTAGGATAGTAACATGGCTGAGGCTGACAATATAACATTACCGTCCTTCAACCGTCCACCCAGTAACAACTGGAAGGGTGTGTGTTCAGTTAGGATAGTAACAAGGCTGAGGCTGACAATATAACATTACCGTCCTTCAGTCATCCATCCAGTAACAACTGGAAGGGTGTGTGTTCAGTTAGGATAGTAACAGGGCTGAGGCTGACAATATAACATTACCGTCCTTCAACCGTCCACCCAGTAACAACTGGAAGGGTGTGTGTTCAGTTAGGATAGTAACAGGGCTGAGGCTGACAATATAACATTGCCGTCCTTCAGTCATCCATCCAGTAACAACTGGAAGGGTGTTTGTTCAGTTTGGATAGTAACAGGGCTGAGGCTGACAATATAACATTACCGTCCTTCAGTCATCCATCCAGTAACAACTGGAAGGGTGTGTGTTCAGTTAGGATAGTAAGAGGGCTGAGGCTGACAATATAACATTACCGTCCTTCAACCGTCCATCCAGTAACAACTGGAAGGGTGTGTGTTCAGTTAGGATAGTAACAAGGCTGAGGCTGACAATATAACATTACCGTCCTTCAGTCATCCATCCAGTAACAACTGGAAGGGTGTGTGTTCAGTTAGGATAGTAACAGGGCTGAGGCTGACAATATAACATTACCGTCCTTCAACCGTCCATCCAGTAACAACAGGAAGGGTGTGTGTTCAGTTGGGATAGTGACAGGGCTGAGGCTGACAATATAACATTACCGTCCTTCAGTCATCCATCCAGTAACAACTGGAAGGGTGTGTGTTCAGTTAGGATAGTAACAGGGCTGAGGCTGACAATATAACATTACCGTCCTTCAGCCGTCCATCCAGTAACAACTGGAAGGGTGTGTGTTCAGTTAGGATAGTAAGAGGGCTGAGGCTGACAATATAACATTACCGTCCTTCAACCGTCCATCCAGTAACAACTGGAAGGGTGTGTGTTCAGTTAGGATAGTAACAAGGCTGAGGCTGACAATACAGCATTACCGTCCTTCAACCGTCCATCCAGTAACAATTGGAAGGGTGTGTGTTCAGTTAGGATAGTAAGAGGGCTAAGGCTGACAATATAACATTACCGTCCTTCAACCGTCCATCCAGTAACAACTGGAAGGTTGTGTGTTCAGTTAGGATAGTAACAAGGGTGAGGCTGACAATACAGCATTACCGTCCTTCAACCGTCCATCCAGTAACAACTGGAAGGGTGTGTGTTCAGTTAGGATAGTAACAGGGCTGAGGCTGACAATATAACATTACCGTCCTTCAACCGTCCATCCAGTAACAACTGGAAGGGTGTGTGTTCAGTTAGGATAGTAACAAGGCTGAGGCTGACAATATAACATTACCTTCCTTCAGTCATCCATCCAGTCACAACTGGAAGGGTGTGTGTTCAGTGAGAATAGTAACAAGGCTGAGTCTGACAATATAACATTACCGTCCTTCAGTCATCCATCCAGTAACAACTAGAAGGGTGTCTGTTCAGTTAGGATAGTAAGAGGGCTCAGGCTGACAATGTAACATCACCGTCCTTCAACCGTCCATCCAGTAACAACTGGAAGGGCGTGTGTTCAGTTAGGTTAGTAACGGGGCTGAGGTTGACAATATAACATTACCGTCCTTCAGTCATCCATCCAGTAACAACTGGAAGGGTGTGTGTTCAGTTAGGATAGTAACAGGGCTGAGGCTGACAATATAACATTACCGTCCTTCAGTCATCCATCCACTAACAAATGGAAGCGTGTGTGTTCAGTTAGGATAGTAACAAGGCTGAGGCTGACAATATAACATTACCGTCCTTCAGTCATCCATCCAGTAACAACTGGAAGGGTGTGTGTTCAGTTAGGATAGTAACAGGGCTGAGGCTGACAATATAACATTACCGTCCTTCAGTCATCCATCCAGTAACAACTGGAAGGGTCTGTGTTCAGTTAGGATCGTAACAGGGCTGAGGCTGTCAATATAACATTACCGTCCTTCAGTCATCCTTCCAGTAACAACTGGAAGGGTGTGTGTTCAGTTAGGATAGTCACGGGGCTGAGGCTGACAATATAACATTTCCGTCCTTCAGTCATCCATCCAGAAACAACTGGAAGGGTGTGTGTTCAGTTAGGATAGTAACAGGGCTGAGGCTGACAATATAACATTACCGTCCTTCAGTCATCCATCCAGAAACAACTGGAAGGGTGTGTGTTCAGTTAGGATAGTAACAGGGCTGAGGCTGACAATATAACATTACCGTCCTTCAACCGTCCATCCAGTAACAACTGGAAGGGTGTGTGTTCAGTTTGGATAGTAACAGGGCTGAGGCTGACAATATAACATTACCGTCCTTCAGTCATCCATCCAGTAACAACTGGAAGGGTGTGTGCTCAGTTAGGATAGTAACAGGGATGAGGCTGACAATATAACATTACCGTCCTTCAACCATCCATCCAGTAACAACTGGAAGGGTGTGTGTTCAGTTAGGATAGTAACAAGGCTGAGGCTGACAATATAACATTACCGTCCTTCAGTCATCCATCCAGAAACAACTGGAAGGGTGTGTGTTCAGTTAGGATAGTAACAAGGCTGAGGCTGACAATATAACATTACCGTCCGTCAACCGTCCATCCAGTAACAACTGGAAGGGTGTGTGTTCAGTTAGGATAGTAACAGGGCTGAGGCTGACAATATAACATTACCGTCCTTCAGTCATCCATCCAGTAACAACTGGAAGGGTGTGTGCTCAGTTAGGATAGTAACAGGGCTGAGGCTGACAATATAACATTACCGTCCTTCAACCATCCATCCAGTAACAACTGGAAGGGTGTGTGTTCAGTTAGGATAGTAACAAGGCTGAGGCTGACAATATAACATTACCGTCCTTCAGTCATCCATCCAGTAACAACTGGAAGGGTGTGTGTTCAGTTAGGATAGTAACAGGGCTGAGGCTGACAATATAACATTACCGTCCTTCAGTCATCCATCCAGTAACAACTGGAAGGGTGTGTGTTCAGTTAGGATAGTAACAGGGCTGAGGCTGACAATATAACATTACCGTCCTTCAGTAATCCATCCAGTAACAACTGGAAGGGTGTGTGTTCAGTTAGGATAGTAACGGGGCTGAGGCTGACAATATAACATTACCGTCCTTCAGTCATCCATCCAGTAACAACTGGAAGGGTGTGTGTTCAGTTAGGATAGTAACAGGGCTGAGGCTGACAATATAACATTACCGTCCTTCAGTCATCCATCCACTAACAACTGGAAGCGTGTGTGTTCAGTTAGGATAGTAACAAGGCTGAGGCTGACAATATAACATTACCGTCCTTCAGTCATCCATCCAGTAACAACTGGAAGGGTGTGTGTTCAGTTAGGATAGTAACAGGGCTGAGGCTGACAATATAACATTACCGTCCTTCAGTCATCCATCCAGTAACAACTGGAAGGGTGTGTGTTCAGTTAGGATAGTAACAGGGCTGAGGCTGTCAATATAACATTACCGTCCTTCAGTCATCCTTCCAGTAACAACTGGAAGGGTGTGTGTTCAGTTAGGATAGTAACAAGGCTGAGGCTGACAATATAACATTGCCGACCTTCAGTCATCCATCCAGTAACAACTGGAAGGGTGTGTGTTCAGTTAGGATAGTAACGGGGCTGAGGCTGACAATATAACATTACCGTCCTTCAGTCACCCATCCAGTAACAACTCGAAGGGTGTGTGTTCAGTTAGGATAGTAACAAGGCTGAGGCTGACAATATAACATTGCCATCCTTCAGTCATCCATCCAGAAACAACTGGAAGGGTGTGTGTTCAGTTAGGATAGTAACAGGGCTGAGGCTGACAATATAACATTACCGTCCTTCAACCGTCCATCCAGTAACAACTGGAAGGGTGTGTGTTCAGTTAGGATAGTAACAGGGCTGAGGCTGACAATATAACATTACCGTCCTTCAGTCATCCATCCACTAACAACTGGAAGGGTGTGTGCTCAGTTAGGATAGTAACAGGGATGAGGCTGACAATATAACATTACCGTACTTCAACCATCCATCCAGTAACAACTGGAAGGGTGTGTCTTCAGTTAGGATAGTAACATGGCTGAGGCTGACAATATAACATTACCGTCCTTCAACCGTCCATCCAGTAACAACTGGAAGGGTGTGTGTTCAGTTAGGATAGTAACAAGGCTGAGGCTGACAATACAGCATTACCGTCCTTCTGTCATCCATCCAGTAACAACGGGAAGGGTCTGTGCTCAGTTAGGATAGTAACGGGGCTGAGGCTGACAATATAACATTACCGTCCTTCAGTCATCCATCCAGTAACAACTGGAAGGGTGTGTGTTCAGTTAGGATAGTAACAGGGCTGAGGCTGACAATATAACATTACCGTCCTTCAGTCATCCATCCAGTCACAACTGGAAGGGTGTGTGTTCAGTTAGGATAGTAACAGGGCTGAGGCTGGCAATATAACATTACCGTCCTTCAACCGTCCATCCAGTAACAACTGGAAGGGTGTGTGTTCAGTTAGGATAGTAACAAGGCTGAGGCTGACAATACAGCATTACCGTCCTTCAACCGTCCATCCAGTAACAACTGGAAGGGTGTGTGTTCAGTTAGTATAGTAAGAGGGCTGAGGCTGACAATATAACATTACCGTCCTTCAGTCATCCATCCAGTAACAACTGGAAGGGTGTGTGTTCAGTTAGGATAGTAACAGGGCTGAGGCTGACAATATAACATTACCGTCCTTCAACCGTCCATCCAGTAACAACTGGAAGGGTGTGTGTTCAGTTTGGATAGTAACAGGGCTGAGGCTGACAATATAACATTACCGTCCTTCAGTCATCCATCCAGTAACAACTGGAAGGGTGTGTGCTCAGTTAGGATAGTAACAGGGATGAGGCTGACAATATAACATTACCGTCCTTCAACCGTCCATCCAGTAACAACTGGAAGGGTGTGTGTTCAGTTAGGATAGTAACAAGGCTGAGGCTGACAATACAGCATTACCGTCCTTCAACCGTCCATCCAGGAACAACTGGAAGGGTGTGTGTTCAGTTAGTATAGTAAGAGGGCTGAGGCTGACAATATAACATTACCGTCCTTCAACCGTCCATCCAGTAACAACTGGAAGGGTGTGTGTTCAGTTAGGATAGTAACAAGGCTGAGGCTGACAATACAGCATTACCGTCCTTCAACCGTCCATCCAGTAACAACTGGAAGGTTGTGTGTTCAGTTAGGATAGTAACAGGGCTGAGGCTTACAATATAACATTACCGTCCTTCAACCGTCCATCCAGTAACATCTGGAAGGGTGTGTGTTCAGTTAGGATAGTAACAGGGATGAGGCTGACAATATAACATTACCGTCCTTCAACCATCCATCCAGTAACAACTGGAAGGGTGTGTGTTCAGTGAGGATAGTAACAAGGCTGAGGCTGACAATATAACATTACCGTCCTTCAGTCATCCATCCACTAACAACTGGAAGGGTGTGTGTTCAGTTAGGATAGTAACAGGGCTGAGGCTTACAATATAACATTACCGTCCTTCAACCGTCCATCCAGTAACATCTGGAAGGGTGTGTGTTCAGTTAGGATAGTAACAGGGATGAGGCTGACAATATAACATTACCGTCCTTCAACCATCCATCCAGTAACAACTGGAAGGGTGTGTGTTCAGTGAGGATAGTAACAAGGCTGAGGCTGACAATATAACATTACCGTCCTTCAGTCATCCATCCACTAACAACTGGAAGGGTGTGTGTTCAGTTAGGATACTAACGGGGCTGAGGCTGACAATATAACATTACCGTCCTTCAGTCATCCATCCAGTAACAACTGGAAGGGTGTGTGTTCAGTTGGGATAGTAACGGGGCTGAGGCTGACAATATAACATTACCGTCCTTCAACCGTCCATCCAGTAACAACTGGAAGGGTGTGTGTTCAGTTAGGATAGTAACAGGGCTGAGGCTGACAATATAACATTACCGTCCTTCAGTCATCCATCCAGTAACAACTGGAAGGGTGTGTGTTCAGTTAGGATAGTAACGGGGCTGAGGCTGAGAATATAACATTACCGTCCTTCAACCGTCCATCCAGTAACAACTGGAAGGGTGTGTGTTCAGTTAGGATAGTAACTTGGCTGAGGCTGACAATATAACATTACCGTCCTTCAGTCATCCAGTAACAACTGGAAGGGTGTGTGTTCAGTTAGGATAGTAACGGGGCTGAGGCTGACAATATAAGTAACATTTTGAATCACCCAGAAGACGGCCAGCAAATCTTTTTCACACATTGTCAAGACCCTTTCTACTGACGTTTACAAGTGAGCTGCTTATTCCACTCGGCAGAATCGGCCATGTTTCTTCTGAAGGAATACCGCTGATAAGGTGGTATCTGTGGTAGCGACATCGAGGGCAAAGGGTAGGGGTGGGTCCGGCACCTGTAACACCGGATTTATGGCCAACCACTGGTGGAATGTTGACGGATTATCATGTAATCCCTGGGGGAGACACATCCAGGTGTACAGTTGTCCGGGAATGTAAACACAAATTTATATTGACACTCTCGTGCCAGCGAGAGTCTGGAAAAACTCCATCTGCCATTTCTCCGCCCTAGTCTCCAACCGATCCAGATCCTGCTGTATCCTCTGACAATCCTCATCATTATCCGCAACTCCACCAAGCTTTGTGTTTTGAACAAACTTACTAATCAGACCAGCTACATTTTCCTCCAAATCGTATATATACTACTACTAACAGCAAAGGTCCCAGCACTAATCCCTGCGGAACACCACTATTCACAGCCCTCCATTCAGAAAAGCGCCCTTCCACTGATACCCTCTGTCTTCTATGACCGAGCCAGTTCTGTATCCATCTTGCCAGCTCACCTCTGATTCCGTGTGACTTCACCTTTTGCACCAGTCTGCCATGAGGGACCTTATCAAAGGCTTTACTGAAGTCTGTATGGACAACATCCACTGCCCTTCCTTTATCAATCATCTTCGCCACTTCCTCAAAAAACTCATTCAAGTTAGTGAGACACGACCTCCCCCTCACAAAACCATGCTGCCTCTCCCTACTAATAAGTTCATTTGTTTCCAAATGGAAGTAAATCCTGCCCCGAAGAATCCTCTCTAATAATTTCCCTACCACTGACCAAAGGCTCACCGGCCTGTAATTTCCTGGATTATCCTTGCTATCCTTCTTAAACAAAGGAACAACATTTGCTATTCTCCAGTCCTCTGGGACATCACCTATAGCCAATGAGGATGCAAAGATTTCTGTCAAGGCCCCAGCTATTTCTTCCCTTGCCTCCCTCAGTATTCTGCATTAGATCCCATTAGGCCCTGGGGACTTATTTACCTTAATGCTTTGCAAGACGCCCGACACCTTCTCCTCTGATCCCACGAACTTCAGAACTCTGTGGAGAACCAGAATGTAACTGCTCGGAGAGAATCACTACCCTGTCTTTACATGGCTCATGATTCACCCCCAAGGAATTCAAACCCCACCATCCATCGCCAACCAACCAGGATATTTCCAGAATATTTCCTGGATGCCTTCCACCCGGACAGGCTGTCGGCGATTGCCTGCAAAGATTCCGGTTGCCATAGGACAACTTCACTTTCCCACCACGGATTCCCCATTCTCCACCATTGCCCCCATCTGAGATGCCCCATCACAGCATCCGCTTGGTCACCATCCTGCAATAAAAACCTTTTCATGAACATCTTTATCCAACAACACATCCAATTATGCAAACACAACGCAACTATTCACCCTTGTAGATTCCCTTAGTGACTGTCTTGTGGGTTCCCTCGACTTTGCTAGGGATCCTACACAGTGTTTCCCCAGTGTCTGCAGCATGGCTGATGGAAGGCTGCTGACTTTCACTGGGGAGACTGCATATGGCCTTGCAGGACGTCCTCGAGCAGCTCTGGGCTTTGAGGGCTCGGATTCGGAGTGCACCACCTCGACATGGGCAGCAGCAGTCTGGGCTAGCTGATGGGTAACAGCAAGGACACTGGTGGAGTGACAGTGAAGGGAGAACAAATACTGTCATCCTGAGAGAGGACAGCAGGTTCATGCTCCACGGAGACACTGTCACTGCCACGGGGCGACACCTCAGGAATCCTAGTAATCTACTGGATCACAGATTGCTGGACTGTTGTGAGAGCCTGCAAAATCCTTTGAACACTGAGATCCACAGCCATTATGACAGCAGTCTGATCCTGCATGGCAGCAAGCAATCTGAGTCTGAGTTTCCACTGCAGCACTGAGACGTTGGGTGTCTGCCATCTGTGCTGCAGTGGAAGCTGTGACAATGGTCACCAGACACGGTATCACAGCTGGGTCCGTGAGTGATGTCATGGAGTTAGTGACCACTTCCACATGGGAAAGAATGTGCTTCAAACTCTGTGCAATGTCCTGTGCCATGTTGGAGTCGGACTCCTCCATGTTCTTTGACAGTGACAACAGACTGTCAATGGACAAAGTATCTCAGTGTACATGTCGATCAGCATTCTCCTGTATGCTGTTCCAGCAATGTTCACATCTGAGTCCTGTGTATTATAACTCGTTTGTGACCTTGCCCTCCGGTGATCTGACACATGAACTATCCTTTCCCCCTGGCCTGGCTGCAGCTCACTCGTGCTCGGTCACTCACCACATGCAGATTCCGACTCTATACCACCCTCTAAGGTACACACAGCGGAAGTATTTGATCTGGTGACTGTGAGTTTCAGACCAAGTGGTGGGGCTTCACCAGCAGTCCTGTGCTGCTGCTCTCTCTCTGTCACCTGGAGCTGCTGTGACTGGGAAGCTGGCAGTTATGGGTTATCATTGGAAAGTATAAAATCAGAAGGGGAGGGTTGTGGTGAGGGATTGGGAATGGGATGGAAAGCAGGAGGTCCATGGTCCCACCATCTGCAGCTTGTACTTCTTCCCAGACAGTAGGATGAGGGGGAGGTGGGAGTTAAGAAGGAACATAAGGCAGCAACATAACATCATCCTGAATGCTCTCGGTGATGCTGGATGCCACGGGCTCTGTCACAGCCGGTTCCATGATGTGGAGAATCACCTCCTCCCTCAGGATCAGGGGATGAAGGTATGCCTGGTCCCCACCGGATCACTGTTGCTCCCTGTGTTTATGAGCCACCTTGTCCTGTAAGAGAGAGGGCAGAATGTCATTGATTGTGTTGCACTGTGTTTGAGTGATGTGCCTGCCATAGCTGAAGAGCTGGAGGCATGTGGAGGCAGGGAGAGGTGGATGTGAGGCTGGTATCAGTGGAAGGTGTGTGAGGGTGAGATAGAGTATGTGAATGTTAGGTGTGGGTCCTGAGTGTTAGGGACAGCTGATGGGTGAGTGATGGGGATGTGGTTCATTGAGCAGTGTGAGAGGTTACTGGTGTTGAGGGCAGGAGATGTCATGTGGAGATGAATTCACTGACATTGACCACCCGTGTGAGTTCATTTAACTTCTTCTGGCTCTTCTGCCAGGTCCTCGGGGCCAGACGTCTTGCACTGACCTCCCTGGCCACCTGCTCCTATTTACTTCGAAGTGCATTTCTTGAGGGTCTGCACCCCACCCCATGGGAACATGGCCTGTCTGCTCATGTCACCCTCCATTACTAAGACCTCCAGCACCACATCTGTGAACCGCAGAACCCTCTCTCTCTCCTAGTACTCAATTTACCTTGTCTCTAATTGCGGCATTTCACAGTCAGCAGCAGCCTCCTGTGATTCAGTGCAACCTCCCTTTAAGAGGAACAGACTGTCTTTAAGAGCTGAATCCTGGATGAAACACGAGCCAGCCTCACACAACCTTAGGCCCCAGCAGACAGACAGCACCGCGTGTCACCCTAGGCGGTACATAGAATTCGTGGAAATGAGAAGGCAGCAGGAAGTTTGTGTGTCACCTGCCTCAACACGAATAGGCAAGGGCAGATCACGAATTACAATCCCTACACCCGAAAAACGAAGCAAACCCGATTTTCTCGCTATATCTATCTTCCTTTCCCACTTACGCATGTCCTCACTCGCTCTTTACACTCTCTGTCTGTTTCTCATAGAATCAGAGACTGATGCAGTACAAAAGGAGGCTATTCGGCCCATTGTTTCAGTGCTGTCTCTTGGAATGAGCTACTTAATGAATTCCACCACCAACACCCACCCCCCTCAACTTTCCGCAGTCTCCTTTTTTCCTATTCAAGTATTTGCTAAATTCCCTTTTGAAAGATATTATTGAATCTGCTTCCACCATGTTTTCAGGCAGTGAATCCCACATCCCAACAACTCGCTGTGTAAGAAAATTCTCCTCATTTCACCTCTGGTTCTTTGTCAATTACCTTCAATCTGTGTCTTCTTAATACTGAACTTCCTGACACTGGAAACAGTTTCACATTAATTACCCTATCAAAACCCTTAATGATTTTGAATTATATATTAAATCACCCCTTACCCTTCATTGCTCCAAAGAGAACAATCCCAGCTTTTCCAATCTCTCCACATAACTGAATTCCCTGATCCCTGGTACCATTCTAATAAATCACCTCAGTCTCTTCACTAAGTCCTTGACATCCTTATCAAAGTGTGGTGACCAGAATTGGACACAATTCTCCAGCTGGGACCTAACCAATGATGTCCAAACATCAGCATTTCCTCATGAGTTTTATTACTCTGTGCCTCTCTCTCTGACACCAAGGACACTACATGTTACCGTCAAAGATCTGTGTGTGTACGCCGCAGGTCTCTCTAATCCTGCACCCGCTTTATAATGGTACCATTTAGTTTATATTGTTTCTCCTCATACTTCCTACCCATGTCTCACTTCACACTTCACTGTGTTAAATTACATCTGCCATGTTCCTGTCCATTACACCAGTCAGTCTCTGTCCTCCTGAAGTTTGTTACTATCCTTCTCACTGTTTATTAACATTTCTGAGTTTCCACCCATCACAAAACCTTGACATTATCCCCTCTGTACACAAGCCCATTGTATTAACATACTGCAACAGTGATCCCAACAGTGACCCTCGGGATAATAAAAGCAAAATACTGAGGATGATGTAAATCTGAAATAAGTACAAGGAATGCTGGAAATACACAGCAGGTCTGGGAGCATCTGTGGAGAGAGAAGTAGAGTTAATATTTCAGGTCAGTGACCCTTCTTCAGAACAGGGGAACGCCATTGTGTACTTCCCTCCAGACTGAACAATAAATATTCTCCACTACTCTCTGCTTTCTGCTTCGCATCTCGATCAGATCTGATTTTACATTTCCCTGCTCTAAGTTGAACCATCCCAGCTACATAACTGTAATCCCTCATCCCTGGAAAAATTCCAGTAAAACTCTTTTATCCCCTCTCCAATGGGCTCATGTCCTTCCTAAAATGTGGTTCCCTGTATTGGACACAATGCTCCAGGTGGAGCCGATCTAGTCTTTTCTATCGGTGTAACATAACATCCTGACTATTCGACTCTGTGTCTCTATTAATAAAACCTAGGAATCTATTTTCTTTGTTAACTGTTTGTTAACCTGTCCAGCTCACTTCAAAGATTGCACACAAACACCCCAGGTCTCTCTGTTATTCTCACCACCTTTAAAGTTGTGTTATCTCTCCTCATTCATCCACCTGCAGTTCGCTATCACCTTCTCAAAGGTTATTAGGGGTGGGTGATAACTGCTGGTCCAGCCAGCGACACCCACAACCCATGAATAAACAATATTATAAAATCTTTCCACAATGTATCACTTCACACATCTGCCAGGCCAATTAAATATTAGGAAAACTAAAGCCAGTGTTTTCAAACCCCACATCAAACATTTCTTAGCTACAGACTCCATCCCTCTCCTTGGCAACTGTCTGAGACTAAAGCAAAGTGTTTACAACCTGGTGTCATAGTTGCTCCTGCGATGAGCTTCCTACCAAATATTCACGCTATCAATAAAACTGCCTATTTCCACCCCCTTAACATAGGACGACTTCATCCCTGTCTCAGCTCCTCTGCTGATGAAACACTCCCCCTTGCCTGTGTTACCTGTAGACTTGACTATTCCATCACACTCCTGGCTGGTCTCCCACATTCTACCCGCCATAAACTTGAGGTGATGAAAAACACTGCTGCCCATGTCCTAACTCACACCAAGTCATGTTCACCCATCACCCCCTGAACTCACTGACCGACATTGGATCCTGGCCAGCAACACATCAACATAAAAACTCTCAGCCTTCTTTTCAAATGCTTCAACAGAGTTGCTTGCTAGGCCTTTACAGAGTGCAGTTAAGAGTCAATAACATTGCTGTGAGTCTAGAGTCATATGTGGGCTAGACCAGGAAAGGACGGCAGACTCGTTTCCCTAAAGGACATTAGTGAATCAGATGGTGTTTAACAAAAAACGATGATAGTTTCATGGCTCCATGACTGAGACTAGCTTTCTATTCCAGATTTTAACACACTCCTGGCTTGTCTCACACATTCTACTCTCTGTAAACTTGAGGTCATCCAAACTCTGCTGCTCTTGTGTCAACTCACACCAAGTCCCGTTCCCCGATCACTGACATACATCTGCTGCCAGTTAAGCAATGTCTTGATTTTAAAATACTCAACCGTGTTTGCAACTCCCTCGATGTCCTCACACCTCCTTATCTATGTAATATTCGCCAGCCCCACAACCCTCCAAGATATCTGCACTCCTCCAATCCTGGTCTCTTGTGTATGCTTGATTTTCATCATTGCTCAACTGCCAGCCAGGTCTTCAGCTGCCTAGACCCAAAGCTCTGGAATTCCCTAACTACACCTCTTTTATTTTATTCGTGTGTGGGATATGTGCATCGCTGGCAAGGCCAGCATTTGTTCCCATCCCTAATTGCCCTTGACAAATGAGTGACTTGCTCGGACATTTCACAAGGCAGTTAAGAGTTAACCACATTGTTGAGGGTCTGGAGTCACATGAAGGCCAGATCAGGTAAGGACAGCAGATTTCCTTCCCGAAAGGACATTAGTAAATCAGATTGGTTTTGACAACAATCGATGATAGATTCATGGCACCATGACTGAGACTAAATTTCATTTCCAGATTTTTATTAATGAATTGAAATTATTAATTGATTGAATTTTAATTCCCACCAACTGCCATGTGGGAATTGAACCCATGGCATTAGCCTGAACCTCTGGTTTTCTAGTTCAGTGACATTACCGCTATACCACTGTCACTGCCTCTCTGCCTCACTTTCCTCCCTTAAGACACTACTTAATACCTCCTGCTTTGACCAAGAAATGGAAGTTGTTGTTGTTGGGCTTTGCCAGATATGATTTGTCATTACCATATCCCTGCTGCCGTCCATTTATTGTCCCGTGTTTTTTTCCAAGCAACGAATGTTTTTGTCCTGGGCTGTGAAGTCTAGAAATTTCCCACCAGCGACGTTAGACTGACTGGTCAGTAATTACACCGTTTGCTCCATCTCTCCTTTTTTAAACCGAGTGTAACATTTACAACCCTCCCATCTCTGGCATCAAGCCCATATCCAAGGAGGATTGGAACATTCTGTCACTGCCTCTGCTATTTTCAACATTCCTTCCCTCAGCATCCCCCACACATCCCATTCAGACAGGGTAAATGGTCTACTTTATTGTGGCACAAGAAGAGTTGGACTGAAAGGGGTTAACTGAACCTGTTTGTTCAGTGACTGTAATTAATGTCAGTCACCATGGACCCTAATTGTGTCGCTGGAGGGTTTCCCTCTTCTATTAATACAGGACTCCTTTCAATGTGTTATCCCATAGTGTCAACAACAGCATCATTCCGGCGCGATCAAGGATCAGCAGCCGCAGCGAGAGAGAGGATAGACCAGAATCTGAGAACAATAGATTGGAATGTTACAACAATGGGTCAGAACATGAGAAAAATAGATTGGAATGCTGCAACAATGGGTCAGAATCTGAGAACAGTAGATTGGAATGTTACTACAATGGGAAGGAGGAGTTTCTCCTATTGGTTTGGCCTAGTTACTGCAGATTATTTTTGGCTAACATTAGATTATCGGATCTATTATGCACTGAAGATGATTCAAACGATTTATTATCCCATCCTCGCTATTATTGGTGTCCCTGGTGAGTCTCTGTATCCAACGTTTAGAATTATAAACATATTTTACAGATTTAATGTTCTTGTCATGTCAATCTTGGGAAGTCTGAAGCCATTGTCTTCAGTCACTGCCACAAACTCCATTCCCTATCCACTGTCTGCATTCCCCTCGCTGCCCAATGTCTGGGGCTGAAGCAGACTGTTTGCGACCTCTGCATCCAGTTGACACTGAGCTGAGTTCATCTCCATATTCTCTCCATCACCAACCCTGCCTATCACCACCTCTGTAAAATGTCCCATCTCCACCTCTGCCTCAGCCCATCGACCGCATAAACCCTCATCTGTGCCTTTGTTAAATCCACACTTGACTATTACAATTCTATCCTGGTCACCTTCCAATTCTATCCTGGTCACCCTCCCAGTTATTAACCTCCATAAACCACAGCCTATCCAGAAATCTGCTGCCTGTGTTCCAACTCACACCAAATCCCGATCACCCATCACCCCTGTGCTCACTGATCTACATTGTCTCCCGGTCTGGCAACACCTTAATTTTAATATTCTCATTCTTGTCTTTGAATCTCTCCATGGCCTCACCACTCCAATTAGCCCTATTCCACTCTCGATTTCACATATTCTTGTAAATCTTATGCCTTTGAAACCTTTTTAAATTCCCTTTTGAAAGTGAATTTCTTTCCCCTCCCTAGCACCTCCGGCTGTGATTTTTACATTAAGGTGCCACTGGTGCCAATGTAACAAAAACCTGGATCTATAAAAACGATGTGAATGGAACCGCCAACCACTTCTAGTGTGGCCAGCACAGTCCCCCATTCTGTGCAGGGATCTAGCCTGGGTGTACTGTGCATTTGTTGTTAGTCTGAGGAGGGGTTTGGCGTAACGTCAATGTCCCTTTCTAGCAGCTAATATGTACATCTTTGAAACTTGGTCCGTGCGTGTCCACTGATCACGTGTGTTAGTCACTCACAACTGAGCATACATTCAGCAGCACCAGGAATCCCCTCTAGTATTTTTAAAAGGACCAGGCTTCCTGGTCCTGAATATTGAGGGACATTTGACATTCAAGAAGAATAGGAAGCTAGGTAAATGTGGAGGGGTGGCACTGTTAATCAAGGATGGTGTTGGGGCATTAGTTCGAGATGACCTTGGTTCAGGAGATCAAAATGTAGAATCGATTTGGGTGAAGGTGAGGAATACCAGGAGAAAGAAGTTCCTATCAGGAGTCGTCGACAGACCTCCCAACAGTAATCACAATGTAGGACATCGTATACAAGAAGAAATATTGTTTACTTGTGATAGACATACGGCAATAATCATGGGTGATTTTAATCTACATATAAACTGGAAAAATCAGATTGGGAACAGTAGCCCGGATGAAGAGTTCATAGAATGCTTTCGAGGTAGTTTCTTGGAGCAGCACGTTCTGGAAACAACCAGAGATAAGGTTATATTAGACTTCGTATAATGTAATGTGACAGGATTAATTAATGACCTCAGAGTAAAGGCACCTCTAGGTAGCAGCAACCACATTATGACTGAATTTTACATCCAGTTTGAAAGAGAGAAGAGTGGATCTAAGATCAGTATTTTAAATTTGAATAAGGGCAACTATTTGGGCATGAAAGTTGAGCTCGCTGAAGTGAACTGGGTTACTAGTCTTGGAGACAGATCAATAGAGACGCAGTGGCAGACATTTAGGGGGATATTTCAGGAAAACTCCTCAATAAGTATATTCCTACTATAAGGTGGAGGACCCACCAGCGGTTTAGTAAGAAATTACGGAAAACATCACACTTAAGGAAAAGGCAGATAATTGTGCAAAGATGAGTGGCAGTTCAGATGATTGGTCAGAAAATAAAGAACAGCAGACAATGGCTAACGGGTTAATCAGGAGAAAGACATTCGAGTATGATAGGAAGCGAGCTCGAAATGTAAAAATGGATTGCAAGAGTTTCTCCGCGTATTTAAAAAGGAGAAGAGTAAGTAAAAAGAGCGTTGGTCCTCTGGACAGTGAGAATGTGGAGTTAATAGTAGATAAAAAGGAAACAGCGGATGCAATGAACAAATATTTTGTTTCTGTCTTCACTATAGAGGATACAAGAAACATTCCAGTCGGAGCTGTAAATCAGGAGGTGGAAGGAAGAGAGTAACTTGGTGAAAATACAATTGCCAGGGAAGCTTTACTGAGCAAACTTATGGAGTTGCGGGCTGAAAAGTCCCCGCGTCCTGATGTGCTTCATCCTAGAGTCTTAAAAGAGGTGGCTAATGAGGTAGTAGTCGTGTTGTTGTTAATTTTTCAAAGTTCACTAATTTTGGAAAGGTTCGATCAGACTGGAAAGTAATAAATATAACCCCTCTATTCAAGAAGAGGGGGATGCAGAAAGCAGGTAACTATAGGCCAGTTAGCTTGACATCTGTCGTGGGGAAGATGTTTGAATCGATCATTCAGGAGGCTTTCGCTGGGCACTTAGAAAAACTCAAGGTAATCGCGAATAGACAGCATTGTTTTGTGAAAGGGAAGTCATCTTTAACCAATTTATTGGAGTTCTTTGAAGGAGTAACATGCGATATGGGTAAAGGGGAGCCCTTTGACATACTGCGCTTGGATTTCCAGAATGCATTAGACAAGGTGCCACATAAAAGGTTATTGTGCAAAGTAGGAGCTCATGGTGTAGTGGGTAACATATTAGCTTGGATCGAAGTTTTATTGGCCGGTTGCCGAAAAGAGGGAGGATGCATGAATGGGTCCTTTTCAGATTGGCAGGATGTGACAAGTTGAGTCCATCATGGGTCTGTGCTGGGGCCTCAACATTTTACAATTTATATGAAAGACTTAGATGAGGGAAGCGATGGCATGTTAGCTAAATTTGCAGATGACTCAAAGATAGGTAGGAAAGTATGTTGTGAAGAGTACATAAGGAGGTTGTAGTCCAATATAGATAGGTTGAGTGAGTGGGGAAAAAAATCTGACAGATGGAGTATAATGTGGGAAAATGTGAAGTTGTTCACTTTGGCAGGAGGACTGCAAAATTCCGAGGTGCTGAGGGATCTAGGTTCTGTAGTGCATGAGTCACAAACTGTTAGTAGGTAGTTACAGCAAGTAACAGAGAAGGCTAATGGAATGCTCTCCTTTATTACAAGAGGAATTGAAAATAAAAGTCAGCATGTGATGCTTCAGTTTTTCAGGGCATTGGTGAGACCACATCTCGAATACTGTCTGTAGTTTTCGTCTCCTTATTTAATGGAGGACGTGAATGCTTTGGAGGCGGTTCAGATGTGGTTTACTAGATTGATACACGGAATGAGCAGGTTGTGTTCTGAGTAAAGGTTGGACGGACGGTCTTGTTTTCACTGGAATTTAGAATGGTGAGGGGAGATTTGACTGAAGTTTATAAGAACCTGAAAGGCCTTGACATGGTGAATGAGGAAAGGATGTTTCCTCTTGTGGGTGAGTCCAGTACTAGGGGGCACTGTTTCGAAATTAGGGGTCGCCGCTTTAGGACAGAGAGGAGGAGAACATTTTTCTCTGGAGGGTTGTGTGACTTTGGAATTCTCTGCCATAGAAGGTGGTGGAGACGGGGTCATTGAATATTTTTAAGGTGGAGATAGATAGATTCTTATCAGGCCAGGGAATGAAAGGTTATCAAGGTTAGATGGGAGTGTGGAATTCGAAACACAAACCGATCAGCTATGATCTGATTGAATGGCGGTGCAGACTCGAGGGGCCGAATGGCCTACGTCTGCTCCTAGTTCATATGCGTGTATTTTTTACTCAGCTTACATGTGAGGTGCTTTTGACTTACTTCTGTTATTGTAAAGTTAGTGGACGTGCTGTGGATGGTTTTCTGGAGGTTGCGTTGTGAGCTTCTGCAGACATTCATGGAGGACAGAGGATTTGCTAACCGAACTCTGGACGAGTTATGGGGACTGTAGTTACATGACCTAAAAATGGAGCAGAGGCTAGAGAGGGGAAACTCTGTAAAGTGGGAGGAGGAGGGGGCTCTGCCCTACCCACTTCGGGTTCTCCAAGAGCAAACAGAGCAGTGGTCCTAATATCGAGCCCTGGGGAACACCACTGTATACTCACCTGGAGTCTGACCAACAACCTTTCACCATTTCTCTCTGTTGACTTTTCATTAGCCAATGTTATATCCACAATATCACTGTCTCTTTAATCCATAGGGTTCAGTTTTCCTAACCTGTCTATTGAATGTCATTTGATCAACCACCTTTTGACCATCCATATATATAACTTCAATCACACCACCCTCATCAACCCTCTCCATTGTTTTATCAAAGAACTCCATCAAGTTTACCTCACCACCACCTCTCTCCACTCCTCCACTGCTGTTAAATTATCAGACTGCTTATGCAACATCCAGTACTGGATGAGCTGAAATTTCCTCCAATGAAATATTGGGAAGACTGAAACCATTGGGCTGGACTCTATTGGGCTCCTGATGTAGGTCTCCATGGAGCAACACATCGGGATTGCTGTGCCTGATCTTTCCAGCTGCGCAGAGGCTCGTGGCTCCCCGCCCACTCCCCCCCAACCGCTCGGCAGTGGTACCCTCCTTTAAATATTTCAATAAACTTAATGTATACATTTCAGTCCAATTCCCTTTGATCTTACTGACAGCCCGGGATCTTCCATGCAGCGGCTGACACTCACACACCTTCATAAAAAAAGCATAATACTGCAGATGCTGGAAATCTGAAATAAAATCCAGAAATGCTGGAACCACTCAGCATGTCTGGCAGCATCTGTGGAAAGAGAGGCAGAGTTAACGTTTCGGGTCAGTGACCCTTCTTCTCACACACCGTCGCTTTCCCGTCCAGGGAAAGCCAGCACCACAGTGGTGGGGAAGGGGGGAAAGTAGGATTTTTAGAGTACTGATGGGGTGGGGGGTGTTGGCTGGTGCTTGTGGCGGGCGTGGTCAGCTCTGCATTAATAGTGTAGGGGAAGAAGGGGCAAACTCTACACTTTGGACAGTTGTTGGGTTGAGAGGGTACTCGGCAGTTTAAGTCTTTGGCGGGGCTGGTGGGAAGGCAACTATACAATGTAAGTTTTTTGGGGGAAATGGGCAACATTTTATTTGCAGTGCACTGGCGGGGGTGTGTGTACGGGGTTAAACTTTGCACTTTTTGTGGCAGGTCTGGTTGCCCTTTAAAAATGGCACCAGTGTCTGGACAGAGACAGCTGACAGCACTACTGTTGTCGCTGAGGCCGTCCCTGTTACGTGATTGGGGGTGGAGTGGGCGTCCCGTTCACTGTATTAAAATGAGACGTCGCCTGCTACATCACAGTGGCACAGCAGACACAGACTGCACATATGGGCCACCAATGTTTCGCACTCCGCTGGGAAGAATAAAATTCAGCCCCTTGTTTTTGCTTCCCGCTCCAATCTCCCTTCCCTAGCTAGCAATTCCTTCCTTCTTCCTAGTAACTGTCTGACATTACTATAGTCTGTTCACAACCTTGGTGTCACATTGGACCACAAAATAGGCTTCTAACCTCACACTGGTGCCATCACCACAATCGCCTATTTCCATCTCTGTAACATCACCTGACTAAATCCCTGCCTCAGCTCATCTGCTGAAACCCTCATTCAAGAAAAGAGGCGCTGCTGGATCTGCTACTTGGGAATGAGGTGGGCCAAGTGGATCAAATACCAGTAGGGAAGCACTTAAAGGACAGTGGTCATTACATCATAAGGTTTAGGCTGACTACATAAAAGGACAAAGGGTAAGAATAATTAACTGGGGGAAGGCCAACTTCAGCGGGGTAAGAATGCAGCTGGGGAAAATAAATTGGAGTCAACGATTGGCAGGAAAACAATAGATGAACAATGGGCTACCTTCAAAGAGGAGATAGTTTGGGCTCAGTCAAGGTATATTCCTTCGAAGGGGAAAGGTAGTGTAAACAAATCCAGAGCTCCCTGAATTACAAAAGAGGTGAGTGACGTAGAGATTAAGATGAAGAAGAAAAAGTGTGCTTATGACAGACGCCAGGTAGACAATCCTACTCAGAACCAGGCAGAGCGGAAGCATAAAAGCAAGTAAGAGAAGTAAAATAGAATATGAGAAGAGTCTGGCGGCTAGAATTAAATGGAGTTCCTAAGTTTTCTATAGATGTATAAACAGGTAGCAAAAGGAGGAGTTGCACCAATTAGGGGCCACACAGAGGATTTGCACATGCATGCAGAGGGCATAGTTGAGGTATTAAATGAATACGTTGCATCTGTCTTTACCAAGTGTAACAAAAGTGATTCTTTTTTGGTAAAAAAAAAATATTTCTAAAGGCATTTATGGTTTAGCTGAATAAATGTTGGACCGTTTTTTTTAAAATTAAAAATTGAACCACCAAGAGGTCACTGAGAGGGAGCTGGACTGGCAACAGAGTTACTGGTTATCACAAGGCTCGGGTTGGAGATGAAGCCGAAACCCTGGTAGCCGGCAGAAAAGTGATAAGTTCTCCTTTGATTAGACAAGCCCCGTTGTCGCAGAGAACACCTGGGATGGACAGAAAAACTGACAAGCTTTCTGGTTGTCGGTCAGTGTGTGTGGTTTTACCTTCTGGAAAGAGATAACGTCAAGTCTGAAGAAAAAGTCAAGAAAGCAGAGAAGACCACAACCCAGCTCATTTTCCAGAAGTTCCAGAACAGACCTTGTGAAGTCCACAGAGTTGAGTCATCTTGTTTCCTGTTTGAAGAAAGCCTGCTAAAAATAATTCTCAATGCCGCCTGAAGAGAACTGTTGTCTGGTAACCTGGATGTGTGTGCTCAGAAGTTAGACTGCATGCTGGTTTGGAACAACATAACTCATCTGCTGCTTCCTTCAAAATGGGCAACTAGTTAACCCAAATGCTTTTTGTTTGTAACAGAGCTCTGATCGAAAAATCTTTTTTTTAAGATCTTGTTTTCGGTTAACCAGTGTATATGTCTGTGTTTGAGTTTTAAGGGACTAAGGTAAAAAAAAAGTAACTTTAAAATTTGGTTCTGGTTAAAAGGGACTTTGAAGTTTGGTTAAGGTGGGAAGGGGAAGTTAAAAATTAATTGTTGGATTTTTAAAAATTTGATCTGTGATATTGTTTTACTTCATTTCTAGTTGAGACTTTTTTATTCGATCCTGGGATGTAGGCATCACTGGCTAGGCCAGCATTTATTACCCATCTCTCCATAACCCTTGAGAAGGTGGTGGTGAAATGCCTTCTTGAATCGCTGCAGTCCATGGGAGGTAGGTTCACTCACAATTGTGTTAGGAATGGACATCCAGGATTTTGACCCAGCGACAGTGACGGAATGGCGATATAGTTCCAAGTCAGAATGGTGTATGACTTGGAGGGGAACTTGCAGGTGGTGATGTTCCCATGCATTTGCTCCCCTTGTCCTAGATGGTAGAGGTCGCGGGTTTGGAAGGTGCTGTCTAAGGTGCCTTGGTGCATTGCTGCAGTGCATCTTGTATACGGTACACACTGCTGCCACTGTGCGTCAGTGGTGAAGGGGGAGCATGTTTGTGGATGGTGTGCCAATCAAATAGGCTGCTTTGTCCTGGATGATGTCGAGCTTCTTGAGTGTTGTTGGAGCTGCAGCCATCCAGGTGAGTGCAGAGTATTCCATCACTCTCTTGACTTGTGCCTTATAGATGGTGGACAGGCTTTGGGGAGTCAGGAGGTGAGTTACTCGCTGCAGGATTCCTGGTCTTACACCTGCTTCATTTATGATAAACTGTTAATTGTTTAGTTCAGTAAAGTGTGTTCTATTCTGATGAGAATAGTGTATCTGATGGACTGTTTCAGCAAGTGGGAAAATGCTGTGACCTGTGGAGAAGCTGGACTGAATGAACAGTGCACACCTCTCGCCTCGGGTCATAACACAAGGAAGAAGGTACAACACAGGCAATGGCGAAAGAGCAGGTAATTAAAAAACAAGAAGGGTTTAAAATTGATAAAGTGGACATATTAGATAGGCTGTCTAGAGGTAAAGTGAATAAAGCACCAGGGCCAATGAGGTGCATCCAAGGATTATGAGGGAAGTGAGGGTGGAAATCGCAGAGGCACTGGCCATAAATTCTCAATCTTCCTTAGACTAGGGGTGATGCTGGAGGACTGGAGAATTGCAACTATTACATCATTGTTCAAAAATGGGTGTAAAGATAATCCCAAGAACTCCAGGCCAGTCAATTTAACTGCAGTGGTGGGGAAACTTCTAGTAATAATAATTCGGGACAAATTAATAGTCACATGGACAAATTCGGGTTAAGTAAGGAAAACAGCATGGATTCCTGAAGGGCAAATACTATTTAACTAACAGCCTGGACATTTTGAGAAGGTAACAGAGAGGGTTGATGAGCGCAATGCGATTGATGTGGTGTATTGTATTTACAAAAGGCATTTGATACTGTGCCACATAACAGACTTGTGAGAAAACTTATAGTTCATGAATGAAAAGGGACGGTAACAACATGGATACGGCTTTGGCTGAGTGGCAGGAAAGAAAGAATTGTAGTTTGTGAATGTTTCTTGGGGGCTGGAGGAAAGGCTGGAGGTCCCCAGGGATCAGTGTTGGCACCCTTGATTTTCCTGATATATATTACAAGAGCGACGTCTCAATTCATTCCATCTTCGCTGCCTCCGGAGAATCCTTGGCATCAGGTGGCAGGACCATATCTCCAACGTGGAAGTCCTCGAGGCGCCCAATTTCCCCAGCATATACACCCTACTGAGTCAGCAGTGCTTGAAATGGCTTGGCCATGTGAGCCACATGGAAGATGGTAGGATCCCCAATGACGCATTGTACAGCGAGCTTGTCACTGGTATCAGACCCACCGGCCATCCGTGTCGCTGCTTTAAAGACATCTGCAAACGCGAAATGAAGTCCTGTGACATTGACCACAAGTTGTGGGAGTCAATTGCCAGTGATCTCTAGTGCTAGCAGATAGCCATAATGGCGGGTCTGAAGAATGGCAAGTCGAAGAGACTTAACAGTTGACAGGAAAAAAGACAAAAGTACAAGGAGAGAGCCAACCGTGAAATAGCCTCGACAACCAATTTTATCTGCAGCGCCTGTGGAAGAGCCAATTCACTCTAGAATTGGCCTTTATAGCCACTCCAGGTGCGGCTCCACAAACCACTGACCACCTCCAGGCGCTTATACATTTTCTCTCGAGACAAGGAGGCCAAAGAAGGTAACTGACCAAGACCATGGTGTTCAGGGCACAAATTCAGAGTTTGCAGATGATACGAAACGTGGAAGCATTGTGAACTGTGAGGAGGATGGTGTTGAATTTCAAAAGTACTTAGACAACTTGGTGGAAAGGGCAGGCAGGTGGCAGATGAATTTCAATGCAGAGAAATATGAAGTGATTCATTTTGGTAGGAAGAATATTGAGGTAATGTAAAATAAAGGGCAAAGCATTATAAAGGAGCAGAGAGACCGAGGTGTATATGTGCATAAGTCATTGATGTTGGCAGGTCAGGTTGAGAGAGCATTTAATATAGCATACAGTATCCTGGGCTTTATTAACAGGGACATTCAGTACAAGAGCAAGGAAGTTATGTTGAACTTATATAAAACACTGATTCAGCCTCAGCTGAAGTATTCTGTCCAATTCTGGGCACCACACTTTAGGAAGATTGTGAGGGCATTGGAGAGAGTACAGAAAAGATCCATGAGAATGCTTCCAGGCATGAGGAATTTCAGTTATGAAGATAGACAGGAGAAGTTAGGATCATTTTCCTTGGAGAAGAGAAGGCTGAGAGGTGAGTTGATTTGATAGAGTTATTCAAAACCATGAGGGGTCTGGACAGAGGAGATAGAGAGAAACTGTTTCCACTCGTGAAAAGAATCGAGAACGAGAGGGCACAGATTGAAATTAATGGGTAAGAGAGGCAGAAGTGACATGAGGCAATATTTTCTCACGCAAGGAATGGCTAAGGACTGGAATGTACTGCCTGAGAATGTGATGGAGACAGGTTCAATTGAAGCATTCAAAATGCAATCAGACTGTTATCTGAAAAGGAAGAATGTGCAGGGTTATGGGGAGAAGGCGGGGAATGGCACGAAGTTAATTGCTCTTTCGGTGAGCCGATGTGTACATGATACACTGAATAGCCTCCTTCTGTGCTGTAATAATTATGTGATTCCCTGATTCATGCCTTTGTTACCTCTGTGCATAACTATTCCAACTCACTCCTGGCTGATCTCCCACATTCTACACTCTGTAAACTTGAGGTCATCCAAAACTCTGCTGCCCATGTCCTAGCTCACACCAAGTTTTCTTCCTCTATCACTGACCGACATGGCTCCCAGTCATGCAATGTCTTGATTTTAAAATTCTCATCCTCGTTTTCAATACCTCCATAGAACAAAGAACAAAGATAATTACAGCACAGGAACAGGCCCTTCGGCCCTCCAAGCCTGCGCCGATCCAGATCCTCTCTCTAAACATGTCGCCTATTTTCTAAGGTTCTGTATCTCTTCACTTCCTGCCCATTCATGTATCTGTCTAGATACATCTTAAAAGACCCTATTGTGACCGCGTCTAACACCTCCGCTGGCAACGCATTCCAGGCACCCACCACCCTCTGCGTAAAGAACTTTCCACGCATATCCCCCCTAAACTTTTCCCCTCTCACTTTGAACTCGTGAACCCTAGTAATTGAATCCCCCACTCTGGGAAAAAGCTTCTTGCTATCCACCCTGTCTCTCCCTCGCATGATTCTGTACACCTCAATCAGGTCCCCCCTCAACCTCCGTCTTTCTAATGAAAATAATCCTAATCTACTCAACCTCTCTTCATAGCCAGCGCCCTCCATACCAGGCAACATCCTGGTGAACCTCCTCTGCACCCTCTACAAAGCATCTACATCCTTTTGGTAATGTGGCGACCAGAACTGCACGCAGTATTCCAAATGTGGCCGAACCAAAGTCTTATACAACTGTAACATGACCTGCCAACCCTTGTACTCAATACCCCGTCCGATGACGAAAAGCATGCCATATGCCTTCTTGACCACTCTATTGACCTGCGTTGCCACCTTCAGGGAACAATGGACCTGAACACCCAAATCTCGCTGTACATCAATTTTCCCCAGGACTTTTCCATTTACTGTATAGTTCACTCTTGAATTGGATCTTCCAAAATGCATCACCTCGCATTAGCCCTGATTGAACTCCATCTGCCATTTCTCTGCCCAACTCTCCAATCTATTTACATTCTGCTGTATTCTCTGACAGTCCCCTTCACTATCTGCTACTCCTCCAATCTTAGTGTCGTCTGCAAAATTGCTAATCAGACCACCTATACTTTCCTCCAAATCATTTATGTATATCACAAACAACAGTGGTCCCAGCACGGATCCCTGTGGAACACCACTGGTCACACGTCGCCATTTTGAGAAACTCCCTTCCACTGCTCCTCTGTCTCCTGTTGCCCAGCCAGTTCTTTATCCATCTAGCTAGTACACCCTGGACCCCATGCGCCTTCACTTGCTCCATCAGCCTACCATGGGGAACCTTATCAAACGCCTTACTGAAGTCCATGTATACGACATCTACAGCCCTTCCCTCATCAATCAACTTTGTCACTTCCTCAAAGAATTCTATTAAGTTGGTAAGACATGACCTTCCCTGCACAAAACCATGTTGCCTATCACTGATAAGCCCATTTTCTTCCAAATGGAATAGATCCTATCCCTCAGTATCTTCTCCAGCAGCTTCCCTACCACTGACGTCAGGCTCACCGGTCTATAATTACCTGGATTATCCCTGCTACCCTTCTTAAACAAGGGGACAACATTAGCAATTCCCCAGTCCTCCGGGACCTCACCCGTGTTTAAGGATGCTGCAAAGATATCTGTTAAGGCCCCAGCTATTTCCTCTCTCGCTTCCCTCAGTAACCTGGGATAGATCCCATCCGGACCTGGGAACTTGTCCACCTTAATGCCTTTTAGAATACCCAACACTTCCTCCCTCCTTATGCCGACTTGACCTAGAGTAATCAAACATCTGTCCCTCACCTCAACATCCGTCATGTCCCTCTCCTCGGTGAATACCGATGCAAAGTACTCGTTTAGAATCTCACCCATTTTCTCTGACTCCACGCATAACATTCCTCCTTTGTCCTTGAGTTCTCTAGTTACCCTCTTGCTCCTTATATATGCTCCCTATCTATGTAATATCCTCCAGCTCCACAAAACGCCAAGATATCTGTGCATCTCTAATTCTGGCCTCTTGTGCAGCCCTGATTTTCATCACTCCACCACTATTATCTGCACCTTTAGCTAATGAGGCTCCAAGTTCGAGAATACCCTCCCTTCACCTCTTCGCTTCTCCACCTCGCTTTCATCCTTTAACACGCCCGTTAAAACCTACTTCTTTGACCAAGCTTTAAACTGGTATCTCATTTTCGGGAAGCACCTTGGGACATTTCATTATGTTAAAGGCGCTATATAAATATAAATTGTTGTTGAAGTTTGCCAAACATGATTTGTTATTACCAGACCCCTACTGCTTCTTGTTTGTTATCGTATGTTTTTCAAAGAAACGAATATATTTCTCCTGGGTTGTGACCCCATGAAATTTCCCCAGTAGTGATGCGTGTCTGACTGCTCAGTAATTACAGGGTTTACTCTATCTCTCCTTTTCTAAACAGGGTGTAACAATTACAGTGCTCCAGTCCTCTGTCATCGCTCCCATATCCAAGGAGGATTGAAAGATTCTGGCCAGTGCCTCTACTATTTTCACCATTCCTTCCCTCAGTAACCCTGTCCAGAGTAAATTTTCTGCTTTATTGTGGTATGCAAGGTGTCGGAATGAAAGAGGTTAACAGAATCTATTTGCTCAGTGACTGTAATTAATGTCAGTCTCTATGCAACCTAATTATTTCACTGGAGGTGCTCCATCTTCTAATAGTAAGGGACTGTTTTCAATGTGTTTTCACATAGTGTGAGTGGGAGCATCATCCCTGACACTAATAGGGACCAGCGTCTCCAGAGAGAGGGGGAGGATAGATCAGAATCCGAGGACAATAGATTGGAATCTGACAATAATGGGTCAGAATCTGAGAACAATAGATTGTAATGAAACAAAAATGGGCAGGGGGTTATCCTGGGATCTTGACACTCTTTCTGCATATTATGATCGGCTACCATTAGCATCTAGCATCAATTACGCAGTGAACATTATTCAATACATTTACTATCTCATCCTCGCTATTGTTGCTGTTCCTGGTAAGTCTCTATATCCAGCTCTTCATTCTATAAACTATGTTAAACTGCATTACTGTACTTCTCATTTACTCTGCCCTTGCTGATTTTGGTATCCCTCCAGCTATTATCTTTATATAACCATTGCTATCCGCATTATGGTTTGTGTAATTTAATCTCTCATCTTTGCTTCTGTTGTTGCCCTGGTAAGACTCTAGTTCCAGCCATGAGATATGTAAACCTTGCTTCACTGAAATACTGATTTGGAATTTATTTATTTTTTTGAAGACTGAAGGTAGTGTCATTGGTCTCCATAAGAAACTTCATACCCTATTTGTGAACCACTTACCTTTCACTGGCCAGTGTCTGAGACTGAACAAGACAGTCTACAACCTCTGTAGTAATTTAAACCTGAGCTGATTTCACCTCCATATTCTCCCCATCAACAAACATGCCTACTACCACCTCTGCAATAACTGCCATCTCCACCTCGGCCTCAGCCCATCTGCTGCATAAACTCTCATCTGTGACTTTGTTAAATCTACACGTGACTATTCCAGTTCTATCATGGTCACCTTCCCAG
This sequence comes from Heterodontus francisci, assembly GCF_036365525.1. Lineage (NCBI taxonomy): Eukaryota > Metazoa > Chordata > Chondrichthyes > Heterodontiformes > Heterodontidae > Heterodontus > Heterodontus francisci. Next base: position 1,197,408 of record NW_027141885.1, read on the forward strand.
TTATAAACCTTCATCAACCACATCCCAGCCTGCGGCGCTTTCTCAGTGAACATCAACGTCAGCTCGAGGAACAACACCTCATTGTCCGATTAGGCATTCTACAGACTTCCAGACTGCACATTGAGTTCAATAATTTCAGATCAAGACTGGCTCTTTTATTTATTTTGCTTTATCATTTTTTTTGCCATGTCCTGGCCTTAAACTGGATTTTTTATGTTGCTGCTTTTGGCTTGGGCTGTTCATTATTTTGTCATTTAACACCTTCGCTGCACTAACACTTTGTCTTTCACCACACCACAAGCACACTCTCTTTGCCTTTGCCCCATGACCTCCTTGTCAGTTAATCTCTATGACCCTCTGTCCTTTCAACACCTCTTTTTTCTCTTTTGCCCCACCCTTGCTTTATTTCCTTAAAACCTGACCTTTCTAACCTTTGCCAATTCTGATGAAAGGTCACAGGCCTGAAGCGTTAACTCTGCTTCACTCTCCACAGATGCTTCCAGACCTGCTGAGTCTTTCCAGCACTTTTTGTTTTCATTTAAGACTTGTAGTGGAGTTCCCCAGGGATCAATGTTGGGATCGTTTCTCTTCCTGACAAATATTAATGACATGGACCTTGGTGCACAGGGCACAATTTCAAAGTTTGCAGATGATGCAAAACTTGGAAGCATTGTGAACTGTGAGGAGGATAGTGTAGAAATTCAAACCGACATAGACAAGTTGGTGGAATGGACAGACAGGTGGCAGATGAAGTTCAATGTGGAGAAATGTGATGTGATTCATTTCGATAGGAAGAACATGGAGAGGCAATATAGAATAAATTGTACAACTCTAAAGGGTGTGCAGGAGCAGAGGACCTGGGTGTGAGGTGATTCACTTTGGAATGAGTAACAGCAATGCAGAGTACTGGGCTAATGGGAAGATTCTTGGTAGTGTAGATGAGCAGAGAGATCTTGGTATCCAGGTACATAAATCCCTGAAAGTTGCTACCCAGGTTAATAGGGCTGTTAAGAAGGCATATGGTGTGTTAGCCTTTATTAGTAGGGGGATCGAGTTTCAGAGCCACGGGGTCATGATGCAGCTGTACAAAACTCTGGTGAGGCCGCACCTGGAGTATTGCGTGCAGTTCTGGTCACCGCATTATAGGAAGGATGTCGAAGCTTTGGAAAGGGTGCAGAGGAGATTTACTAGGATGTTGCCTGGTATGGAAGGAAGGTCTTACGAGGAAAGGCTGAGGGACTTGGGGTTGTTTTCGTTGGAGAGAAGGAGGAGGAGAGGTGACTTAATAGAGACATACAAGATAATCAGAGGGTTAGATAGAGTGGATAGTGAGAGTCTTTTTCCTCGGATGAGGATGGCAAACACGAGGGGACATAGCTTTAAGTTGAGGGGTGAAAGATATAGGACAGATGTCAGAGGTAGTTTCTTTACGCAGAGAGTAGTAGGGGCGTGGAACGCCCTGCCTGCAACAGTAGTAGACTCGCCAACTTTAAGGGCAGTTAAGTGGTCATTGGATAGACATATGGATGTAAATGGAATAGTGTAGGTCAGATGATCGGCGCAACATCGAGGGCCGAAGGGCCTGTACTGCGCTGTAATATTCTAATTCTAAAAAAAAAAATATATGCATGGGTCATTGAAGTTGGCAGGAGAGGTTGAGAGCACTTAATAAACCAGACAGTATCCTGTGCTTTATTCACAGCAGCATGGAATGCAAAAGCAAAGAGGTTATTTTGAACTTGTATGAGACACTAGTTTGGCCTCAGTGGCAGTATTACGTCTAGTTCTGGGCACCACACTTTAGGTAACGTGAAGACATTGGGGAGTGTACATAAACATTCACAAGAATGGTTCCAGAGATGAAGAATATCAGTTATGAAGAGAGACTGGAGAACTGGGAACATTTTCCTTAGAGAAGAGAAGGCTGAGAGGAGATTAGAAAAAAAGGTATTCTCAATTATGAGGTGTCTGGACAGAGTGGATAGGGAAAAACTGTCCCCACTCCTGAAAGGTTCTAAAACGAGAGGGCAAAGAATAAAAGTAATTGGTAAAAGAAGCAGAAGTAACATGAAGAAAACTTTTTCACACAGCGAGTGCTTAAGGTCTGGAATGCACTGCCTGAGAGTGTGGTGGAGGCAGATTCAATCGAGGCATTCAGGAGGAAATTGGATAGCTGTCTGAAAAGGAAAATTGTACAGAGTTACAGGGAGAAGGCAGGGAAGCGGTACTAGATGAATTGCTCTTTTGGACAGCCAGTGCAGACACGATGGACTGAATGGCCGCCTGTAACAATTCTGTGATTCTGTGACAGTTGACCACAAAATGAGCTTCCACCGTTATATTCGTGCCATCACTATCACCACCTATTTCCACTTCAATAACATCGCCTGATTTCACCCCTGTCTTAACTCATCCGCTGCTGAAGCTCTCAGTCATGCTTTCATTACCTGTAGACTGGACTATTCGAACTCATTCTCCCACATTCTACTGTCTGTAACCTTGAGGTCATCTAAAACTCTGCTGCCTGTGCCTTAACTCACAGCAAGTCTAATTCCCCAATCACTGACCGACATCAGCTCACAGTCAAGCAATGTCTTGATTTTAAAATTCTCATTCTTGTTTTCCAATCCCTCCATTGCCTCACCCCTCACTAACTCTGTAATCCCCTCCAGCCCCACAAACCTCTGAGATATCTCTGCTCCTCTAATTCTGGCCTCTTGTGCATCCCTGATTTTAATTACTCCACCATTGTGGCCACACCTTCAGTTGCCTCGGCCCAAAGCTCTGGAATACACGCCCGACACAGCTCCATCTCTCCATCTCTCCACCTCGCTTTTATCCTTTAAGACACTCCTTTAAAACTTGCCTCTTTGACCAAACATTTGGTCACCTAACCTAATATCTCCCTTGGTGGTTCAGTGTGATACTTTGTTTCATAATGCTGCTGTGAAGTACCTTGGGATAAGTTCTTGCTGAACTTTGCCAGACATGAATTGTCATTGGCATATCCATGTGGCTTGAAATTTATTATGCTATGCTTTTCCAAGCAAATAATATTTCTGTCCTGGGTTGTGAAATTTCACCACCACTGACGTCAGATTGACTGGACAGTACAGGGTTTACCACATCTCCCCATTTTGTAAACTAGGTGTATAATTTGCAGCCCTCCAGTGCTCTGTCATCACTCCTATATCCAAAGAGAATTGATAGATTCTGTGCAGTGCTTCTTCCATTTGCACCATTCCTTCTCTCACCAACCCTCAGAATTCCCATCCAGACCGGGTAAATGTTCTAGTTTATTGTGATACAAAAATTGTTGGATTGAAAGGGGTTAACTGATCCTGTTTGTTCAGTGACTGCAATTAATGTCAGTCTCCATGGACCCTAATTGTGTCACTGGAAGATTTCCCTCTTCTATTAATAAGGAGCACCTTTCAATGTGTTATCACATAGTGTCAGTGGGAGCATCACATCACTCCCGGCACTAACAGGGATCAGCGGCTCTGGAGAGAGGGAGAGGAAAGATCAGAATCAGAGTACAATAGATTGGAATGTTATAACAATGAACAGGAGTTTCATCTGGGAGTTTAACTTTCTTTCTGCAGATTATGATCAGTTCTCATTAAACAGTCGGATCTATTACTCACTGAGGAATATTCAATACATTTACTACCCCTTCCTGGCTATTATTGGTGTCCCTAGTAAGTCTCTGTATCTAGCTATTAATTCTATTAACCATGTTTAACTGCATTACCATTCTTGTCATTTTCTCTGCCCTCCTTGCTGCTGTTGTTATTCCTGGCAAATTTTAGTCTCCAGATATTAGCTCTATAAACCATTGCTATGTGCATTAGAGTGCTTGTAATTTACTCTTCCATCTTTGCTGTCTCTGGTAAGTCTCTATTTCCCGCTATGAGATCTGTAAAATTTGTTTCACTGAAATAATGTTCTTGCTATTTAAATTTGGGAAGAGTGCAGTTGTCATTGGTCTCCATAAGAAATTCCATCCACTTTCCATGAACCACGATCTCCTCATTGCCAAATATCTGAGGCTGAACCAGACAGTTTGCAACCTCTGTGTTCTATTTAAATCTGAGCTGAGTTCATCTCCATATTCTCACCAACCCTGCCTACTATCACCTCTGTACTAACACACATCTCCACCTCTGCCTCAGCCTATTTGCTGCACAAACATTCATCTGTGCCTTTGTTAAATACACACTTGACTATTCCAATTCTATCCTGGTCACTCTCCCATTTATAAACCTTCATAAACCACAGCCCATCCAGAACTCTGCTGCCTGTATTCTAACTCACACCAATCCCGATCACCCATCACCCTTGTGCTCACTGACTTACATTGACTCCCAGTCTGGCAGCACCTTAATTTTATTATTCTCATTCATGTGTTTGAATCCCTCCATGGCCTCACCCCTCCAGTTAGTCCCATTCCCCTGACCGTTCCCATATTCCTTTTGGCCTTCTAGTATTTTCTTCAATTAGCTTTAAAAATAAACTTCACCCCCTCTTTATTCGACCACTGACCACGATTTTCAGCTCCACAGCGCCACAGGGCCCAACGTCATGGATGCTTGGATCCATAAAATGGCATGAGCTGAGCTGCCGGTCACTTCCAGTGCTCCATGCTGGACAGGGATTTAGCGCTGGACAAGGATTTATCCCGGGTTTTTCAAGCATGTGCTGGTAGTGTGAGGAAGGGTCTGAATATGGTGCCAATCAGCCATTGCAGCTGCTTTGATGTATGTCTTTGAAACTTGGCCTGTGCATGTCCAGTGACCACCTGTGTTAGTCATTCTCAGCTGAACATATATTCAGCAGCACGAGGAGCCCCTCTAGTGTTATTTAAAAGGACCAGACATCCAACTTACAGGTGAGGGGCTTTTGACTTACTTTTGCTATTGTAAAGTTAGTGGAGGTGCTGTGGATGGTTTTCTGGAGGTTGTGTTGTGAGCTGCTGCAGACATTCAGGGAGGACAGAGGATTTGGTAACCCAACTCTTGACGAGGTATGGGGACTGTAGTTGCAGTATCTCTGGGTCTGTAACATGACCAACAAATGGAGCAGAGGATGTTGAGAGGGGGCGCTCTCTAAAGAGGGAGGAGGAAGGGGCTTTACCCTACCCACCCTGGGTTTTCCAAGAGCACTTCCCCTACCTTACCTGCCCCAGGAGCAGTGTGTGAGGTGACTCTGATTCAAAAAGGAGTTCGTCACAGAGCGGTGTCACCTCCTGCAACACATGGAGCCTCACACCAGAGTGAGGACGGAGCTGTCAGTGGACGTTAAGATCACAGTTTCATTGAAACTCTATGTATTTGGATATTTACAGGCAGGAGCAGGAGACATATCCAGTGTAGAGTAGTAGAGATTGATGGAGTCATAGCGTCATTTACGACACAAAAGGAGGCCATTCGCCCATCATTTCCGGTTCTATGTGGAACAATCCAGTCAGTCTCAATCCCCTGCTCAATCCCCGTAGCCCTGTAAGTGCATTTCCTTCAGGTTCCACCCAGTTTCCTTTTGAAGTCATTGATTGTCTCGGCTTCCACCACTCTCATGGGCAGTGAGTTCCAGATCGTTACCATCCACTGTGTTAAAAAGTTCTTCCTCATATTCCACTTGCATCTGTTATCCAAAATGTTCCATTTGTGACCCCTAGTCCGTGTTTCATCACGGGAACAGCTTTTCCTTCAATATCTTATCTAAGCTTATAATAATCGTGTACACCTCTATCAAATCTATCTCAATCCCCATTGCTCCAGGGACAACAAATCCAGCTTCTCCAAACTAACCTTGTAACTAAACCCCCTATCCCTGAAACCATTCTGGTAAATCTCCACTGCACTCTCTCAAGGACCTTTACATCCTTCCTAAAGTGTGGTGATTAGAACTGGACAGAGCTCTCCAGTTCGAGTCTAACCAAAGCATTACAAAGTTTCAGCGTAGCATCTATAACAGCATACCTGGCACAAAAGAAAAACAACGGGAAAGGTAGCCAAATTATGTCTTGCAAGGGAAAGTAGAGATAACATTAGATCCAAGGAAGAGGCAGACAAATTCTCCAGGGGAAAAAAATACAACAGACATGAGGATTGGGAGCAGTTTTGAATTCAGCAAAGGAGGACATAGGGATTGATTAAGAAGCAGCAAATAGAGTACGAGAGTAAGCTTGTGGGGACATAAAAACTGACTGTAAAAGTTTCTATAGGTATGTGAAGAGAAAACAATTGGTGAAGACAAATGTAGGTCCCTTACACTCAGAAACGGGGGAATTTATTATGCGGAACAAATAAATGGCTGACCATCTAAGTGCATACTTTGATTCTGTCTTCACAAAGGAGGACACAAATATCATACCAGAAATGTTGGGGAACACAGGGTTTAGTGAGAGATAGGAAGTTAAATACATCAGTATTAGGAGAGAAATGGTGTTGGGCCTGATAATCTTAATCCAAGAATAATTCAGGAAGTGACCCGAGAAATAGTGAATGCACTGGTGGACATCTTCCTAGATTCCATGGACTCTGGAACAGTTCCTACAGATTGGACGGTAGCTCATGTAACCCCACTATTTAAAAAGGGATATATAGAGAAAACAGAGAATTATAGACCAATGAGCCTGACGTCGAAAGTGGGGAAAATCCTGGAGCCATTATCAGAGATTTTATAGCAGAGCACTTGGAGAACAGTGGTAGAATTGGACAAAGTCATCATGAATTTACGAAAATGAAATCATGCTTGTCAAATCTACTGGAATTCTTCGATGATGTAACTAGTGGAGTTGATGAGGGGGAGCCAGTGGATATGGTTTATTTGGACTTTCAGAAGGCTTTTGACAAAGTACCATATAAGAGATTAGCGTGTAAAATTAAAGCAGATGGGATTGGGGGTAGTTTATTGTGATGGATAGAAAATTGGTTGCCAGACAGGAAACAAAGAGTAGGAACAAACGGGCCTTTTTCTGAATGGCAGAACGTGAACAGTGGGTACCACAGGGATCGGTGTTAGGACCCCAGCTACGCACAATATATATTAATGATTTAGATGAGGGATTTAAATGTAATATCTCGACATTTTCAGATGACATAAAATTGGGTGGGAGGGTGAGTTGTCAGGAGGATGCATAGAGGCTTCAATGTTATTTGGGCAAGTTGAGTGAGTGGGCAAATGCATGGAAGTTGCAGTATAATTGTGGGCAAATGTGAGGTTATCCACTTTGGTAGCTAAATCAGGAAGGCAGATTATTATCAGAACTGGTATAAACTGAGAGAAGGGAATTATTGATGTTCTCGTACACGAGTTGCTGAAGGTAAGCATGCGGGTGTAACAGGCGGTAAAAAGGCAAATGGTACGCTGGCCTTGATAACGAGAGGATTCGTGTACAGGAGCAGGGATGTCTTGCTACAATTATACAGAGCCTTGGTGAGGTCACATCTGGAATATTGTGTTCTGTTCTGGTCTCCATATATGAGGAAGAAGGTTCTTGCAATAGAGGGAGTGCAGCGAAGGTTTACCAGACTCATTCCTGGAATGGCGGGACTGATGTATGAGGAGAAATTGAGTCGGTTAGGATTATATTCGCTGGAGTTCAGAAGAGTGAGGGAGGGATCTCATAGAAACCTGCAGAATTATAATCAGTCTGGACAGACTAGATGCAGGAAGGATGTTCCCGATGTTGGGATGTCCAGAACCAGGGGTAACAGTCTAAGGATAAGGGGTAAACCTTTCAGGACTGAGATGAGGAGAGATTTCTTCACCCAGAGAGTGGTGAGCCTGTGGAATTCACTACCACAGGGAGCAGTCGAGGCCAAAGCATTGTATGTTTTTAAGAAGGAGTTAGATATAGCTCTTGGTTCTAAAGGGATCAAAGGATATGGGGGGAAAAGATTACTGAGTTGGATGATCAGCGATGATCATAACGAATGGCGCAGCAGGCTCGAAGGACCGAATGGCCTACTTCTGCTCCTATTTTCTATGTTTCTATGTTTCCCTGCTTTTGTATCCTTGCCTCCAAGATCTGATATGTTTTGCTAAACACTCTCCTAATATGTCCTGCCACCTGCAATGATAAATGCATATGGAGCCCCAGGTCCCTCTGCTCCTGCACAATGTTCAGAACTATGTCATTAAGTCTATCTTGCCTTCCTATTCCTTCTGGCATAAGGCATCACCTCACACTCCTCTGTACTAAATTCCACCTGCCATTTCTCTGTTAATTCTGCTGGATTGTCGATAGCCTGTTGCAGGCAGTTTGTGTCATCCTCAGTGTTTGCCACGCGTCCAAGTTCGGTGTCATTGGCAAGCCTTGAAATTCTGCTCTGTATTCCAAGATCCAAGTCATTTATATATAGCAAAAAAAAGTGGTCCTAGCACTGACCCTTGGGGAACATCACTGCCTACCATCCTCCAGTCTGAAAAACTACCATTTAACACGACTCACCCTTTTCTTTCCATCAATCAATATTTGATCCAATTGGATGCTAATCCATGTCATTCAATTTTGTTATCCAACATTTTAGAACATAGAACAGTACAGTACAGTACAGGCCCTTCGGCCCACGATGTAGTGCCGAACCTTTAACCTACTCTAAGATCAAACTACCTACACACCCTTCATTCTACAATCATCCATGTACCTATCCAAGAGTCACTTAAATGTCCCGAATGTATCTGCTTCTACTACCGCCGCTGGCAGTGCTTTCCACGCACCCATCACTCTCTGTGTAAAGAACCTACCTCTGACATCTCCCCTAAACCTTCCTCCAATCATCTTAAAATTATGCCCCCTGGTGATAGCCCTTTCTGCCCTGGGAAAATGTCTCTGGCTATCCAATCTATCTATGCCTCTCATCATCTTGTACGCCCTCTGTCAAGTTACCTCTCATCCTTCTTCGTTCCAATGAGAAAAGACCGAGCACCCTCAACCTTTCTTCGTAAGACATGCCCTCCAGTCCAGGCAGCATCCTGGTAAATCTCCTCTGCACCCTCTGTAAAGCTTCCACATCCTTTTGTGTGGTACTTAATCAAACGCTTTCTCAAAATCCATGTAGACCATCCACCACATTCTTTTCATCAACCTGCTCTGTTACTTCATCAAAATAAATTCAATTAGTTCATGAAAGCATGATCTGCTTTTTAAAAATCCGTGCGGACAACCCTTAATTAACTCAAACATCTCCAAGTGTGTGTTGATTTTTTTCCCGCTGATTTAGTTTCTAAAACCTTCCTCACCACTGATGTTAAACTAACTGACCAGTAGTTGCGAGGCCTGTGTGTTGTCCATTCCCATTGATAATTCTGGGAGGTGAGGGTGACCATCTATGTCATCGTTTTTTCGCTCAGCAGGGAGAAGCAGAATGAGAGATCCCGTGGCTTTGTCAGGATAGCGGGAATCCTGATGGTGTAGGTGTCTCTGCGGGGGCCCCATGTCAATGGGGAGAGGTACAGGAACTGAAAGAACTCTCACTCCATTAATGTACAGTTGGTGTGTGAGCATGCCCAGTACATCATGTTGGTGAATGTTCACTACCCTGTCAGCAGCCACCATACCTTCATTCTGAAGCAGTCAGCCATTCTCAACACTTAGGGCTTCCATACAGAACCAGAATGTGGCTCCTCGGAGGCAAAGAAAAAAACCGTCTCGACGCAGCTCATGTTTCTACATCCCCAAACCACCTACCACCGCCACCCAACCTCCCACAATTAACATGTGTATAATGTGAGCAATGGAGTCACCAGGAACATGGTGGGACAGACCATCGGTGTGATGAAGCAATGCTTCCAATGTCTGAACCGCACGGGGAGAGCCCTCCAGTACACACTGAAGCAGGTGTCCAAGTTCATGGTGTTCTGCTGCACCCTTCATATCATCACCATCATGAGGACACAGGCATTGGCACCAGGAATCCGGAGGACACCTCAGGAGGAGGAGGAGGACACAGGGAGGATATTTCCTGGACGCCTTCGAACTAGACAAGCTGTCGGAGAGTCCCTGCTAAGATTTTGTTTCCCATAGGACAACTTCCCTTTCCCACCATGGATCACCCATTCTCCACCATTTCACCAATCTGAGACGCCCCATCACAGTGTTCCCTTGGTCACCATCCTGTAATAAAAACCACCAACATAAACCTTTTCAGTAACATCTTTATCCAACAACACATCCAATTATACAAAAGGAAAATGGAACTATTCACCCTTGTATATTCCCTTAGTCTCTGTCTTGTGCGTTCCCTCGACTTGCCTCGTGCTCCCCAGTGTTTCCCTAGTGACTGCAGCAAGGCTGGTGGAAGACTGCTGACTTTCATTCGGGGAGACTGCAGATGACCTTGCAGGACGTCCTCGAGCAGCTCTGGGCCTTGAGGGCTTCGATTCAAACTGTACCACCTCGACATAGGCAGCAGCCCAGTAATGTTCTGATCTGAGTCCTGTGCATTATAACACGTTTGTGACCTCGCTGTCCGGGAGCTGCCACATGCACAATCCTTTCCCCCTGCCCTGGCTGCAGTTCGTGCGTTTTCCGTGAATCAGCATGTGCAGATTCCGACTCCATACCAGCCTCTAAGGCACACACAGTGGAGGTATTTGAGCTGGAGGCTGTGAGTATCAGACTAAGTGATGGGGCTTCACCATCAGTCCTGTGCTGATGCTCTCTCTCTGTCTCCTGGAGCTGCTGTGACTGGGAAGCTGGCAGTTTTGGGGTACCATTGGGAAGTGTAAAATCAGAAGGGTCGTATTGGGATGAGAGATTGTGGGTGGGTTGGAAAGCAGGAGGTCCATGATCCCACCATCTGCAGCTTGTACATCATCCCAGACAGCAGGATGAGGGGGAGGTGGGAGTTAAGAAGGGGCATAAGACAGGAACATAGCATCATCCTGAATGCTCTCGGCGATGCCGGATGCCACGGGCTCTGTCACAGCTGGTCCCATGATGTGAAGAACCATCTCCTCCCTCAAGCTCAGGGGTTGAAGGTATGCCTGGTCACTCGCCGGTTCACTTGCAGCTCCCTGTGATTATGGGTCACCTTGTCCTGCAAGAAAGAAGGCAGAATATTAATGATTGTGTTGCACTGTGTTTTGATGATGTGCCTGCCATAGCTGAATAGCTGGAGGTAATTGGAGGCAGTGAGAGGTGGGTGTGAGGCTGCTATCAGTACAAGGTGTGTGAGGGTGAGGTGGAGTATGTGAATGTTAGGTGTGAGTCCTGAGTGTTAGGGACTGCTGATGGGTGAGTGACGGGGGTGTGGTGCATTGAGCAGTGTGAGAGGTTGGTGATGTTGGGGGTAGGAGATGTCATTTGGAGATTAATTCAATGACATTGACCACCCGTATGAGCTCATTAAACTTCTTCTGGCTCTGCTGCCAGATTCTCGTGGCGAGAGTTCTTGCATTGACCTCCCTGACCACCTTCACTGATCCCCTTTGGAGGACGTTCCTTGGGAGTCTCCACCTCACCACACAGAAACAGAGCCTCTCTCCTCCTGTCACCCTTCGTAACTAAGACATCCATCCCCACATCCGTGAACCGCAGAAACCTCTGTTGCAGTGTGCTATTTACCTTGTCTCCAATTGCAGAATTCACAGTGAGCAGCAGCAGCCTCCAGTGAATCAGTGCATCTTCTCTTTAAGAGGGACAGACTGCGTTTAAAAGCTGAACCTGGCTGAAACATGTGTCAGCCTCACACACCTTTAGGGCCCTGTTAAGCATCCAGACAGACAGCAGCGCGGGTTACCCGGGGTGGCACGTAGAATTCATGGAAATGAGGAGGCAGCAGGAAGTGTGTTTGTCACCTGCCTCAACAGGAACGGGCACGGGCAGATCATGATCCCTCTGCCCAAAAACACGACGTACTCTCTATTTCTATTTGCTGTTCTCTCTTTCACACTTTCTCACACTCTGTCTTTCTCTCTCTCTTCACTCACTTTCTCTTGCTCATACAATAAGAGATTGATGCAGCACAGAAGAAGGCTATTCGGCCCTTTGTGTCAGTGCTGTCTCTTCGAAAGAGCCATCTAATTAATTCCTCTTTCCTCCTCTTTCCCCAGACTCCTGTTTTTCTTTTCCTTTTCAAGTATTTGCTAAATTGCCTTTTGAATGATATTATTGAATCTGCTTCCACCATGTTTTCAGCCAGTGAATTCCAGATCCCAACAACTCGCTGTGGAAGAAAATTCTCCTCATTTCACCTCTGTTTTTTTGTCAATTACCTTCAGCCTGTGTCTTCTTAATACTGAACTTTAGATTTTTGGATTTAGAAATACAGCACTCGAACAGGCCCTTCGGCCCACCGAGTCTGTGCCGACCATTAACCACCCATTTATACTAATCCTGCACTAATCCCATATTCCTACCACATCCTCACCTGTCCCTATATTCCCTTACCACCTACCTATACTAGGGGCAATTTATAATGGCCAATTTACCTATCAACCTGCACGACTTTTGGCTGAGGGAGGAAACCCACAAACTCCACACAGGCAGTACCCATAATATGAGGCTGCAGTGCTAACCACTGCACCACTGTGCCAACCCTGTTTCTGACACTGGAAACAGTTTCACATTGATTACCTTATCAAAACCCTTCATAATTTTGAATTTAATATCAAATCTCCCCTTACCTATCACTGCTCTAATGAGAACAATCCCAGCTTTTCGAATCTATCCACGTAACTGTATTCCCAGATCCCTGGTACCATTCTCGTAATTCACCTCTGTATCTTCACTACGTCCTTGACATCCTTACCAATATGTGGTGATCAGAATTGGACACAATTCTCCATCTGGGACCTAACCAATGATGTATAAATATCAGCATTTCCTCCTGAGTTTTATTACTCTGTGTCTCTCTCTCTAACACCAAGGACACTGCATGTTACTAACTAAGATCTGTGTGTTTACACCCTAGGTCTCTCTAATCATGCACTCACTCTATAATGGTACCATTTATTTTATATTTTTTTCTTCTCATACTTCCTACCCAAATGTCTCACTTCACATTTCAATGTGTTAAATTCCATCTGCCATGTTCCTGCCCATTTCATCAGTCAGTCTCTGTCCTCCTGAAGTCTGTTACTATCCTTCTCACTGTTTATTAACATTTCTGAGTTTCCTTCCATCTGAAAACTTGGACATTACCCCCTCTGTACACAAGCCCACTGCATTGGCATGCAACACCAGGGATCCCAACAGTCACCCTGGGGAACCCCACTGTGTACTTCGCTCCAGCTGAAAAACAGCCATTATTCCCCACTCTCTGATACCTGTCACCTAACTAATTTCTTGCATGCTGGGATTGAAAAAGAAAAAAAAGGACTTCCATTTATGTAGCGCCTTTCATGACTACTGCATGTTCCAAAGCGATTTACAATCAACGTATACTTATAATGCCTACTCACTCTTGTACTGTCGGAAAAAGGGCAGCCAATTTTCGCACAGCAAGATCCCACAAGCAGCAATGTGATAATGACCAGATCTGTTTTTATGATGTTGCTTGATGGATAAATATTGTCCAGGCCACAGGGAATAATTCCCCTGATCTGCTTCTACTTAATCCCACAGGATCATTAGCATCCACCTGAGAGGGCAGATGGGGCCTTGGTTTAACGTTTCATTCCAAAGACTGCTCATCTGATAGCGCAATACTCCCTCAGTACTGTCGCTGCACTGTCAGCCTTGATTCTTGTGAAAAAGCCATTTCATGACACTTGATCCTGGAAGCTTGTGACTGAAAGTGGAGAGAGCTACAAACTGAGCCTCGGCTGACTTTGGCCCTTTAATCCCATGTGTTTCTAATTGGGTCACACGGCTGTTATATAGTACTTTATCAAACACCTTTTGAAACGATAGGAAAATTGTAAAAGTACAGGCAGGAAAAGTCATAGAAACATATAATAGCATTGCATGGAAGGGGGTCATTTGGTCTATGAAGTCTGTGCTGGCTCTTTTGATGAGTTTCCAGTGAGTTCCACACCCTGGATCTTTCCCAGATCCTTGATCTTTTCCCCTTAATATCTAACCAAATCACTTTTTGAATCTACTTTTGAATCTGTATCCTTCAGCCTATCACAGAATAATTTGCAAATCCGAAACAAAAATTGCATTACAATAATCCCCATGTCAACTCTGCTTCTTTTTTCCAATCACCATAAATCTATGTCCTCTGGTTAATGGCCCCTCATACATTAGAAACATTATATAATTTATATAAACCCTTCATGATGTTAAATATCCCTATCTGATCACCTTGTAAATGTCTCTGCTCCAAGGAAAACAATCCCAGCTACATAACTGTAATCCCTCATCCCTGGAAAAGTTCCAGTAAAACTCTTCTGTCCCCTCTCCAAGGTTTCATGTCCTTCCTAAAGTGTGGTTTCCAGTATTGGACACAATACTCCAGATGAAGCCGGACTAGTCTTTTCTATAGGGTTAACACAATATCCTGGCCAGTCTACTCTGTGTCTCTATTAATCAAGCCGAGTAATCTATTTGCTTTGTGAACTGTTTGTTAACCTGTCCAGTTACTTTCAAAGATTGTATACAAACACCTCAGGTCTCTCTGTTACTCTCAATAGCTTTAAAGTTGTGCCATTCAGCTTGTATTATCCCTGGTCATTCATCCGGAAGAAAATGGGCTTATCAGTGATAGGCAACATGGTTTTGTGCAGGGAAGGTCATGTCTTACCAACTTAATAGAATTCTTTGAGGAAGTGACAAAGTTGATGGATGAGGGAAGGGCTGTCGATGTCATATACATGGACTTCAGTAAGGCGTTTGATAAAGTTCCCCATGGTAGGCTGATGGAGAAAGTGAAGTCGCATGGGGTCCAGGGTGGACTAGCTAGATGGATAAAGAACTGGCTGGGCAACAGGAGACAGAGAGTAGCAGTGGAAGGGAGTTTCTCAAAATGGAGACGTGTGACCACTGGTGTTCCACAGGGATCCGTGCTGGGACCACTGTTGTTTGTGATATACATAAATGATTTGGAGGAAAGTATAGGTGGTCTGATTAGCAAGTTTGCAGACGACACTAAGATTGGTGGAGTAGCAGATAGTGAAGGGGACTGTCAGAGAATACAGCAGAATATAGATAGATTGGAGAGTTGGGCAGAGAAATGGCAGATGGAGTTCAATCAGGGCAAATGCGAGGTGATGCATTTTGGAAGATCCAATTCAAGAGTGAACTATACAGTAAATGGAAAAGTCCTGGGGAAAATTGAAGTACATAGAGATTTGGATGTTCAGGTCCATTGTTCCCTGAAGGTGGCAACGCAGGTCAATAGAGTGGTCAAGAAGGCATACGGCATGCTTTCCTTCATCGGATGGGGTATTGAGTACAAGAGTTGGCAGGTCATGTTACAGTTGTCTAGGACTTTGGTTCGGCCACATTTGGAATACTGCGTGCAGTTCTGGTCGCCACATTACCAAAAGGATGTGGATGCTTTGGAGAGGGTGCAGAGGAGGTTCACCAGGATGTTGCCTGGTATGGAGGGCGCTAGCTATGAAGAGAGGTTGATTAGATTAGGATTATTTTCATTAGAAAGACGGAGGTTGAGGGGGGACCTGATTGAGGTGTACAAAATCATGAGAGGGAGAGACAGGGTGGATAGCAAGAAGCTTTTTCCCAGAGTGGGGGATTCAATTACAAGGGGACACGAGTTCAGAGTGAGAGGGGAAAGTTTAGGGGGGATATGCGTGGAAAGTTCTTTATGCAGAGGGTGGTGGGTGCCTGGAACGCATTGCCAGTGGAGGTGGTAGACTCGGGCACGATAGCGTCTTTTCAGATGTATCTAGACAGATACATGAATGGGCAGGAAGTAAAGAGATACAGACCCTTAGAAAATAGGCGACAGGTTTAGATAGAGAATTTGGATCGGCGTCGGCTTGGAGGGCCGAAGGGCCTGTTCCTGTGCTGTAATTTTCTTTGTTCTTTGTTCTTTGCATGCAGCTCACCATCACCTTCTCAAGGGCAATTATGGATGGGCAATAAATGCTGGCCTAGTCAACGACACCCACATCCCATGAACGGATAATATATATCAAATCTTCTGACAATGTATCTCCTCACACATCTGCCATGCCAATTAAATATTAGGAAGACTGCTGTCGTTGTTTTCAAACCCCACGTCAAAAGTTTCCTTGCTACAGACTGGATCTCTCTCCTTGGCAACTGTCTGAAGCTAAAGCAAACTGTTCACAACCTGGTTTCATAGTTGACGCTGCGACGAGCTTCCTGCTAAATATTACTAAAACAGCCTACTTACACTTCCGTATCATCACCCAACTTTGCCCCTCTCTCAGCTCTTCTGCTGATGAAACACTCCCCCTTGCCTGTGTTACCTGTAGACTCGACTAGTCCAACACACTCCTGGCTGGTCTCCCACATTCTACTCTCCATAACCCTGAGGTGATCCAATGCACTGCTGCCCATGTCCTAACTCACACCAAGTCCTGTTCACCCATTACCCCCTGGACGCACTGACCTACATTGGCTCCTGGTCAGCAACACCTCAATTTTAAAACTCTCAGCCTTCTTTTCAAATCCTTCATTATCTCACTACTCCTTATCTGTGTAATCTCCTCCAGCCCGACAACCCTCCGAGATATCTGCACTCATCTATTTCTGGCCTCTTGAGCATCTCCGAGTTTAATTGCTCTACCATTGGTGGTCCTGCCTTCAGCTGCCGAGGCCCTACGCTCTGGAAGAGTAGAGCAGAACTTCCAGGGAGTAATTCCTGGAAGATAAATGTCAGTGAATTAAACACTAAAATAAAAGCAAAATATTACGGATGCTGAACACTGGAAATACTCAGCAGGTCTGGCAGCATCTGTGCAGAGAGAAACAGAGTTAATATTTCAGATCTGTGCCCCTTCATCAGAACTGGTAAACGTTAGAAATGTAACAGTCTTTGAGCATGTGAAAGAGGGGAAGTGGGAAGAAGAACAAGAAGGAAGGACTGTGATGAGACGGAGACGGGATAGATTAAATTACAGACTGTTACATTCCTAATGTTTACCAGTTCTGATGAAGGGTCAGAGACCGGAAACATTAACTCTGTTTCTCTCTACACAGATGCTGCCAGACCTGCTGAGTATTTCCAGCACTTTCTGGTCTCATCCCTAAGCTTTTGAATTCTCTCCCCAAACCCTAAATGCAATAAGCTGCACTGAGTCCAGTTTTAGGGAGTCCTGCTTGGACAGAGTACTAAATGCAGTAAAGTTATCGAGAGATTGAATTTTAAGTGATCTAAGAGTCGATCTCTTTCCAACAATTTGTTAATTTTACATTTCGCATTTCACTTAATTTTAAGCTGAATTTGTACTTTATTTCACAATCAGTTTGTGAGAATTGGACAGTTAATTGATGCTGATGGAAAAGGAGGGTCAGTGTCAGCTTGGATATAAAACTGGCTTAATGACAGAAAACAGTGAGTTGCGGTAAATAGTTGGTATTCAAACTGGAGAAAAATAGACAGTTGTGTTCCCCAAGGGTTAGTGCTAGGAACACTGTTTTATTCTGATATGTATAAATGATTTGGACAATGGCTTACAGAGAAACATTTCAAAATTTGCAGGTGATACCAAACTGGGAGGCGGGGCAGGCATTGAGGTTGATACCAATCGATGTAAGAGGACAGAGATAGGCTAGCAGAATGGGCAGACGAGAGGCAAATGGAATTTAATACAGACAAGTGTCAAGTGATGCATTTTATCAGAAGTAACAGGGAGAGGCAATACACACTTAATGGTAAAGTTCGAAAGAGTGTGCAGAGACAAAGGGACATGGGGTTCATGCACATAGATCCCTGAAGGTGGCAGGATATATTGAGAGAGTCGTCAGTAAAGCATATGGGATCTTGGGCTTCATAGATAGAGGTGGTGAGTTCAGAAGAAGGAAAGTTATGCTGTAACTTTATGAAGCTCTGGTTAGGCCCCAACTGGAGTACTGCATCCAGTTCTGTTCACCACACTTTAGGAAGGATGTGAGGTTCATTGACAGGGTGTAGAGGAGGGTTACTTTAATGGTTCCAGAGATGGAGGATTTTCAGTACAATATAGTCTGTAAAAGCTGGGATTGTCTCCCTTGGAGTAAAGGAGATTGAGGGGAGATTTGATACATGTATACAAGATGATGACCTGTTTGGATAAGGTAGACAGGAAAAGATGTTCCCATTAGCTTATGGTACAATGACTAGAGTTAAGATTGAGGGCAAGAGTTAAGGGGGATGTGATGAACAACATTTTTACACAACGAGTGGTAATGGCCTGGAAATCATTGCCTCCGAGGGTGGTGGAAGCAGAGAAGGTGAATTATTTCAAAAGGATATTGGAAGAACACTTGATGTAAATAAACTTGCAGGAATATGGAGTCAGAGCTGGGGAATGAGACTGGCTGGATTTATCGACAAAGAGCTGGCATGGACTCGATGAGCAGAATGGCCTAATTCTGTGCTGAAATGACTATGACTCTACGACTCTCTGACAGGGGAATACTATTACTACTTTTAGTTTAGTTTAGAGATACAGCAGTGAAACAGGCCCTTCGGCCCACCGAGTCTGTGCGGACCATCAACCACCCGTTTATACTAATCCTACACTAATTCCATATTCCTACCACATCCCCACCTGTCCCGATGTTTCCTTACCACCTACCTATACTACGGGCAATTGCTAATGGCCAATTTACCGATCAACCTGCAAGTCTTTGGCATGTGGGTAGAAACCGGAGCACCCGGAGGAAACCCACGCAAACACAGGGCGAACTGGCAAACTCCACACAGGCAGTACCTAGAATTGAACCCGGGTCACTGGAGCTGTGAGGCTGCGGTGCCAACCACTGCACCACTGTGCCGCCCTATACTGGGAAAGTTTATAATGGACTGGGCAGTATCACCCTGGAGAACCCCGTGATGTAAGTGAAATGTTTGATGCCCCAGAACGTGGTTAACAAATGTCCTTCACAAACAGAATAAATCAGTTCAGTCCCACTGACAATTCTGGAGTCATTCACAATGGGGAGTAATTTCTCCTCGTATTCTCTACATAGGACATCAGTCAGGCTTTTCACTGTGTCCACCACCTCCATGTTGAAAGTCTTGTCAGGGTTAGGTGAGATAAGACACGTTGCCTGGGCGACAGATTTCTTCAATTGTGTTGCTGCTTCTCTGCTCTCTTCAGTCCAACCAGGTTAAATCTGGTCATCATCACCATTAGTTAGTTCATAAAGAGGAGTCACAGTCTCTGCAAATCGAGGGATGAGGGTCCACTGATACCCTGCCAGCCTGAGGATAGGACACAGGGTAGTCTTTGAGGTGGACAGGGGTAGATACTGGATGAGGGTCCACTGATACCCCACCAGCCTGAGGATAGGACACAGGGCAGGACTTTGAGGTGAACAGGGGTAGACACTGGATGGTCTCGACCTGATGCTGGTGTGGGCTGATGCAGGATGATCTGATCTGGGCACGTAGAAAGGTGACACGGTCTTGCACCAGCTGGGCCTTACGTGGATGTTCTTTTTGTCCAGCTCCCAAAGTCACTGCAGTAGTTCCTGTAAAAGGGTTAAATGTGTGGACACGGTGATGAGAAGATCATCGACATATTGCAGCGAGCAGGAAGACTGTGAAAAGCTCAGAAGGGACCCGGCTACACGTTTGTTGAAAATAGTGGGGTTATTGTGGAACCCCTTGTGACAGACATGTCCAGGAGTACCTCTGGTCCTCAGAAGTGAATGTGAATTTAATTTGTTTCTCTAGTTTTACTGGGATACTCCAATAAACATTAGAGATATCCAGGGTGGAGAAGACAGCCCTGCCACTGAGAATCCGGGAGAGTGAAGTGGGTGTCTATCAGACAACCGGGTTCACGCAGGGTTGACTGAATTGAGTTTGTGGTGGTCAATAGTCAGTCACCAGCTGCCATCCGGTTTTCCAACCAGTCAAATCGGGCAGTTAGAAGGGAACATGGCTTCGTGAACTACACCCTGGTATAACAATGATTGATAGTGTCTGGAATGTATGATATAATCTCAGCTCGGTAAGAATACTGCTTCATGGATCATGCAATGGTCAGTTAATTTCTTCCGGTCTGCTCATGTTTGCACAGTCATCTTTATGGGTTGTGGATACACTCAGCACCGACTCGAGAATCGCCTGTACCTCAGGGTGATCAGAGCTGTCTGGTTCCCACTCCTCTGATATTTTAATCATGAATATTGAGGTTACACTGGACACCAGAGTAGGGGCATGTTTTAATGTTCTACAATATACAAATATAGAGATAATCAATTACTGCTGATAACCTTTGAGCACATTACTGCCCTGTAGTCCCTGTCCATTATACAGGATCATATAAAAGGAAGGCAGGACTTTGACATGAGCTGTGTTCCCTCTCCTACACCAATGTAAGATCTGATCCAGGGTCACAGATTAACCAAAAGGAGATCGAAGGGTCACAAGCAGTTTATTGAGGAGTAACAGTTCAAATACAGCACAAAATCAGAATAGACATAGTGGACATACGGCCTGTGGCAGGTGAGAAAGGCTTTCTGGCTATGGATCAAATGTAAGAAGCTATTATGAAAGACGTTATAGCAGGACACACAGAATAATTCAAGGTGATCAGGCAGAGTCAACATGCTTTTGTGAAACGGAAACCATGTTTAACCAATTTATTGAAGTTCTTTGAAGAAGTAACAGGTGCTGTGGATAAAGGGGAACTGGTGGATGTACTGTACTTAGATTTCCAGAAGGGATTTCATAATGTGCCACATCAAAGTTCATTGCGGAATATAAAAGCTCATGGTGTAGGGGGCAACCTATTGGCTTGGATAGAAGATTGGCTAGCTAACAGGAAACAGAGAGTAGGCTTAAATGGATCATTTTCTGTTTGGCAAGATGTAACGAGTGGTGTGTCACAGGGATCAGTACGGGTGCCTTAGCTCTTTACAATTTATATAAATCACTTGGATGAAGGGGCCAAAGGTATGTTTGCTAAATTTGCTGATGACAGAAACGTCGGTCAGACAGTATGTTGTGACGTGGACACAAGTGAACCACAAAGGGGTAGATAGATTGAGTGATTGGACAAAGATCTGGTAAATGGAGTATAATGTGGGAAAATATGAAATTGTCCATTTTGGCAGGAAGAATAAAAATTAAGCATATAATCACAATGGTGAGAGATTTCAGAGCTCTACCATCCAGGGGGAACTGAGAGTCCTTGTGCATGAATTGTAAAAGGTTAATATGTAGGTATTGCAAGTCATTAGGAAAACTAATAGAATGTTATCGTCCAATGCAGGAGGAATTGAATACAAATGTAGGGAGGTTATGTTTCAGTTATATAGGGAGACCACTTCTGGAATACTGTGTACAGTATTGGTCTCCTCATTTAAGGACAGGTGGAAATGCATTCGAAGCAGTTCAGAGATGGTTTACTAGACTAATGCCTGGAATGGGGGTGTTCTCTAATGAGGAAAGGCTGGACAGGCTAGGCTTATGTCAGCTGGAGTTTAGAAGAGTAAGAGGCGACTTGATTGAAACTTATAAGATTCTGAGTGTGGGACAGAGCAAATGAGGCCGACAGAGAGAGAAAGAACGAGAGAGAGAGAGAGCTCAATTCATCTGCTACTAAAAACCTCATCCATGCCTTTTTTATCTCGAGACTTGACTATTCCAACACACTCCTGGCTGGTCTCCCACATCCTACTCTCTGTAACCTGTGGTCATCCAAAACTCTGCTGCCATCTTCTAATTTGCACCAAATTCTGTTCATCCAACATCCCTGTGCTCACTGACCTACATTGGCTCTTGGTCCAGTAACACCTCAATTTTAATATTCTCACTCATGTGCTCAAATCCCTCCATGTCCTCACCCCTCTGATTATCCCAATCCCCTGTTCATTTCCAATGTTCCTGAAACTTGTTCCTCTTAAAAATCTTTTTTCCAATTCCGGCTTAAAAGTGACTTTCTTTCCCTCTGTCACTCTTCATATAACATAGAACATATAACATAGAACAGTACAGCACAGTCCAGGCCCTTCGGCCCACAATGTTGTGCCGAACCTTTAACCTAATCTAAGATCAAACTAACTACCTACCCTTCATTCTCCTATCATCCATGTACCGATCCAAGAGTCGCTTAAATGTCCCTAATGTATCTGCTTCTACTACCACCACTGGCAGCGCATTCCACGCACCCACCACTCTCTGTGTAAAGAACCTACCTCTGACATCTCCCCGAAACCTTCCTCCAGTCACCTTAAAATTATACCCCCTGGTGATAGCCCTTTCCACCTGGGAAAAAGTCTCTGACTATCCACTCTATTTATGCCTCTCATTATCTTGTACCCCTCTGTCAAATCACCTCTCATCCTTCTTCGCTCCAATGAGAAAAGCCCTAGCTCCCTCAACCTTTCTCCAGTCCAGGCAGCATCCTGGTAAATCTCCTCTTCACCCTCTCTAAAGCTTCCACATCCTTCCAATAATGAGGCGACCAGAAGTGAACACAATATTCCAAGTGTGGTCGAACCAGGGCCTTATAGAGCTGCAGCATAACCTCGTGGCTCTTAAACTCAATCCCCCTGTTAATGAAAGCCAGCACACCATACGCCTTCTTAACAACCCTTTCAACTTGGGTGGCAACTTTGAGCGATCTATGGACGTGGACCCCAAGATCCCTCTGTTCCTCCACACTACCAAAAACCCTGTCTTTAAGCCTGTATTCTACATTCAAATTCGACCTCCCAAAATGAATCACTTCACACTTTTCCAGGTTGAACTCCATCTGCCACGTCTCAGCCCAGCTCTGCATCCTGTCAATGTCCAGTTGCAACCTACAACAACCTTCCACACTATCCACAACTCCAGCAACCTTCGTGTCATCGGCAAACTTGCTAACCCAGCCTTCCACTTCCTCATCCAAGTCATTTATAAAAATCACAAAGAGCAGAGGTCCCAGAACAGATCCCTGCGGAACACCACTGGTCACCGAGCTCCATGCTGAATACTTTCCATCTACTAACACCCTCTGTATTCAATGGGCTGGACAATTTTGTATCCAGATAGCCGCAGTGTGGTCTTCCTGACCACACATTTCATCTCTCCTGCTCCACTCATGCTGTGGAAGCTTGGATCCATAAAATGGTGTGAGCTGCACTGCCGGTCACATCCAGCACATTGTACAGGACACCCAGGCTGGCCGGGGTGCTGGTGTCGGTGTAACGTGTGTGTGTCTGTAGTGTGAGGAGGGGTCTGAATATGATGTCGATCAGCCATTTCAGCAACTTTGATGTGCGTCTTTGAAACTTGGTCCTTGCATGTCGACTGACCGCCTGTGTTAGTCACTCTCAGCTGAACATACATTCAGCAGCACGAGGATTCCCCTCTAGTGTTAGTTAAAAGGACCAGGCGTCCAACTTACAGGTGAGGGGCTTTTGACTTCTGTTATTATAAAGTTAGTGGAGGTGCTGTGGATGGTTTTCTGGAGGTTGTGCTGTGAGCTGCTGCAGACATTCAGGGAGGAGAGAGGACTTGGTGACCCAACTCTGTACGATGAATGGGGACTGTAGTTACAGTGTCTCTGCGTCTGTAACATGATCAACAAATGGAGCAGAGGCTGCAGAGAGAGGGAAAGCTCTGGAAAGAAAGAGGAGGAATGGCCTCTGCCCTACCCACCCTGGGTTTCCAAGAGCAAAAAGAGCAGTGGTCCTAATATTGAGCCCAGGGGAACACCACTGTATACTCCCATTGAGACTGAACAACAACCTTTCACCACTTCTCTCTGTTTACTGTTCCTTAGTCAATTTTATATCCACACTGTCACTGTACCTTTAATTCATAGTGTTCAGTTTTCCTAACCTGTCTATTGAATGTCACTTGATCAAACATCTTTTGAAAGTCCATATATATAACTTCAATCATTCCACCATCATCAACCCTCTCCATTGTTTTATCAAAGAACTCCATCAAGTTTACCTCACCACCACCTCTCTCCACTCCTCCACTGTTGTTAAATTATCAGACTGATTATCCGACATCCAGTACTGGATGAGCAGAAATTTCCTCCAATTAAATATTGGGAAGACTGAAGACATTGTTTTCACACCCCACGTCAACTCTGTTCCCTTGCTATTGATCCCATCCCTCTTCCTGGTGGCAGTCTGAGATTCAGACAATATGTTTACAACCTTGGTGTCACATTTCACCACAAAATGAGCTTTAACCTCATTTTCAGGGTATCATTACAACCGCCTATTGCCACCTCAGTAACATCGCCTGACTTCACCCCTGTCTCAGCCCATCTGCTGCTGAAACCTCATTCATGCCTTTGTCACCTCTCGATGTGACTATTCCAAATCACTCCTGGCTGATCTCCCATATCTACTCTCTGTAAACTTGAGGTCATCCAAAACTCTGCTGCCCATGTCTTAGCTCACACCAAGTCCTGTTTATATCTCACTGACCGACATTGGCTCCCAGTCAAGCAATATCTTGATTTTAAAATTCTCATCCTTGTTGTCATATCTCTCAATAGCCTCGCCCCTCCCTATCTCTGTAATCTCCTCCAGCTCCAGAACCCATCGAGACATCTGTGCTCCTCTAATTCTGGTCTCTTTTACATCCGTTATTTTAATCACTGCACCACTGGCGACCGTGCCTTCAGCTGCCGGGGCCCAAGCTGCAGTATCCTCCCTACACATCTCCGCCTCTGCACCTCTCCATCTCACTTTCCTCCTTTAAGACATTCCTTGAAACCTTCCTCTTTGGCTAAGCTGTTGGTCATTTGACCTAATATCTCCTGTTGTATCTCAGTTCGCACTTTGCTTCATAATGCTCCTGTGAAGCACCTTGGGATGTTCTGTAACATTAAAGGAAATATCTAAATATAAATTGTTGTTTTTGTTGTTGTTTGCCAGACATCAATAGTCTTTAGCATATCCAGGTTGCTAACCATTTACTATCCAATGTTTTTCCAAGCAACAAGTATTTTTCTCTTGGGTTGTCACGTCTACAAATGTCCCCAGTCGTGACACTAGTCTGACTGGTCAGTAATTACAGCATTTATCGCATATCTCCTTTTTTAAACAGGATGTAAGATTTACAATCCTCCAATCCTCTGTCATCACACCCATATCCAAGGAGGATTGGAAGATTCTGGCCAGTACCTCTGCTATTTCCACTATTCCTTCCCTCAGAAACCCCCATACATCCATTCAGACTGGGTAAGAGTTCCAGTTTATTGTGGTACAAAAAGGTGTTGGATTGAAAGGTGTTAACTGAAACTGTTTGTTCAGTGACTGTAATTAATGTCAGTCTCCATGGACCGAATTGTGTCACAGGAGGGTTTCCCTCTTCTATTAATATGGGACTCCTTTCGATGTGTTATCCCATACTGTCAGCGGGAGCATCACGCCCGGCACTCACAGGGATCAGCGGCTCCAGAGAGAGGGAGAGGATAGATCAGAATCTGAGAACAATGGGTCAGAATCTGAGAACAATGGGTCAGAATCTGAGAACAATGGGTCAGAGTCTGAGAACAATGGGTCAGAATCTGATAACAATGGGTCAGAATCTGAGAACAATGGGTCAGAATCTGAGAACAATGGGTCAGAGTCTGAGAACAATGGGTCAGAATCTGAGAACAATGGGTCAGAGTCTGAGAACAATGGGTCAGAATCTGATAACAATGGGTCAGAATCTGAGAACAATGGGTCAGAATCTGAGAACAATGGGTCAGAATCTGAGAACAATGGGTCAGAATCTGAGAACAATGGGTCAGAGTCTGAGAACAATGGGTCAGAGTCTGAGAACAATGGGTCAGAATCTGAGAACAATGGGTCAGAATCTGAGAACAATGGGTCAGAATCTGAGAACAATGGGTCAGAATCTGAGAACAATGGGTCAGAGTCTGAGAACAATGGGTCAGAATCTGAGAACAATGGGTCAGAATCTGAGAACAATGGGTCAGAATCTGAGAACAATGGGTCAGAATCTGAGAACAATGGGTCAGAATCTGAGAACAATGGGTCAGAATCTGAGAACAGTGGATTGGAATGTTACAACAATGAGCAAGAGTTTATCCTCAGAACTTCACTATCTTTCTACACATTATGATCGGTTCTCATTAGACTTTCGCATCTACCTCGCACTTCGGATTGCTCAATACATTTATTATCCCATCCTCGCTCTTGTTGGTGTCCCTGGTTAGTATCTGTTTCCAGGTATTTATTCCTTAAACCATGTTTAACTGTATTATATTCCTGTAATTTTCTCTACCCTCCTTGCTGCTGTTGTTAATCCCGGTGAATATCTCCAGTAATTACCTTGATTAACCATGTTTAACTGTATTACTGCTCCTGTAATTTACTCTACCCTCCTTGCTGCTGTTGTTAATCCTGGTGAATATCTCCAGTAATTACCTTGATTAACCATGTTTAACTGCATTACTGCTCCTGTAATTTTCTCTACCCTCCTTGCTGCTGTTGTTAATCCCGGTGAATATCTCCAGTAATTACCTTGATTAACCATGTTTAACTGTATTACTGCTCCTGTAATTTACTCTACCCTCCTTGCTGCTG
Source organism: Heterodontus francisci (assembly GCF_036365525.1). NCBI lineage: Eukaryota > Metazoa > Chordata > Chondrichthyes > Heterodontiformes > Heterodontidae > Heterodontus > Heterodontus francisci. The sequence goes on from NW_027141885.1 coordinate 1,224,001, forward strand.
TTGTTATTTCTGCTGAATCTCTATCTCCAGAAATCAGCTGTATAAACCACTGCGAACGGTATTTCAGTTCTTGTAATTTACTCTCTCCTCTTTGCTGCTGATACTGTCTCTATTTCCAGCTAGGAGATCTGTAAACCCTGTTTACTGAAATACTGTTCTGGAATGTAAATTGTGGGAAGAGAGAAGACAGTGTCATTGGTCCATTGGTCTCCATCACAAACTCCATCCCCTATCTGTGAACCACATACCCGATCCTGAGGCTGAACCAGACAGATTACAACCTCTGTGTTCTATTTTTACCTTACTTGAGTTCATCTTCAAATTCTCTCCATCACCAACCCTGTCTACTACCACCTGAGTAATATCACCCGTCTCCACTTCTGCCTCAGCCCATCTGCTGCATAAACCCTCATATGTGCCTTTGTTAAATCCACACTTGACTATTCCTAATCTATCCTGGTCACCCTCCCAGTTATAAACCTCCATAAACCACAGCCCGTCCAGAACTCTGCTGCCTGTATCCTAAGTCACACCAAATCCCGATCACCCATCACCCCTGTGCTCACTGATCTACAATGGCTCTCGGTTTGGCAGCACCTTAATTTTAATATTCTCATTCTTGAGTCTGAATCACTCCATGGCCTCAAAACTCCATTAGTCCCATTCTCTTGTGCATTTCCCATATTTCTGCAAATAATATGCCTTCAATCTTTTCTCAATTCTCTTTTTAAAGTGAATTTCTTTCTCTCTGTATCTGTTCCCAGCCACGATTTTCAACTCTACAGACCCACTGGTGCTGAGGGCGCAGAAGATGGGACCCATAAAATGATGCGAACCACACAGCCGGCCACTTCTAGTGTGGTCAGCACAGTGTCCCATGGTGGGCAGTACACTCGTGTGGTCAGCACAGTGCCCAATGGTGGACAATGCTCTAGTATGGTCAGCAAAATGCCCCACGCTGGACAGAGCTCCAAAATGGTCAGCACAGTGCCCCATGCTGGACAGGGCTCTAGTATGGTCAGCACAATGCCCCATGCTGGACAGGGCTCTAGTACGGTCAGCACAATGCCCAAGCTGGACAGGGCTCTAGTATGGTCAGCACAATGCCCCATGCTGGACAGGGCTCTAGTATGGTCAGCACAATGCCCCATGCTGGACAATGCTCTAGTATGGTCAGCACAATGCCCCATGCTGGACAGGGCTCTAGTATTATCAGCACAATGCCCCATGCTGGACAGGGCTCCAGTATGGTCAGCACAATGCCCCATGCTGGACAGAGCTCTAGTATGGTCAGCACAATGCCCCATGCTGGACAGAGCTCTAGTATGGTCAGCACAATGCCCCATGCTGGACAGAACTCTAATATGGTCAGCACAATGCCCCATGCTGGACAGAGCTCTAGTATGGTCAGCACAATGCCCCATGCTGGACAATGCTCCATTATGGTCAGCACAATGCCCCATGCTGGACAGGGCTCTAGTATGGTCAGCACAATGCCCCATGCTGGACAGGGCTCTAGTATTATCAGCACAATGCCCCATGCTGGACAGGGCTCCAGTATGGTCAGCACAATGCCCCATGCTGGACAGAGCTCTAGTATGGTCAGCACAATGCCCCATGCTGGACAGAGCTCTAGTATGGTCAGCACAATGCCCCATGCTGGACAGAACTCTAATATGGTCAGCACAATGCCCCATGCTGGACAGAGCTCTAGTATGGTCAGCACAATGCCCCATGCTGGACAATGCTCCATTATGGTCAGCACAATGCCCCATGCTGGACAGAGCTCTAGTATGGTCAGCACAATGCCCCATGCTGGACAGAGCTCTAGTATGGTCAGCACAATGCCCCATGCTGGACAGAACTCTAATATGGTCAGCACAATGCCCCATGCTGGACAGAGCTCTAGTATGGTCAGCACAATGCCCCATGCTGGACAATGCTCCATTATGGTCAGCACAATGCCCCATGCTGGACAGGGCTCTAGTGTGGTCAGCACAGTGCCCCATGCTGGACAGGGCTCTAGTATGGTCAGCACAGTGCCCCATGCTGGACAGAGCTCTAGTATTATCAGCACAATGCCCCATGCTGGACAGGGCTCTAGTGTGGTCAGCACAATGCCCCATGCTGGACAGAGCTCGAGTATGGTCAGCACAATGCCCCATGCTGGACAGAGCTCTAGTATGGTCAGCACAATGCCCCATGCTGGACAGAGCTCTAGTATTATCAGCACAATGCCCCATGCTGCACAGGGCTCTAGTATGGTCAGCACAATGCCCCATGCTTCACAGGGCTCTAGTATGGTCAGCACAATGCCCCATGCTGGACAATGCTCCAGTATGGTCAGCACAATGCCCCATGCTGGACAGGGCTCTAGTGTGGTCAGCACAATGCCCCATGCTGGACAGAGCTCTAGTATTATCAGCACAGTGCCCCATGCTGGACAGGGCTCTAGTATTATCAGCACAATGCCCCATGCTGGAGAGGGCTCTAGTATGGTCAGCACAATGCCCCATGCTGGACAGAGCTCTAGTATTATCAGCACAATGCCCCATGCTGGACAGAGCTCCAGTATGGTCAGCACAATGCCCCATGCTGGAAAGAGCTCTAGTATGGTCAGCACAATGCCCCATGCTGGACAATGCTCCAGTATGGTCAGCACAGTGCCCCATGCTGGACAGTGATCTAGTTTGGTCAGCACAATGCCCCATGCTGGACAGAGCTCTAGTATTATCAGCACAATGCCCCATGCTGGACAGGGCTCTAGTATGGTCAGCACAGTGCCCCATGCTGGACAGAGCTCTAGTATTATCAGCACAATGCCCCATGCTGGACAGAGCTCTAGTATGGTCAGCACAATGCCCCATGCGGGACAGAGGTCTAGTATGGTCAGCACAGTGCCCCATGCTGGACAGGGCTCCAGTATGGTCAGCACAATGCCCCATGCTGGACAGGGCTCTAGTGTGGTCAGCACAGTGCCCCATGCTGGACAGAGCTCTAGTATGGTCAGCACAATGCCCCATGCTGGACAGAGCTCTAGTATGGTCAGCACAATGCCCCATGCTGGACAGAGCTCTAGTATGGTCAGCACAATGCCCCATGCTGGACAATGCTCCAGTATGGTCAGCACAATGCCCCATGCTGGACAGGGCTCTAGTGTGGTCAGCACAGTGCCCCATGCTGGACAGGGCTCTAGTATGGTCAGCACAGTGCCCCATGCTGGACAGAGCTCTAGTATTATCAGCACAATGCCCCATGCTGGACAGAGCTCTAGTATGGTCAGCACAATGCCCCATGCTGGACAGGGCTCTAGTATGGTCAGCACAATGCCCCATGCTGGACAGAGCTCTAGTATGGTCAGCACAATGCCCCATGCTGGACAGGGCTCTAGTGTGGTCAGCACAGTGCCCCATGCTGGACAGAGCTCTAGTATGGTCAGCACAATGCCCCATGCTGGTCAGGGCTCTAGTGTGGTCAGCACAATGCCCCATGCTGGACAGAGCTCTAGTATGGTCAGCACAATGCCCCATGCTGGACAGAGCTCTAGTATGGTCAGCACAATGCCCCATGCTGGACAGGGCTCTAGTATGGTCAGCACAATGCCCCATGCTGGACAGAGCTCTAGTATGGTCAGCACAATGCCCCATGCTGGACAGGGCTCTAGTGTGGTCAGCACAGTGCCCCATGCTGGACAGGGCTCTAGTATGGTCAGCACAGTGCCCCATGCTGGACAGAGCTCTAGTATGGTCAGCACAATGCCCCATGCTGGACAGAGCTATCGTATGGTCAGCACAGTGCCCCATGCTGGACAGTGCTCTAGTATGGTCAGCACAATGCCCCATGCTGGACAATGCTCCAGTATGGTCAGCACAATGCCCCATGCTGGACAGGGCTCTAGTGTGGTCAGCACAGTGCCCCATGCTGGACAGGGCTCTAGTATGGTCAGCACAATGCCCCATGGTGGACAGGGCTCTAGTATTATCAGCACAATGCCCCATGCTGGACAGAGCTCTAGTGTGGTCAGCACAATGCCCCATGCTGGACAGAGCTCTAGTATGGTCAGCACAATGCCCCATGCTAGACAGGGCTCTAGTATGGTCAGCACAATGCCCCATGCTGGACAGGGCTCTAGTATGGTCAGCACAGTGCCCCATGCTGGACAGGGCTCTAGTATGGTCAGCACAGTGCCCCATGCTGGACAGAGCTCTAGTATGGTCAGCACAATGCCCCATGCTGGACAGAGCTCTAGTATGGTCAGCACAATGCCCCATGCTGGACAGAGCTCTAGTATGGTCAGCACAATGCCCCATGCTGGACAGAGCTCTAGTATGGTCAGCACAATGCCCCATGCTGGACAGAGCTCTAGTATGGTCAGCACAGTGCCCCATGCTGGACAGAGCTCTAGTATTATCAGCACAATGCCCCATGCTAGACAGGGCTCTAGTATGGTCAGCACAATGCCCCATGCTGGACAGAGCTCTAGTATTATCAGCACAATGCCCCATGCTGGACAGAGCTCTAGTATGGTCAGCACAGTGCCCCATGCTGGACAGGGCTCTAGTATGGTCAGCACAATGCCCCATGCTGGACAGAGCTCTAGTATGGTCAGCACAGTGCCCCATGCTGGACAGGGCTCTAGTATGGTCAGCACAGTGCCCCATGCTGGACAGGGCTCTAGAGTGGTCAGCATAGTGCCCCATGCTGGACAGGGCTCTAGTATGGTCAGCACAATGCCCCATGCTGGACAGAGCTCTAGTATGGTCAGCACAATGCCCCATGCTGGACAGGGCTCTAGTATGGTCAGCACAGAGCCCCATGCTGGACAGGGCTCTAGTATGGTCAGCACAATGCCCCATGCTGGACAGAGCTCTAGTATGGTCAGCACAATGCCCCATGCTGGACAGAGCTCTAGTATGGTCAGCACAATGCCCCATGCTGGACTGGGCTCTAGTATAGTCAGCACAATGCCCCATGCTGCACAGGGCTCTAGTATGGTCAGCACAATGCCCCATGCTGGACAGAGCTCTAGTATGGTCAGCACAGTGCCCCATGCTGGACAGAGCTCTAGTATGGTCAGCACAATGCCCCATGCTGGACAGGGCTCTAGTATAGTCAGCACAATGCCCCATGCTGCACAGGGCTCTAGTATGGTCAGCACAATGCCCCATGTTGGACAGAGCTCTAGTATTATCAGCACAATGCCCCATGCTGGACAGGGCTCTAGTGTGGTCAGCACAGTGCCTCATGCTGGACAGGGCTCTAGTGTGGTCAGCACAATGCCCCATGCTGGACAGGGCTCTAGTATGGTCAGCACAGTGCCCCATGCTGGACAGAGCTCTAGTATAGTCAGCACAATGCCCCATGCTGCACAGGGCTCTAGTATGGTCAGCACAATGCCCCATGCTGGACAGAGCTCTAGTATGGTCAGCACAGTGCCCCATGCTGGACAGAGCTCTAGTATGGTCAGCACAATGCCCCATGCTGGACAGGGCTCTTGTATGGTCAGCACAATGCCCCATGCTGGACAGGACTCTAGTATAGTCAGCACAATGCCCCATGCTGGACAGGGCTCCAGTATGGTCAGCACAGTGCCCCATGCTGGACAGAGCTCTAGTATGGTCAGCACAATGCCCCATGCTGGACACGGCTCTAGTATGGTCAGCACAGTGCCCCATGCTGGACAGAGCTCTAGTATGGTCAGCACAATGCCCCATGCTGGACAGGGCTCTAGTATGGTCAGCACAATGCCCCATGCTGGACAGGGCTCTAGTGTGGTCAGCACAATGCCCCATGCTGCACAGGGCTCTAGTATGGTCAGCACAATGCCCCATGCTGGACAGAGCTCTAGTATGGTCAGCACAGTGCCCCATGCTGGACAGGGCTGCAGTGTGGTCATCACAATGCCCCATGCTGGACAGGGCTCTAGAGTGGTCAGCACAGTGCCCCATGCTGGATAGGGCTCTAGTATGGTCAGCACAATGCCCCATGCTGGACAGGGCTCTCGTATGGTCAGCACAATGCCCCATGCTGGACAGGGCTCTAGTATGGTCAGCACAATGCCCCATGCTGGACAGGGCTCTAGTATTATCAGCACAATGCCCCATGCTGGACAGGGCTCTAGTATGGTCAGCACAATGCCCCATGCTGGACATTGCTCTAGTATTATCAGCACAATGCCCCATGCTGGACAGGGCTCTAGTATGGTCAGCACAATGCCCCATGCTGGACAGGGCTCCAGCATGGTTAGCACAATGCCCCATGCTGGACAGGGCCCGAGTATGGTCAGCACAATGCCCCATGCTGGACAGGGCTCCAGCATGGTTAGCACAATGCCCCATGCTGGACAGGGCCCGAGTATGGTCAGCACAATGCCCCATGCTGGACAGAGCTCTAGTATGGTCAGCACAATGCCCCATGCTGGACAGAGCTCTAGTATGGTCAGCACAATGCCCCATGCTGGACAGAGCTCTAGTATGATCAGCACAATGCCCCATGCTGGACAGAGCTCTAGTATGGTCAGCACAATGCCCCATGCTGGACAGGGCTCTAGTGTGGTCAGCACAATGCCCCATGCTGGACAGGGCACTAGTGTGGTCAGCACAGTGCCCCATGCTGGACAGGGCTCTTGTATGGTCAGCACAATGCCCCATGCTGGACAGGGCTCTAGTATGGTCAGCAAAGTGCCACATGCTGGACAGGGCTCTAGTATGGTCAGCACAATGCCCCATACTGGACAGGGCTCTTGTATGGTCAGCACAATGCCCCATGCTGGACAGGGCTCTAGTGTGGTCAGCACAGTGCCTCATGCTGGTCAGGGCTCTAGTATGGTCAGCAGAATGCCCCATGCTGGACAGGGCTCTAGTATGGTCAGCACAGTGCCCCATGCTGGACAGGGCTCTAGTGTGGTCAGCACAATGCCCCATGCTGGACAGGGCTCTTGTATGGTCAGCACAATGCCCCATGCTGGACAGGGCTCTAGTTTGGTCAGCACAGTGCCTCATGCTGGTCAGGGCTCTAGTATTATCAGCACAATGCCCCATGCTGGACAGGGCTCTAGTGTGGTCAGCACAGTGCCTCATGCTGGACAGGGCTCTAGTGTGGTCAGCACAATGCCCCATGCTGGACAGGGCTCTAGTATGGTCAGCACAGTGCCCCATGCTGGACAGGGCTCTAGTATAGTCAGCACAATGCCCCATGCTGCACAGGGCTCTAGTATGGTCAGCACAATGCCCCATGCTGGACAGAGCTCTAGTATGGTCAGCACAGTGCCCCATGCTGGACAGAGCTCTAGTATGGTCAGCACAATGCCCCATGCTGGACAGAGCTCTTGTATGGTCAGCACAATGCCCCATGCTGGACAGGACTCTAGTATAGTCAGCACAATGCCCCATGCTGGACAGGGCTCCAGTATGGTCAGCACAGTGCCCCATGCTGGACAGAGCTCTAGTATGGTCAGCACAATGCCCCATGCTGGACACGGCTCTAGTATGGTCAGCACAGTGCCCCATGCTGGACAGAGCTCTAGTATGGTCAGCACAATGCCCCATGCTGGACAGGGCTCTAGTATGGTCAGCACAATGCCCCATGCTGGACAGGGCTCTAGTGTGGTCAGCACAATGCCCCATGCTGCACAGGGCTCTAGTATGGTCAGCACAATGCCCCATGCTGGACAGAGCTCTAGTATGGTCAGCACAATGCCCCATGCTGGACAGGGCTGCAGTGTGGTCATCACAATGCCCCATGCTGGACAGGGCTCTAGAGTGGTCAGCACAGTGCCCCATGCTGGACAGGGCTCTAGTATGGTCAGCACAATGCCCCATGCTGGACAGGGCTCTCGTATGGTCAGCACAATGCCCCATGCTGGACAGGGCTCCAGTATGGTCAGCACAATGCCCCATGCTGGACAGGGCTCTAGTATTATCAGCACAATGCCCCATGCTGGACAGGGCTCTAGTATTATCAGCACAATGCCCCATGCTGGACAGGGCTCTAGTATTATCAGCACAATGCCCCATGCTGGACAGGGCCCGAGTATGGTCAGCACAATGCCCCATGCTGGACAGGGCTCCAGCATGGTTAGCACAATGCCCCATGCTGGACAGGGCCCGAGTATGGTCATCACAATGCCCCATGCTGGACAGAGCTCTAGTATGGTCAGCACAATGCCCCATGCTGGACAGAGCTCTAGTATGGTCAGCACAATGCCCCATGCTGGACAGGGCCCGAGTATGGTCATCACAATGCCCCATGCTGGACAGAGCTCTAGTATGGTCAGCACAATGCCCCATGCTGGACAGAGCTCTAGTATGGTCAGCACAATGCCCCATGCTGGACAGAGCTCTAGTATGATCAGCACAATGCCCCATGCTGGACAGGGCTCTAGTATGGTCAGCACAATGCCCCATGCTGGACAGGGCCCGAGTATAGTCATCACAATGCCCCATGCTGGACAGAGCTCTAGTATGGTCAGCACAATTCCCCATGCTGGACAGAGCTCTAG